>NC_092050.1:20781990-21109967 GCF_003086295.3 Arachis hypogaea
CACGTCTCTGGAATTCTTGGCAATTCCTAATCCACTGAACACCTATGGCTTGGGATCGGCTTAGAGGTGTAGACACATTTTCTTGAGGGGTCTTTGAACTAGAATCCTCCATACGCCTAATCGGCTGCCTCTGGCGCGCTTGCTCTTCTCTATGAGCCAATTCTTTCTTCATCCTTTCCTTTTCAAAGATTGTTGCTGCTTCAGCATCAAAGACAGCATTGCACTATGGACACAGAGATACGTTCCGGTCTTTGATCTTTTGCTGAACCAAGAAATCCAGCAAACCATCCCCTGTTCTAGGATATACAGACCTCACCTGTGACTCAAAATCATCAAGAGCCAAAAAGATATAATATAATAAGTATAAACTAATTAATAAAAAAAAAAGGATAAGTATGATTTTGGTCCCCAACGTAGGGGCTGAAAATTTGTTTCGTCCCTCGCCTTTTTTCGCTCCAAAATGGTCCCCAAGGTTTAAGTTTGTTTTAAAATGGTCTTTCGGACAAAAATACCCCTCCCTCCCCTCTTCTTTCTCAACCAGTTCCTCAACCAGAAGCAGAAGCGCAAACCTCCCTCCCCTCTTCTTCCTCAACCAGAAACAGAAGCAAAAGCGCAAACGCAGGCAGAAGCAAAAACAGGCAGAAGCAGAAGCAACCAAAGCATCAACAACAACAATGAAATAAAAGGAATAAACAGAAACAACTAGAAGCATCATCAACAACAACAACAATGGAATCCTTTGAATCTGAAAAATTAAAGCAAAAAGGAATAAAAAATTAAAACAGAGGGAAAGGGTTGCGGTGGTGGTCGAGAGGAGGGGCTGCGGCGGTGTGGAGCTTCTGCGGCGGCGACCTTCCCCCTTCCCCCTTTTCCCTTCCCCCTCTTCCCAAAACAACACCCCCTCCCGCTTCTCTTTCTCCCGCCTCCCCCGTCTCGGCGGCGCTGTGTTTTTGTTGAGGAAGAAAGGAGCGGCGTGGAGGAGCAGTGGCGTGGAGTGGCTGCAGCGGTGTGGAGCTGCTGCGGCGGCGACCTTCCCCCTTCCCCCTTCCCCCTTCCCCTCTTTCCGAAACAACACCCCCCTCCCGCTTCTCTTTCTCCCCCATCCCCCGTCTCGGCGGCGCTGTATATTTGCTAAGGAAGAAAGGATCGGCGTAGAGCGGCTACAGCGGTGTGGAAGAAGAAGAATAAGAAGAAGCGGATAGTGGCGGGATCGGCGGTGCGGCAGGACTGCGGTGCGGTGGTGCGGCAAGACGGCGGTGCGGCGGCGGTGCGGTGGTGCTCTCTCCCTTCCCCCTTCTTCCCTTCCCTTCCCCCCCCTCTCGCCTCCACCCCCATTTCTTTCCTCCCCCGATTCTGTCTCTCCCTTTCTTTCTTTTATTTATTTATTTTATATTTATTTTATTTTATTATTTTTTTAATAAAAGATAATTTGGTAATAAAAAATAAAATTGGTAAAAAGGACCATTTTAAAACAAACTGAAACCTTGGGGACCATTTTGGAGCGAAAAAAAGACGAAGGACGAAAAAAATTTTCAACCCCTACGTTGGGACCAAAATCATACTTATCCCTAAAAAAAATTTAAAAAAGATATTGTTTAAAGAACAGAGACAAATAAACTCCTAACCAATTTGAATTTAGAGACAATTAGGTTCCTATCCATTTTTTAACCTGACACGTCAGCATTTTTCGTTCAGAGTTGACGGAGAAACATTCATAGGGACCGCGTTGTGTCACGGAAGTAGAGGACAGGGACCGAAGTTGATCGTTTTTATTGTGAGGGAAGCATTGTCATTCTGAGAAATGAATAGGGGCCAAATTGGTAGTTCACTCATCAATTAACACTAGTTACAAAAATAATGTAATAATAAGGATAAAACTTATAGACACTTTAAATCACATAAATCATCAAATATAACACAAATTATGTATACATTTATATTATTTGAAAAAATTTTTGGCATAACCTCCCCTAAAATTAAACATATATCTACCTTTACAGTTCCCACAAATCCAACCAACCTCAATCATAAATTAAAACTTAAAAACAACTACTATATATCCAAAATAACTTAATCACCAGTTGACTAATTAGTTGAGTTCTTAACTATTTAGGTATTTCAATTTGTTCATCATTAAACCAATAACTTAATCAACAACACCTCAAAACTTGTTTTAATTAGAATAAGAACAAATCAAAACGAGATAACGAACACCAAATTATAATAACAAATTAAATCAGAATCAAAATAAGAAACACAATTATAATAACTAATCAGAATCAAAATTATATATAATAACAAATTAGACCTTATTCCTATTTTAGAAAAAGTAAAGTTCATAAGCATTATTTGAAGAAGAGCATCAGCGTCGAGAAGAAGAGGGCACGTCAGCAGCAGCGCCAGAATCTGGTAGCAATAACGGTGATGATGAAAACAATGAACAACGCCGAAAAAGGAGGGGGTTGCCGATATCAGAGGGGACTTCCGGAGAGGAGTGGGCCGCCGGTAGGGCTGGAAGTGAGCCGAGCTGAGCCGAGCTAGACCAAGCTCAAGCTCGGCTCACAAAAATTGAGCTTGGCTCACGGCTCGCCTCATTAACAATCGAGCCTATTTCTTAAGCTTAAGCTCGACTCACCGAAAGCTCACGAGCTGGCTCGAGCTCACGAGCTGGCTCAAATAATATAAATATAAATACATAATCTATAATTCTATATCAATAAATTATAGCTTATATTTTTTTAAAAATATTTAAAAAGATCAATTTTATGTATTGTTATCTATCAATAAATTATAAATTTTTTATTTATGTCCTACATCAAAATTATATGTAAAAAATAAATATAAAATTTTAAATAATTAAGATCATTAATATATATAATATTAAAAGTATAGATTAAATGCATATAGAATATGTGTATTAATATATATATATATATATATATATATATATATATATATATATATATAATCGAGTCAGCTCACGAGCTAATGAGCTAAGCTTATCCAAGCTCAAGCTCGACTCATTTAATTTATGAGCTCAATTCCAAGCTCAAGCTTAGCTCACTAGCTCACGAGCTTAGCTTATCGAGCTATTAACGAGTCGAGCTCAAGCTAGCTCATGAGCTGGCTTGACTCACTTCCAGCCCTAGCTGCCGGAGAGCTGAGAGTGGAAGGGAGAGAGTGGGAGGCGAGAGAGTTACAGAAAGAGAAAAATTCAAATGAGCGGAAAGAGGGTTTTGCGGTTCGTTCGAATTTAGGACACAATTACTATTAAATTTATCGACGATCAAATTCGATGGTAATATATTACGGATTACCAAAACACAGCATTTCACTAAGTGGATTTATTGTCGGATTTTTTCGCCGGTAAACCCGACCTAAATGTCGCGCCTATTTTTTCTGTTTTTCCTCTAATTATTACCAATAAATTTACCGTCGGAAACAAAAATCCGCCGATAATATTTTGACATGATGAATTTGACGCCTAAATTGTCGGTAAAAATGCCGCTACTCTACGGCGATAAATTCGACGATATTCAATGTTTTTCTTGTAGTGGACTTTTGTTTCCTACAACCTTTTCCTAAAAGTAATCCCTTGATTTTATATATCTTTTTTGCCATAATCTATAATGTAAGAACAATGCCAACTTAATTTTAAAAGATTTATATTTTCGTAATATTATTACAGACAAAAACACTAGTTAATTTTAAATAAACACCTCAACGCTAGTTAATGGGGTGTTTTGGAACATTTTTAGTCATCATAAGTTTAAAATTTGAAAAAGCTAAATCAATGGGATATATGAGTTACAAAATGAACATCTCTCATACTATCTAAAATAACCATTCGAGGAATAGGGATAATAAACATCTTTCCAAAAGTTTAAATTAATTTTCGGGTTTATCAAGGATTGAACTCTTAACCTTTCGGATCTAAAGCTTTAATACCATGTCATGATACTACTCATCCCAAAAACTTCAGCTAATGGAAAAAGATAACACTAATAATTATATCTCTAATGCTCCTTAAACCTCCAAATATTCCATTGGCTACTCATACTTTCCCTTCAATTATACAAGTATTTAGAAGACATCAAGGAAAAAGGAAGTATTTGGATTATGTCGTGAAAGTAGCTTTTATATCATTGATGAAACCAAATGAAACATATTTCACGAATGCTAAATCATAAAAAAGTTTTAATTTAAAATATCTATGTTACCACCTTATAAAAATCTCTCGTATCATTCTTATTCGTTATATGAGTGCATAGAAGATTAAACATTTTTTTTGAGATAATAGAAATCCTTTTGTCATTTTTGTACAAGCATGAGGAAGCCCGAGAAATTAGCATGAGCATTGAAGGATATATGGCAAACTCATCATGTAGTAATGAATAACGATAATTGAAAGTAGAAGAAACAATAATAGGCTTTTATTAAAACCCTTTATTTAATTAAACCCTAAAATTGATTTATTTATTTCCAAGATGATGATCTTATGATATATTGTTTTGCATTCTTCATTACTCCAAATAAAGATCACAATCCTGGGAAGCTCTAGGAAAGGCAAGAATCTTGTTGTACAAATCCTCCAACCTGTCGACTCCACCAACTGAGTCGACAACATAGGCACTGCTGTAAATGTTAAATTCCTCCAACGCCGGCATCTCTCGCAGCAAATACTTGATCGCATTCAGCTCCAACGAATTTCCAGAGAAGCCACTTATGGTGATCTTCTTCAGATGTGTCCCAAAGCCTGCTGGTATGCTCAATGCACCTGCACCATCTCCCTCCTCAGCCGCATAGATCCCCTAACAATAAACAACTCCAGTTGCAACAATCAAGCTAATATACATAAGTAAGAATTAATTAATATATATCATTGGCTACCTTATTATCAAACTCAAGGGTTTGAAGGCATGGTGAGTTGCGCAGTAAGGTGATGAAGGCTGCGCAGGGAAAGTTCATTGGCATATCCGTCTGGACTCGAAGCTGCGTGAGCTTGTTGAAGCGAGGCAGATGCTGGATCAGACAGGGCGCGTGGCACAGCGTCTCTATGGCGGCGTCAGTGATGGACAGCTTCTCCACACTTGGGAAGGCTTTCAGCATTTTGAACACGAAAAACGCATTCTCCAAACTACTTTGGCATGCGCGAATACAAACACTTGCGTTCACTACGGAAGCTGTGCAATAAAAGAAATAATGGTTTGCCATGTCACCATCGTATGAAAATGTCTTCAACTTAGATCCAATTATCACTATCTGGCATTGAGGAGGAGGCTGATTTCTGCCATTCTCCTCTTCTTCCTCATCCTGTTCTTCATCATCATCATTCCATTCCCTTATTGTCAAGTTCTGAAGCGAGGGAGAACAAATGCAGACGGTTCTAACATTCATCCAGTTGCAGTCAACAAGGGTCAAGTCCTGGAGGGAGCGGCAGCTGGAGAAGAGCTGCTGTGTTGAGGGCGCATCTTGGAACACAACATGTTTGAGAGTCAATTCCTTTAGATTCTTGAAGTTATAGTTGAGAGGAAGGATGAGGGCGAAGGGCATGCTGAGATGAAACTTTTTGAGCGTTGGGGAATCAAACACGCCTTCAGGGAAGTACAGTTGCTCCGTAACACTCTCGAAATCAAGAATCAGCTCTTCAATTCCGCTGCTAATGAAGGCCATGAGCCATATATTAATGAGAGCAGCGTCCTCACCCACGTCGCAGCTGAGACAGAATTTCTTGAGGCCCAAGGAATTGTTACATCCCCTGAGTAACCTCTTGACGAAGTCCTTGAAGTCTTCTCTCCTGTCATGTGATTCTTCTTTCAACTCAAATTTGTAGATGTTCTTCCACTGATGCCTCCATTGTTTGGATAGCACGCTTGTCCGAATTGCCTCTTTGGTGGGAAGGTTGGATAATATCTCACAGATAAGGGCGTTGGGTAGATCCGATATATTGGTACCCTTATTTTCTTCCTTGCGCCGGTTCAGCCTTTTCTTCTTATTCTTCTTCATACATGTTTCGTCACCCATGCTTAATTAGCTTCTTCCTTTTAATCGCTTTGCCTGCATTAATTAATTAATTACAAGTAACAAATGCAAGAAATCTTTACCCTTGAGAAACAACCATAAACATAAATATAAACAATCCATGATGTGAAATTAAATCTAGCTTGGTAGCTCCATTTATTTCTTCACACGTTTCTAATCCCCCATGTTGGCCCAAGGAAGGGTATAAAAATGGAATTTGAAAACCCTAACACAATCATTCACGTCAAAACTAACAACAACAACAAAGCCACAATGCGTTTTAATAATCTTTGAAACCACAGCACTCCCAGTGCAAGCTCAGCAAAATTATCGCTTTTCTATTCTAACACGAGAGATTGAGAAACCTCTCCCTTACTACAACATAACCAGCATGCAGTTATCATGAGTTTTCTGAGATGTTAACGACAAACACAGATATAACGGTGAAACCAACCGGCAGCACAAGAAAATGGACTAAATTAAAGGAGTTCAGGCTATAGAAGTAAGAATGAAGAAATCAAGGAAGGAAAAACGGTTAACAAAAGAAGGAGATTGGAAGGAATTGTAAACCTGGCTTGAAGCTAAAAGGGAGAAAGATCGGAAGTATCAGAGGAACTACTCTTGGCGCCAATGGCAATGAGAGAAGCAGAGAAGCACTGTGTGCTCTCTCTCTCCTCAAGTTTGAAGGGGCAAAGGAGACTAAACCCTCAACGGAGTTAATAATCGAGTGTGGTATAAAATAATTCTTACAGGATGCACTATTTATAATGGGCTTAGTATATTGAAATCATTTCTTTTATTCATGGAAAATAATAAAATAAATTTTTCTTTTAAAAAGAAGTCTTGGCAATTTATTAATTTGATTCAACCATTTCAGGTAATGGCTAGGTTAAGGAAGTTTTGCTTTTGACCAAAGGATGTCTATGCATACAATGAATGTAAAACGCAATTAATTTTTTTAATATGATAATATGCAATTAAATATACGAGTATATTTTTTCACACCAATAATATATAACTATTAAATTAAATTTCTTACTATAATTAAAAATTATTTTCATAAGCCAAATTGGAAAATTGATAATAGCAAATTAATAATTCAGATTAAAAAAATGTCAAACTAAATAATTTTTTAAAACCGTTGGTATCAAAATAAATATTTTGTGTTGGTTTGGGCGCCATTAACTGAAAAAATATCTTTTTTTATTTTTTAGTGTGTTTGGCAAATTTTTAGTAGTAAAAGTAAAAGTACTAAAAAAAATAAAAAAAAAATATCTTTTTTGAGAAACTGTAATTTACATCTTTTTTTAAAAGATCTTTTTTCTTTAAAAAAATATATTTTTTATATAATAAATAAACAAAAAAGTACTTTTATATTATTATACTCAAACATAATTGATAAATAAAAAAGATCTTTTTATATGAAATATCCAAACATAAAATTATTTTTACTTTTTTATAAGATCTTTAAAAAAAAGAAAACAACTAAAAAAAATCTTTTCTTAAAAACTCCCCAAACAAGCGCTTTGTATACATAGCAATCAAATTATATTACTAACTTCTATAAAATACGATTCCTTGGTAAGAAACAAATGAAAAGAATCCTTTTTAGCTTATGCATTTTTTAATTCATGAATCACAATATACCTATCTTTATACTTTATAGATAACTATCAGAGACGGATCTATATACAATATAGTGCCCACTACGATTTAAAAATTTTTCTAATAGTATATGATAATAATATTTATTTATTTTTATTAAATTATTAAATTTGACTTTACAATAATTTTTTATTCAACTTTTAGTATTTAATAGTCAGTTTAAGAATTTTATATTAGATATTTATTAGAATAATTAATTCTCAATTTAAATAAGATTAGTATTTTTTTTAAATGAATTCAAAAGATATTATTTTCTTTTAAATTAGTTTTAGTTTTTCTTGTAGCAACTATATTAATTGAAAAAAATTTTTTAACTATAAATATCATTGAGAGTTGACTTTTGATTATATGAGAAGTGAATTTCTAAATAATTGTTTATATATATATATATATATATTAAAGAGACATTTCGATTGTATTGTTAAAAAAAAAGATTACTCAATTTTTTTAAAAATATAAAATCTAAAAATAGAATTATAAATTATATATTATTTAAATTATTATTTTAGTATTTTAATTTATAAATTATATATTTTGAAGACTAATCATATTTTACAATAACAAAATATAATTATAACAATAATTATGCTATATATACATATATAAAAAGTAACTACTCGTATAAAATACATATTAAAATACATAATACATATTAAAAATGAATTAAACAATAAATATATTTATACACAAATACATAATGGCTAATGAACAATTTTATAGCTGATTTTATGTAATATAATATTTTTATTATAAAAATTATTAGAAATTATCTTATGTTCTAAAGATACATATTAAGATTACAAATTGAGAATATTTTTGTTAGAAATACAAAAAACTTAAGTTTTTAATGTATTTATTTTACAGTTATTAAATGAGAAAATTTAAAAGCTTCCATTAAAACTAAGCTTGTCATGTGTCTTTAGGACACATATTAGCTAAATTTAAATTATTATTATGTCATATATATTTTACTTCTACTGTCAAAATTTTTTAGATCCATCACTGATAACTATCATAATAAAACTAGAAATTAAATTTCATAAAATTCCATTAAAAAATTACATATATTTAATCATGTCTTTTAGTAAACTTTTGGTTAAAAATAAATTATTTTATTATTTATAAATTTTAAAAGAGATGAGAATAAAAAAATTAGTCTTGCTTTATATAATTCAATACTTTGAAGACTGTATTTTTTTATTTGTAATTTGGTCTCACTTCTAATAATAAATACAAATAAAAAAATTATTACATGCATATTTATATTTTTTAAATTATATTGTGAAATGATAAATTAAATTTTTTATTTATAATATTATTTAAATAGTATACACACACATACACGTAAACCGCTACTGGCAGTAGCGGTTTATACTCACACACACGCACGTAAACCGCTACTGCCAGTAGCGGTTTACACTCACATACACACTCACGTAAACCGCTGCTGGCAGCAGCGGTTTACACTCACACACTCACACACATAAACCGCGGCTGGTTGTAGCGGTTTATGCACATCTGTAAACCGCTACTGCCAGTAGCGGTTTACATAAAATAGTGAAACAATGCATTTGCGTATTAAATTTAAAAATAATGTATTTGCGTAATATTGGGGTCAAATAATTTAGATGCGTAAATTGCCCTTAATAGAATGCCTAAATTGAGATATATTCATCAAAGAAACCATCAATAAAACACTCATCCGTACTTTCTCATTTTGGGTACATTTATACATAAAAGAAATTATACATGAAAAAAAAAGAAGAAGAAAAGAAGAGTTGAAATAGTAAGAGCGAGAAAAATCACGATTCTTATAATTTTGTGTGGGCATCTATATATAGTAGACCAGACAACTATGATTATCTAACAAAATTAATTTGTATTTATTACACTCAACTTGAATAAGTAAGAAATTATTTTATTTTAATTTAGTCATTAATTCACATGATTTGAATTTAGCTCATTATATATGATATGATTTGATTTGATTCAATTATTAGTTAAAAATATTTCAATTATCTATTTTATTCATAGATTTATTATTTTAATGACTAATAAATTAATCAAATTAATTAATTAGTACACACAATAAATTTGGTTTAATAAATTAAAAGAAATAAATTAAAAAATATTAACAAAATATTAAAATAAATAAATTAGAAAATACTACCAAATTAAATTGATATAAATTATAATAAATTAAATGATATTTAAATATCTAATCAAATCAATTAATTGATATAATTTATCGTAATAACTTGTATTTAATAAGTTAAAAGAAATAAATAAAGAAACACTCTCAGAAGTATGTCACGTCAGCTCCATCATTAAATGCAGAAATCCGATTTTTATATAATAAATTAGCGAAAACGTTTAACTTAATCACTTACCATCTTAATATCCTTACAAATACAACTAAACTTGTAAATTTTGATATTCTACTCTATATTGCAAGATATATATTTGGTAAATATATTACTATTTATGATGAGAAGTAATTGTTTAATGAAAGCTATTTTATATACACCTTGAAAATAATAATTTCTCAAACATTTTTAAATTTTATACTTTTTTTCTAACGATTCTATTTAAAGTATAATTTTGATACATTTATAATATAAATTGTTTAATCACATTTAGTTTTTTATGTCTTTTTAGACGATTAATGTAAAAAAATAATAATTCTTTAAAAACATGATATAATATAATTAAATATACATGTAATTATTTTTAAACTAACAGTTTATCAAAACTAAATTCTTCTATTTATTTTTTTAAAAAAATCCAAACAAAGTAAAATTACATAACGGTATCTTTTTTATTTAGAAGAGTAACCCAAAAGCCAGGTGTCTATCAACATAACTACCAAATCAACCATTTATACAAATTAAAATTCATATTAAAATATAAAATAAATATTAAAAATAAGTATAAAAATACATATTTATATATTTATACACAAATAAATAATAATAATAATAATAAATTATTTGATAATTAATGTTTTGTATAAAAATGTTACATAGAATTAAAACAATCAACCAAAATATATATATATATATATATATATATATATATATATATATATATATATATATTGTTTAACTCATTTTTAATTTATATTTTAAATTACTAATTAATTTGGTAATTAATTTTTTATATATAATATCTTTTTATTTATCAACAATACAATATTTAATTTAATAGGTAAATTAAAGAATCCAAAAACACATTATTAATAGAATTTATCTATTATATGTTGTTAGGATACCTATTAAGTTTATAAATTAAAAAAAAATATTAAAAATATATAAAATTTAAATTTTTAATATATTTATTTTATTTTTATTAAATAAAAATATTTAAATTTTTTTTATTAATAATAAATTTATTATGTATTTTAAAGACATATATTAATTAAACTCTTATTAATATAGTAAAAATATAGATGGATTTTTTCATGCGCAAACATTAATGTCAATTTGACTTTCCTCTCTCTTCGTTAAATTGAATAGAATTAATTTTATATAAAAAAGTTGAACTAATATAAATCTTTAGAAGCCATGATAATATAAATTTATTATTAATAAAAAATTTTAAAATTTTTATTTTTAATAAATACAAAATGAATATATTGAAAACTTAAATTATTTATATTTTTAATGAAAAAATTTTTAATTTATAATTTTAACTTGTATTTTTAGATTATATTTAAAGAAAAGATTGAGATTAATTGAAAGACAAAAATTGAGAGACAAAAATTAAAAGTTAAAGATTAAATTAAGTTTTTCAGTCTTTGTATTATATTTAATATAAAATGTATATAACTGAGTTATGTCTTAGCATCCTATTTGATTTAAAATAAATACAAAAACTAAAATAAATAATTACTTAAATACCCTTTTTTGCTTCTTTTTTTTCTCTCTTTCTTGTCTTTTACTCCTCAAATTTTTTTATTTGTGACGAGTTAAGTCTCAAAGTAATTCCTAAAATTATACTTGAGTCTCAAATTGATCTCCAAAATTAATAGTTATTCATACTCAAAGTGTCAAGAGAGCTACTTTTATATAAAAATAAGCAAACCTCTAATGCATCTGCAAAATTCCTCTCAACCTCAGCAATACAACATTTGTGTTGAGTTAAGAAATTAACTAAATTAATTAGTGATGACAAACATTATTTTTGGCAAAATAAATAATTAGAGTTGTTTAATTAATAAGTGTATGTTGCTAATTATTTATGTTATGTTGCAGGCCATAATTAAATTTAAGCAGCCCAAGTTGAATGAATGACAAAACAAGGCTAATGGGCTGAATGGTAAGTATGAATAAATAAAGCCCAAGTCATTCATCTCAAACAAATTCATCAAAGAAGCATAGCAAGACACCACGGGCTAAAGAGAGAAGAACCCGATCCAAGCTCAATTGTTTTTCATTTTCCCACCATTTTGCTCAACCAAAAGCAACGTTCCTCTCCTCTCTAATCAAGTCACATCAAGACTTCAGAAAAAGCAAGAAAGAGAAAGAAAAGAAAAGCTTCTTCCATAAGCCATTAACCAAAGAAGCAAGAGAGAGAGAGTTGAAGCTTGAAGCACAGAAGCTAAAACAGAAATCCCAAGCTAAATCAAGCTTAAGAAAGGTAATCCATCTCATCTTGCATGCATCAAATCTTCATCCCTTCTTCCCAACTCTCTGCACTACCCAAAAATGGCTTTGAAGGAAAAGTTGGTCTCTGCCCTATTCTGCTTCACATCTACGGTCACAAGTGATACTTGGGGACCAAGTAGTTTTTCAATGGCTAAGATCAAGTTGACCACAAGAAGAGTTCTATTGTTACTGTTTTGTGGCTTTCGGTCAAGTTGGAAAAGTCAGAAGCAAAGGTTCTACTTTGATGCTTGAGAAGAAAAAGTAAGCTTGTGAGTTGGTGAAGCTCAAGGCTCAAGGTGTTGACATTGGAAGATGAACTCAGCCACATGCAAGGAGATATAAGGAGTTTGCTGTTCATTCAGAAACGAAGGAGAGAAAACCAGTGAATAGAGGTTATTGTTCTGAGAGAGCTCTTTGAAGAAGTTCATCTAACTGGACAGTGTAACCTAATCAAAGGTGCAGTCCGCCAGTATGAAGAACTGAATCAGAGGCTTGCTAATCTGGTTTTTCGCATAGCACAGAGGCTGTTGATGAAGTCAATCTCCTTCATGTTTTACTAATTGTAATGTACTTTTCTAAGCTTATCTTTCTGTAATTTCTTGAGAGAAAAGGCATTGTGAGAAAGCTTGAGAAAAAGCCATGAGTGGAAAAAGGCTGAGAGATACACTTGAGAGAAAAGCCTAGAGTTATTTTCTGATTTCTTTAGGTTGATTAAGTGTCTTGTATCTAGTATCTGAATGGTATCCCTTTCTTAGTTGGGTTAGCACTAAGAGGTATAGTTAGGTATTAGCATAGCCAATGTCAAGTTAGGTTAGAACTTGAGTGTGAAAGGATTGGGTCAATCCTGTGTTATTGGTGTATGTAATACTGTTTACTATAGTGAAATTCTTCCACAGTTGTGGAGGAGACTGGATGTAGGTTGCATAGCACAAGGCAACCGAACCAGGATACTTGCTGGTGTTAGCTTTTCTCTTCTCTGCTGTGTTCTGTTTTCTGATATTCATGAGACAAAAATAAATTGTCTCATAAATTTCCGCTGCTAAGTTAAAACAGAATCAGAATTGCAAATCTGTTTTAAAAGGGTAATAACAGTAATTAAAAGGAAGGCATAGATTCAACCCCCCCTTCTCTAAGCCTACCACAACCTTCAATTGGTATCAAGAGCTAAGGTCTCAAGAATCAAGCTTAACCGCTTGGAGCAAAGATCCAATGGCGAACAATCTGGGCACAACCACAATTGCCTACACCCTCACTGAAGGCCAGTCAAACAACCGGCCACCTTTCTTTAACGGAAAGAACTATTCCTACTGGAAAGAAAGGATAAGGATCTTCATCCAATCCATTGACTACAACTTATGGAAGATCGTTGTGAGTGGCCCCAAGATCCCAACAAAAACAAGTGCTGATGGAGTGGTGACTCCGAAAGAAGAAGCTGAATGGAATGAAGATGACAAGAAGAAGATAGAGCTGAACGCTAAAGCAATCAACCTTCTTCACTGTGCTATCAGCTTTGAAGAGTACCGGAAGGTGTCTAGATGCAAGACAGCCAAAGAAATCTGGGAAAAACTCCAGGTTACACACGAAGGCACTAAACAAGTCAAAGAAACGAGGATTGATATGCTGCGAAAAGAGTATGAGATGTTTAGCATGAAGGATGGAGAAAGCATTGATGAAGCATTTGAGAGATTCTCAATCATAATCAACAACCTTGATGCTATGGGTACAAACTATGCAGAACAAACCTTGGTGAGAAAACTCCTTAGAAGCCTCACAAAAGAGTGGGAAAACACTGCCACTGTCCTAACCGAGAGTAACAACATAAGTCCCATAACCTATGATGAGCTGAGAGGAAAACTCCTTGCCTATGAAGCCACACACACAAACACAGACTCAAAGAAAAAGGGAATAGCCCTCAAGTCACAAATAGAACCAAAAGAGAGTGAGTCTAGTGATGGTATTTCAGATGACGAACTTTTGTTTTTTGCTAGGAAATTTAGAAGGATGATGAAAAGCAAGAGCAAATACAAGGGTTCAAGTTCAAATGAGCAAAAGATGGACTTGAGCAAGGTGACATGCCATCATTGCAAGGAGGCTGGACACTTCAAGTCAAACTGTCCAAAGCTCAAAAAGGAGGACAAAGGCAAGAGGGAAAGGAAGAGAGTACTCATGGCAGCTTGGGAGGATCTTGAGAATGACTCAAATGAAGAAGAAGAATCTGAAGGAGATGACAAAGACTGCTTCATGGCTGGAAACAACAATCTTGATGAGGTAAACTATTATGATTTGACCATTGAGGACTTGCATGTTATTATTGATGATCTCACTTTAAACACATCAAAACTGCTTGATAAATACAATGAATGCAGATCTGAAAGAAATGTGTTAAGAGCTGAAAATGAATTTTTAAAAGAAAAAGTGAAGGAAACTGAATGTGCTTTGGACATCATTGAAGAAAACAGATTTCTAAAATCTGAACTTGAAAAATTAAAAGGAAAGCATATTGTGGATCCTTCACATGAGTTAATTGCTGAAAATAAAAGATTAAATGATATGGTTAAAAGGCTGAATAGTGACTTAGCAAAATTTGCTCAAGGTTCTAGTAACTTGGACAAATTACTTGCAAGTCAAAGACCATTGTTTGAAAAATCTGGTTTAGGCTACATAGCCAAGGAAGATGCATCTTCTAATATTTCCTCTATAAAGTTTGTGGCTTCTTCATCAAATACCAAAACCATACCAAACAAATCTGGTATTGAAAATGCTCAAACAATTGAAGAAAAATTTGATGAAGTATACACAAGTGAAACTGACCCTTCACCAAAAACTGAACCGAGTTCAAACCGGCCAGGTTTGGGTTACATTTCGAAAAATGAGGCTGCCTTCAAGAAACCAACTTTTTACAACAAAACCTCATTCTCGAAAGGCAAAAATTTTCAAAAAAATTCTGGTGAAAATGCCTTTGCAAAGAGGAATAACTTTACTAAAAATCAGTTTGTCAAAAGAAATGCATCTCCTCCAAGAACCAGAAAATTTCAAAGCTTTAATCATTTCAAGCAATATAACTCACATCAGTTTCAGCAACACACACCAGAAAATCATTGTGTTAATTGCAAGAAATTTGGTCACTCATATGCACAATGCTTCATTGAAAAGAGAGTTGTAGGAAACAAAGTCTACAATGTTGTTTGTGATTTCAATGCACTTGGGCAACCAAGATGGATTAACTTCAAAGGATCCAAATTAATTTGGATACCTAAGGCTACTTGAAACTCATCATGCAGATTTGCCTAGCATCCAAGAACAAAAAGGACATGTGGTACATGGATAGTGGATGTTCAAGGCACATGACTGGAAGGTCAACCTACTTCATCAAACTAAATAAGTATGATGGAGGTTTTGTGACCTTTGGAGATGATGGTAAAGGTAAAATCATTGCTGTTGGAAAAGTAGGTAATGAGCAATCTACTTTCATTGATGATGTACTTTTAGTATGTGGTTTAAAGCACAATATTTTAAGTATAAGTCAGCTGTGTGATTTGGGATATTTAGTTGTTTTCAAAAGACTTGAATGCTGTGTTGTCAATGAAAAGACAAATGAAGTGATGTTTGTTGCCAAGCGTTTCAATAATATGTATGGACTTACTCTTGATGAACTAAAGAATCAAAATGTAGCTTGTCTTCACTCTAAAGAATCTGAAAAGTGGTTATGGCACAAGAGATTGGGCCATGCAAGTATGTTTCAAATAAACAAACTTGTAAAGAAAGAATTAGTAAGAGGTCTTCCTTTGATAAAGTTTGACAAAGACATCACTTGTGATGCTTGCCAAATGGGAAAACAAACAAAAAGTTCTTTTAAACCAAAGGAAGACATCTCTACTAAAAGACCACTTGAGTTGCTACACATTGATTTATTTGGTCCAACAAGAACTCAAAGCCTAGGTGGTAAACATTATGGTTTAGTAATTGTGGATGACTACACTAGGTTTGGTTGGGTTTTATTTCTTGCACACAAAAATGAAGCCTTTTCGGCCTTTGAACCTTTTTGCAAGAAAATTCAAAATGAAAAGGATTTGAAAATCTCTTCTATAAGGAGTGATCATGGAACTGAATTTGAAAATAATTTGTTTGAATCCTTTTGTGAGGAATTTGGAATATCTCACAACTTCTCTTGTCCAAGAACACCACAAAAAAATGGTGTTGTGGAAAGAAGAAATAGAAGCATACAAGAGATGACAAGAGCTATGCTTTGTGAGAGCAATGTTCCAAAATTCCTTTGGGCTGAAGCGGTTAACACAGCTTGCCACATTTTAAATAGAACAATCATAAGGAAATTTTTGAAGAAAACCCCTTATGAACTTTGGAAAGGCTACCCACCAAACTTAGATTACTTGCACATCTTTGGATGCAAATGTTTTGTTTTAAATAACAAAGAAAATTTGGGAAAATTTGATCCAAAGGCTTATGAGTGTTTGTTTGTAGGATATTCCACAACTAGTAAAGCATATAGGGTTTATCATCAAGATGCTAGAATTATTGAAGAGTCCATACATGTTACATTCTGTGATACTAACTTGGTGCAAAGCATTTTGGAAGATGTTGATGCAGGAAATCAAGCTCAAAAGGAGGATGAGACTGCTCAGAATCATGGAAAAGAGAATTCTGGACAAGCTGAACCAGAAACAGCAAATGATGAAAATTCAAGAGACAATTCCATTTTGTCTCATGAATCTGAAGAAAATTCTGCAGACAGCAGCACACAGAATCCCTTGGTGACTGAATCTGCCTCCAAGTCCACCAGACCTCGTGAATGGAGATTCTTGAAGAATTATCCTGAGGAATTTGTCATTGGGGACGTCTCTCATGGAGTGCAAACAAGGTCCTCCACTAGAAAGGCAAATGAAGGTTCAAACATTGCCCTTCTTTCACAAATAGAGCCTCAAAATGTCAAGGAAGCACTTAGTGACCCTTCTTGGGTTAAAGCTATGGAGGATGAGCTTCTTGAGTTTGAAAAGAACCAAGTGTGGACGTTGGTTCCAAGGCCAAGTGGAAAGAAAGTGACCGGCACCAAGTGGATATTCCGGAACAAGTTGGGAGAAGATGGTAGCATTGCAAGGAACAAGGCAAGGCTGGTGGCACAAGGATATGACCAAGAAGAAGGAATCGACTTTGATGAATCCTTTGCCCCTATTGCACGAATGGAAGCCATAAGACTTCTCTTAGCTTATGCTGCATTTTGTGGTTTTAAATTATACCAAATGGATGTGAAATGTGCATTTTTGAATGGAGTGATAGATAGAGAAGTGTATGTGGAGCAGCCTCCTGGTTTTGAAAATAAAGAGCACTTTGATCATGTTTTCAAACTATCTAAAGCTCTCTATGGTTTAAGACAAGCTCCTAGAGCTTGGTATGAGAGACTTAGCTCTTTTCTTTTGAAAAATGGTTTTCAAAGAGGCACCACTGATACAACTCTATTTATCAAGAATTCTAATGATTCTTTTATCCTAGTCCAAATATATGTTGATGACATTATTTTTGGATCAGCCAATGAATCCCTTTGTTCTGAATTTGGAAAACTCATGACAAGTGAATTTGACATGAGTATGATGGGTGAACTTAATTTCTTCCTTGGGCTGCAAATTAAACAAACTGATAAAGGAATTTTTATTCATCAAGAGAAGTATGCCAAGGAATTAGTTAAGAAATTTGGTATGGAAAATGCCAAACCCATGGGAACTCCCATGCATCCTAATTCTAAATTAGATAAGGGAGAAACTGAGAAAGATGTTGATGAGACTAGGTATAGAAGAATGATTGGCTCTCTTATGTACTTAACTTCCTCTAGACCCGATATTGTGCAAAGTGTTGGATTGTGTTCTAGGTTCCAATCCAAACCAAAAGAGTCACATCTCTCGGCTGTTAAAAGGATCATTAGATATGTTCATGGCACATCCAATTTTGGTCTTTGGTATCCTAAGATTGATGATTTTTCTGCAGTTGGTTATTGTGATGCAGATTTTGCTGGTGATAGAGTTGATAGAAGGAGCACTTCTGGTTTATGTTGCTTCCTTGGGAAGTCCTTAAATGTATGGTCAAGTAAGAAGCAACCAACAGTGGCCCTTTCCACTGCAGAGGCTGAGTATATAGCTGCTTCTTCTTGTTGTTCTCAGCTTTTATGGTTAAAAACACAGCTTGCTGATTACAAATTAAAGGCTGAAAATATTCCCCTGCTGTGTGATAATATGAGTGCCATTAATATTTCTAAAAATCCAGTATTGCACTCTAGGACTAAACATATTGAAGTGAAATTTCACTCAATAAGAGAACATGTCCAAAAGGGGGATATTAGTATTCAATTTGTTAAATCAGAGGAGCAATTAGCAGATAATTTTACAAAACCATTAGCTGAGGATAGATTCTGCATGCTTAGGACTTGTTTAGGAATTTTGAGTTATGATTCCTTGTTTGAAAAATGCTGATGTATTTGCTGGAGCTTTTTGTCTCATAAACAGGCATGAGACAATTCTGGGCAGGTGATGAACATTTCCATCTAGTCAACGTGTTCTGGGCTTGCTTCAAGTGAAAAATTGATCTGGACCAACCTCAATTCGGATCTGGGTTGTCCTATATGTTTCATTAAATCCAAATCACCTCAAGGCCCTAACATGAATGTTACAATCTTGTTTGTTATTTTTTGATGACTTGTGTGTTTCATAAAAGGTTTTCAATAAATGTTTTGTGGCCCAAATGGTTTTCAAATGGATTTAATTTTGGCCCAAAAGATGTTTCAATCTAATTCTGATTGTCTTTCAAAATTTAAAATTAATCTCCTGTTTTAATTTTAAATCAAATAAAATCTTTCTTGAATGAGGTCATGTCTTTTCAAGTCTTTTCAAATGGTGATGCAGTTGCATGGTTTTGGAAATCCACTTTTTGGGTACGGTTACCAACACTCCCTCTCTTCCCTCCATAACTTCTCCACACACTCTTCGGTTTCTTCCCACTCACTTTACTGCTTCTCTTCCCTCAAAAGACTGACACTAACCAAATGAGGAAGAAAACCATTCCTAAAAGGCCTCCTCGTGAAAAGATCTTCAAGCTACCCACAAAGCCTTCCACTCGCTCTCAAGACCGCACCTTTACCCCTTCTCCTTCTCCTCCTACCTCTCCTCCTCGCACAGCATCCATGGCACGAACCAAGACTACACCAAGGTACCCTGCCTCTGCCAAGCCGACGCCACCACCAAAGGCCACACCTTCCAAGCCTGGCTCCTCAAAACCAAGTTCAGCAAAGCCTGGCTCCTCCAAAGGCAAACGTCAGGCGACAGAGGAACCCATAACCAAACCAACACAACCAAAATCCAAGTCGGTTCCAATGCGATCTCAACGAGGTAACACTCGAGTCCCTCTCCAGAATGTTAAAGAACCAGACATTGGACCTTTTGATCACAAAGCTCACTTTTTGACTTCTCATTCGAACTATAACCCTTATAGATTCAAATCTGCCATGAACAATGATTTTTATGAGAAGGTTATCCAGTATCGTACCCTATGTCCCTCTTTTCTCGCTGATTTGCCATCTTTGAAAAGAAAAGATTTTCCTTTTGTTGATAACTTGATTTTTCTGGACTGGAATCACCTTTTTGATATCAAAAAACCTGTTTATCCCTTGTTGGTTAAAGAGTTTTATGCAAACATGACTTATCATGAGGGCACTGCTCATTCGTATGTCAAGGGTCGAGATATCGTTTTAAACAATGAGACCATCAGTGATGCCTTGAAGTATACTGATGTTGGGCCCTGTGCCTACACGTCAGTTAAGTGGGATGAAGGAGTTGGTGTCTCTTACAATGATGCCCTGGCTAGTATTTGTGAACATATCTCCTTGATAAATGGTATTACACCCACACACAAAGCCCTAGGATATGAACGTGCTCAGTTGCACCGCATGGTCAACCACATTATACTTCCTCAAAGTGGTTCATATCAAAGGGTTTCATACACTGACACTCTTGTTTTATATGCCATTCTCACCAAAACTGAAATTTCATTTGCATATTTGATGGTAAGATACATGTTTGATTCTGTTAGAAGTGAAAAGGACAAAGCTCTACCTTATGGCATGTTTCTAACTTGTATTTTTGAGTATTTTGGTGTTGACTTGACCAATGAGAAATATGAGAATAGACATTCATACCTAAAGGGGGGTGGTTCAGTGAAACAGAACAAAGGACCCACTCGATCTGAACGAGTCGTCCTAGATGATGAAGATGAGGATTTTGTCCCTGAGGATTCCACTGCTCCTTCCACTGAGGGTACTTCCATTTCCACTGGGAAGAAATCCACTCTGCTGAATGTAGTCAGGGATGTTGCTCAAGAGTTTGTCTCTCAATCGAACCACTTGATTGAATTAAGCAAAGAGAAAAGGAAGCTGGCTAGCAAGCATGAGAACTTCCTGAAGAAGTCAAGGGATAGGGTGGCTGTACTGATGACCTTCATTGATAACCTTCAAAATGATGAAGATGCTGCCACTGATGTTGAAGAGGATGCTGTTTCGGAAGGGAATGGTTCTGATGCCTAGGATTTGTCTCATAAAATCTGCTGACGCTGCTCATTTTGTCTCATAAACTCTGTTTTATTTTGCTACTGTTTAATATACCTTTGTTGTCTTGGATAACTGTAATAACTTTGATTGCTGATGCACTTTTAGCTATTTATTAAGCTATTTTGGCTGTGCACTAACCTTTCTTGCAGGTTTTATGGTGCTGTTTTTGTTGTCCTCCCTTGATGACAAAAGGGGGAGTAATAGCTCTGATTGATTCTGAGATTAATTCAGTTGAATGATGCCTGCTGATTTTTCTGATATGTTGATGCTGATAATTCTTTTCTGAACTTTGTTTCGGATCAGAACTGAACTCTGTTCTTGCAAATTAATTTTGTTTTACAACTTGCCTTGGCTGTTGTCATGATAAGAATTACTGGGCTGAATATGTGTTGCTGGTTATATAGAATCTCTTAGTCAAGTTACATCTTAAATAGCTCCTTTTAAGCTTAATGTAAACAGGAACAAAAGGATCGAGCATAGATTCAGGGGGAGCTACTGTTGAAAAGGAAAGGGGGAGCAACACATTAGCAAGCAACATCATTCAAAGGGAGTTTCTAAAACCTTACTCAAACTCATTTCCTTTTGATTATTGCTTAAATCATGTTTGTCATCAAGGGGGAGATTGTTGAGTTAAGAAATTAACTAAATTAATTAGTGATGACAAACATTATTTTTGGCAAAATAAATAATTAGAGTTGTTTAATTAATAAGTGTATGTTGCTAATTATTTATGTTATGTTGCAGGCCATAATTAAATTTAAGCAGCCCAAGTTGAATGAATGACAAAACAAGGCTAATGGGCTGAATGGTAAGTATGAATAAATAAAGCCCAAGTCATTCATCTCAAACAAATTCATCAAAGAAGCATAGCAAGACACCACGGGCTAAAGAGAGAAGAACCCGATCCAAGCTCAATTGTTTTTCATTTTCCCACCATTTTGCTCAACCAAAAGCAACGTTCCTCTCCTCTCTAATCAAGTCACATCAAGACTTCAGAAAAAGCAAGAAAGAGAAAGAAAAGAAAAGCTTCTTCCATAAGCCATTAACCAAAGAAGCAAGAGAGAGAGAGTTGAAGCTTGAAGCACAGAAGCTAAAACAGAAATCCCAAGCTAAATCAAGCTTAAGAAAGGTAATCCATCTCATCTTGCATGCATCAAATCTTCATCCCTTCTTCCCAACTCTCTGCACTACCCAAAAATGGCTTTGAAGGAAAAGTTGGTCTCTGCCCTATTCTGCTTCACATCTACGGTCACAAGTGATACTTGGGGACCAAGTAGTTTTTCAATGGCTAAGATCAAGTTGACCACAAGAAGAGTTCTATTGTTACTGTTTTGTGGCTTTCGGTCAAGTTGGAAAAGTCAGAAGCAAAGGTTCTACTTTGATGCTTGAGAAGAAAAAGTAAGCTTGTGAGTTGGTGAAGCTCAAGGCTCAAGGTGTTGACATTGGAAGATGAACTCAGCCACATGCAAGGAGATATAAGGAGTTTGCTGTTCATTCAGAAACGAAGGAGAGAAAACCAGTGAATAGAGGTTATTGTTCTGAGAGAGCTCTTTGAAGAAGTTCATCTAACTGGACAGTGTAACCTAATCAAAGGTGCAGTCCGCCAGTATGAAGAACTGAATCAGAGGCTTGCTAATCTGGTTTTTCGCATAGCACAGAGGCTGTTGATGAAGTCAATCTCCTTCATGTTTTACTGATTGTAATGTACTTTTCTAAGCTTATCTTTCTGTAATTTCTTGAGAGAAAAGGCATTGTGAGAAAGCTTGAGAAAAAGCCATGAGTGGAAAAAGGCTGAGAGATACACTTGAGAGAAAAGCCTAGAGTTATTTTCTGATTTCTTTAGGTTGATTAAGTGTCTTGTATCTAGTATCTGAATGGTATCCCTTTCTTAGTTGGGTTAGCACTAAGAGGTATAGTTAGGTATTAGCATAGCCAATGTCAAGTTAGGTTAGAACTTGAGTGTGAAAGGATTGGGTCAATCCTGTGTTATTGGTGTATGTAATACTGTTTACTATAGTGAAATTCTTCCACAGTTGTGGAGGAGACTGGATGTAGGTTGCATAGCACAAGGCAACCGAACCAGGATACTTGCTGGTGTTAGCTTTTCTCTTCTCTGCTGTGTTCTGTTTTCTGATATTCATGAGACAAAAATAAATTGTCTCATAAATTTCCGCTGCTAAGTTAAAACAGAATCAGAATTGCAAATCTGTTTTAAAAGGGTAACAACAGTAATTAAAAGGAAGGCATAGATTCAACCCCCCCTTCTCTAAGCCTACCACAACCTTCAATTTGCTTCCAAGTTTATTTTTTCAACTTCGTCATCAAAAGCTTTTTGCTGCCTTTCATTTTCTAATATTAAATTTATCTAACATAAGATGAATATGGATAATTATTAACTTTAAACACTACCTTAAGGCTCAAGTAAAACTTAAAAAATCACTTTGAGATTTAACTCATCTATAACATTGCCTCATTTGCAACACCACAACCCATCAGCACAACCCCTCCCTCTCCTTCTCCTCTTTGATGCGCAGACCTACTATCACTTTTTTACTACCACTTTTCATTCTCTAACAACACTTTCTTTAGAAATTTCTTCGTGCTCATGGCTTACGCACTTTGCCGCAGAACTCACCACCGCATCAGGGGACCAAGGTCTTATTGTGCTTCCTTCTCCTCCATTTAGTCCATTTTACATTTAATTTCTTCCAGAATTTTTTTTTTATTTTTTCCTATTTTGGGTTTTGAGAAGCCATAGCCATAGAGACTCAAGAAATCCACTAGCATAATAAAATGGTTCGACGCATAGAAAACTCATAGCTCCCAATGATGGCGGCAAGGACCCCTTTGTCCACCACTCTGTCATTTGATCCAATGGTTACTAAACACGCTCCGATGATAGTAACGAGGATCTCTTTGTCGACGTGTCTTCCTTGGCTAGGTCTCACCTGTTTGGTGGTGGTTTTTAAGGTGGAGAAAAAAGAGAAAGCCGGGGTGCTGCTTGTGCCAATGGAGATGGAAATTGCGAGAGGGAGACATGATTTGGGAGAAAAAGAAAATGTGGGTTTAGACTTGGAATTTGAAAAGTTAGATGAGAATATTTTTAAAAATAAATATTTTTAAAGTTTTAATTTTCATTACAAAAAATTCCAGCCTTCTTTATTCCTATTTTTTGGAAGACTAGTAGAGACCGGAAGACAGAATGATAAAAAAAATAAGCAAAAAATTTTGAAATTTAATAAAAAAAGAATATTAAAATAAAAATTAAAGAATAGGTTAAAATTGAATACAAAGAAAATTACTCTACTTTCTACTCAAACAGACTCCTCAACCTAACTTGTCCATGGACTCCAAGCCATAGTTTAAAAATTGAATTAAAAGGACTCACTCAATCTTTTACCCAATTCTTTGATGTAACAAGAGAAAGACTCACTCAACCTCACTTGTTCATACCATGGTTTCATCACAAAATCAAAAATTACCTTGGCACTCCTCTAATCACTCTATATTACGACAACAATAGTTTAGGTGGTGTTTATAATTTCTTATTAGGTTAAAATAAAGAAAATCATAAGCCCATAAATATAAAATCCAATTTAGTAATTAAATGAATAAAATCAAAATATATTAAATTAAACTCAACATTCTAAAAATATAAACTAATAATTTTTAAAGAATACTTGAATTCTTCATATCACTGACATTTGAAGCATGTATCATTCTCTTCCTCTTAAACAAAGATTCGCCCTTAAATTTTATAGTTGAAAAAATAATTTATGAAAATGACAAATACAAAAAGATATTTTTTCTTTTTTCTTTTTTTTCTTTTTGCACTGAATGTTTTTTTTAGTATAAGGTAGAAAATGACGACAAGAACATAAAGAAAGACACAAGAGACACTAGGACTCTTTTTTTTTTAGGACACAAGAACAAACATAAAGTAATAAGGATTAATCTAATACCTAAAATCTGATACTAAATAATAAAAAAAAAGACATGAATTGAAATTGAATAAAAAAAGAATATTAAAATTTAACAGAGAAGTAATAACACATAAAACTAAGTAGTAGTAATTGAGTAGATGATCTTATTGTACATAGCACTACATGCAGGGGATATATATATCCCCCTATTTGACTATCTATATAAACTATATATCATCTATTCTTCCTACCCCTCCCTCCCAACTGCGCAAACTCAAGGCGATCTACTCGATAGTCTGAGTTTGTCTCTAAACTTATGAAACGTACAATTGACTTAAGACTAGCTTGGTAAATAGATCAGCAATTTGCTTGCTGGTTATAATGTGAGACACTGCAACAAGACCTTTTGTGACATGATCTCGGACAAAGTAAATGTCTAATTCAAAATGCTTCGTGCGATTATCCAGAACAGGATTGTAGGCAAGTAA
Organism: Arachis hypogaea; assembly: GCF_003086295.3. Taxonomy (NCBI): domain Eukaryota; kingdom Viridiplantae; phylum Streptophyta; class Magnoliopsida; order Fabales; family Fabaceae; genus Arachis; species Arachis hypogaea. The sequence continues at coordinate 20,807,336 of NC_092050.1, forward strand.
GATTGCAAAGAGGTTGTCATAAAAGATAGTAGGTGGAACCTTACATGATTGATGAATTTCAATGAGTAGGTTCTATACCCATATAAGCTCAGCAAAAACAACAGAAAGAAACCAAAATTTTGCTTCGGTAGAGATGTGACTCTTCCATGAGATGAGGTTCGAGCCATAATACACGCAATACCCGGATGTGGACTTGTGATCTTCTAGGTCTGAAACCCAATCATAATTTGCAAATGCGGTTAAGCGCAAATAAGTAGATTTTAAAAAAAAAATCTAACATGAGAGTGAGTGTACCTACCAAGTAATGTAGCACCTGTTTGAGTGCAACCCAATGTTCTTATGTTAAGGCAAACAAGAATTGGCTTAATTTGTTTACAGTGAAGGCAATGTCAGGTCATTGTCACATATTGAAGGCCTTTTACAAGTGAGTATCATATACCACTAACGTGGTGCTTGTTTTAAGCCATAGATGACTTTGTGGAGTTTGCATACCAACTATGAGTTAAAATGAGTGAATTCTAGGGCTGTGTCATGTATTGAGTTTCTTGAAACACCCCATTTAGGAAGACATTGTGAAAATCATATTGTTTGATTTTCCAACCGTTCGAAAGAGGCAGAGTGAGTATGATTCTGATCGTGATCGGCTTTATAATAGGGGAGAAAATTTGATCATAATCTACGCTAGTCGCTTGGTTAAAACCTTTCGCAACCAAGCGTGCTTTATATCATAGAACTTCACCTTTGGAGTTCTTTTTCACAGTAAAAACTCACTTTCACCCAATTAATTTGACATTAGGTGGTAACTCCACAAGGCTCCAGGTCTGATGTTGAATTAAAGCATGATATTTTGTGAGTATAGCATCCTTCCACTATGAGGAGTTAAAGGCAGATTTGATAGATTTTGGCATCTAAGAGTTAGTGTGAGTAAGTGTATTTGAATTGAAAGTATGAAGAACAGTGGGTTTGGAAGAGTGTATTTTGGAACGGGTGAGCATAAGGTGAGTATTTGTCGTATTGGTTATGGGTAGGTTGGAAAATGGAAGAGCAATGTCGATAGAAGATATAGTATAGAGTTGTGATGAGTGTAAGAGGGAGGGTCAGAAGGAGTATGATTTGAAGGAGGGGATGACTGCTGTGATGAAATAGTAATAGAGAGAAGTGTGGGATTAGAAGATGTGGCAGGAGAAGAAGATGGTGTAATTGAAGAAGGAGGAATAGCAGCTATAGTGGGAAGGAACTATGCAGATGATGCAGTATTAAAAGGAGTAGAGGAAGAGGTTATGTCAAAAAAGGCAGAAGAAGGAAATTTCTTTTCATCAAAGAGCACATCCCTGGAAATGATTTTTTTTCCTTTTTTAATAAGTCATTTGTATCCTTTTTGTTAGGTTGCATAGCCAAGAAAGATTTAGAATTGTGAATGATACTCCAATTTATGATTGTTATAAGGTTGAAGATGTGGATAACAAATGCAACCAAACACTTTTAAGATGGTGGAATTTGAAATACAATTAAACATAAGCTTGAAAGGGGATGTGTTAGTAGTGTTCTTTGATGGCATGCGATTAATTAAGAAGACTACGGTAGAAAAAGCATGAGTCCAAGGAGATAATAGTAGGGATGCAATGGCAAATAAGGCTAACCCCGTTTCAACAATATGTCAATGTTTTCGTTTGTCAATACCATTTTGTTGGGGTGTGTAAGGGCAAGTGAGACGATGAGCAATGCCATGTGATTGAAGAAAAATGACAAAACACTTGGAAAGATACTCTTTGCCATTGTCCATTTGTAGTGCTTGAATGGAGTAACCTATTTGGTGCTCAATGTATGCCTTGTACTGTTTAAAAACACAAAACACTTTATATTTGTTAGTAAAGAGATAAATCGTGGCATGACGAGAGAAAACATCAATGAAGGAAACATAGTAGCGATTTCCATCATTGGAGGTAATAGTAGAAGGACCCCAAGCAAACGTTAGAAACAAAGGGAACGCTATTAAGTAATTGACTTTTACTAACATTTAAAAAATGTTATCATATCATATTAAAATGTTAGTTATGTATATTAGTAACATTTTAACAAATGTTAAATATACCCTATGTTACTAGAGTTTTACTAACATTTTTTTAAAAATTTAATAACATTTAATAAAAATGTTACAATAGATCTTCTATAGTAATATTATGAGAAATGTTACAATAGACCTTTCTTAGTAACACTTAAAAAAATGTTACAATAGATATATTTTGTAACACAAAAAAATGTTACTATAAATATTTTAGACCAATCATAAATTTTAGCTAAAAGTCTAAAACAACTAAATGTTAGCTTTCTTTATTTTTTTGTTGTTATCTCTTTTTTTTTCAACATTTTATGTTATTTTTATACATTTAAATATAACGAAATGAAAATTTGTTTTAACCAGAAAACAAAATCTATGGACATCCTCTTCCTAAACTAGACAACCTCCGTCTTTTATTTCATTTCTCCTGTTTATGTTATTAAGATCATGTCTATTATATTTATTTAGAATTTTAAATGTTATTTATAAAAGAATTCTAATTTTCAAGTAAAATAAAATTTATTTGATATAAAACAATCATTTATGTTAAATAACTTGGTCTCATTTTTGTTAAATAATAAGTCTTTTAATAACTATTGATTGGTACATTATTGATAAAATATTTTTTTCAAAAAAATTTGATCAAATATTTAATTAGATTCTTAATTATAAGTATCTTTAATTTTTGAAAAAATATTCTGTTAATTCTAATATTTTTACGTTAGTAAGGATTTAATTATAAAATTAAAAGTAGTATAGATACTCAATTAAAAAAATATAGACCTAATTACAAATTTGATGAAAATATAGAAACAAATAAAATAATTAAACCATAATAAATTAGTTCTGCAAAACAATGGTAATATTATATGTGTATAGCAAAAAATGATTTATTTTCATAAATACAAAAACCAATTTAATGGTGCATTATTTGTCTTCTGATAAAACCATTTTGGTGCAATATCATTTCAACTCATCACATTAGTAGTATTTAGTGTACTAATCAATAGTTATTAAAAATGTACGTATTCTCTTTTAGTGTTCTGTTAGAATTTTATCAGTGTTCTGCTTGGGTTTTATCAGTGCTCTATTTAGAGCTTTGATCTTTCCACTTCTTTTCTACTTTTCTATTTCTATCTTTTTCTTTGATCACAATAATTTATACTCCTAGTTCTCGTTACCTTATTATCAACTTCTCCTCAATTAGCATTCTCAATCCAATATGAATTTCAGTGAAGGGAAGAACTTTAAAATTGATCCATGTAGTGAGGAGGATGAGGAGGATATTGTGGTATTGGAGACGGAAGATTATTCTCAGAGGTTGGAGGCTTGTATTAAGAGTTTCTCGGGGAGACTCTTTGTAGATAAGGTATTTTCGATTGAAACAATTAACAATACCCTAAGGGCGATATGGGATAAACCGGAAGGGTTCCGATCGATTGAGAGAGGTCCTAATCAATTCCAATTCTTCTTTAAGAATGATCTTGATGATCTCAGAATTGAAAAAGGATCTCCTTGCCTCTTTAAGGATTATATCTTGCATGTGAGAAGATGGGTTAAATCGGATGAACATGACTAGAAAAGCATTACTTGTTTTCCAATCTGGATCCAATTCTGGGGTCTGTCTGAGCAGTTCGAAACTATTCAAGTTGAAAAAATACTTAGAGAGAAATTGGAGAGGTGATAGACATTGATTTTTTCTCTATTTGTGGAAGAGAATCTCGAATTTTCAAGATCAAACTCTGGCTGAATGGTGATAAAAGGGTGAAAGACAGTATTCGTATGGCTGAACTGAATGGTAAGGTGCTGGAAATTTGATTGCGATACGAAAGGATTGGAATTTTCTGTACCTACTGTGCTCATTTAGGACATGATTCCAAACATTGTTCTAAATTCATGGAGGATTCATCAGTAGGCGCTATTAAACAGGATCGTATTGGTGAGTGGGTCAAAGCAGATCAAATGGGCAAGAGGATCAAATGTGGAGGAATTAGGGATAACTCCAACTTCAATAACTCAAACTCAAGCACTCCCCAATCGAAAAAAAACTAACCCCAAACTGGTTGATAGATAATTTTGCCAGCTTGAGTGTCAAAGGGACAAAAAATAACTCTATGGAGACATCTGGAGGTAATAAGGAGGATGATAATTTTTCAGAAGTAGTTTGGTTGTCAATTAAGAAGACTAGTGAGGCATTAGTCCTGCAAGATATTACTAGTACTATGAACACTAATGGATCTGTCCCATAGAACTTACCTAATGAAAGAATGACCAGCAGGGGTTCTAAGTGGAAACAACTTGCTAGACAAGGGACTGATTCAAGTAAGTTGTTTGGAGGAATAAAAAGAAAAAATCAAGGGAAGGAAAATGAAAATGAGGCTGAGAAGATCTGTATGGTTGATGATATGATTGCTGAAACGAGGGTGGAGGGTGCCAACCGTTCAATGGCATCCGAAGAAATATGAAGCTCATTACGTAGAATTGTCGTGATTTGGGGAGACCTCTCACAATCCACAATCTCAAAGGTACGTCACAATCTCACTCCCCCGAGATGGTTTTTCTATGCGAAACTAAAAACCAATCTCGACAAGTAGAAATGAAGTTAAGGTCATGTGGTTTTATAAATTGGAAGATTATTGATCTAGTGGGTAGCGCTGGAGGCTTGGCACTAGCTTGGAGGGACAATGTGATAGTGTAAATAATTGATAGTTCAGATTTTTTCATCGTGGCTTTGGTAAAAGACACATCTGTTAATGTAGAATGGAATCTCGTTAGTGTTCATTTTAGCAGGCATGAACAGATCCGTTCAACACAATTTCAAGAGGTGTCAGCAATCTTACAACAGCAACAAGGTAGCTCATGTGTTTTGGGAGACTTTAATGCTATTGTTGATCAAAGTGAAAAATGTGGAGGTAGTCTTAAATCATAGTTTTCTATAGCAGATTTTAATTATTTTATTGGTGATAATGCTTTACTTGACTTGGGAATGATTGGTAGACCTTTCACTTGGAGTAATAGGCAGAAAGCAGGGAAATTGAGTCAAGAACGATTAGATAGAATCTTAGTGGGAGAAACATGGCTGCAACTATTCCCTAATTTAGCAGTTCTTAGATTGGCCGAGATGGGTTCAGACCATGCCCTTCTCCTTTTTGACACTAATCCACAAACTGAACGTTCAAAAAGAAGATTTAAATTCCAAACCCGATGGTGTGAGGATGATTTAGTCCAAATTTTTATTAGTGAGGTTTGGAACACAGAAATTAAAGGCTCCCCATGTTTTGACTAGCTCAAAAGCTTAAACTCATTCGACATCAGCTGGTCATATGGCAGAGGAGTAGTCTTTCAAACTCTAAAAAACAGATTGATGAAATTATAGGGCAGCTAGAAGAAATGAGGGCATCGAGTTTAATGGGAGGTCCTAAAATCATGGAACTTGAGCAAAAATTAGAGAAGGCCTACTTGAATAAAGAGCTCTATTGGAATGATAAATCTAGAATTAAATGGCTAAAAAAAGGAGGCAAAAACACTAGCTTCTTCCATCGAAAATTTAAGGCTAGATCTAGGAGGAACAAGATTTGGAGACTCAAGACTGAGAATGGAGAGTGGGCTACTTCTAATGCAGCCATCGCAGGTGTGGCAGAGGAGTATTTCAAGGGCATCTTTACTTTCACCAATCAGGCAAATCCTGGGCCTTTTTTTTAGACTTTGAGCCTAAGGTTACAGCTAGCATGAACCATAGGCTACAACATCCGGTCTCTTTTGAGAAAGTAAAGAAAGTTACCTTTAGTGTACATCCGCAGAGTGCTCCAGGAGAAGATGGGATGACAGCTAAATTCTTCCAATTTTACTAGGATACTGTGGGCGTGGATGTATTCAAGGCAATTAGAAGTTTCATTCGAGGAGGGCGCATTTTAAGGAGTTTCAACCACACTAATATTTGCCTCATTCCTAAGATTCATGATGTTTGTGACATGTCCTAGGTACGACCCATTAGTTTATCCTCTATATTCTACAAAATCATCTCTAAGATACTGGTTCATAAATTACAAGGGTGTATGAATAAACTTGTTAACCTTAATCAGAACGCATTCCTAAAGGGGAGACTCATTTCAGATAATATCATGATAGCACATGAGTTCATGCACTACCTCAAGCAGAAAAAGAGAGGTTTAGAGTATGAGATGACCCTTAAACTTGACATGAGTAAAGCATATGACAAGGTTGAGTGGCAGTTTTTGTGGTTTATCATGAAGAAGATGGGATTTGATTCTACGTGGATAGGTTGGATTCATGAATTGGTAATGACGGTTTCTTACTCTGCGGTTGTGAAAGGACAATCATGCGATTTTTTTAAACCAAATAAAGGCATCCGTCAGGGTGACCCTCTATCTCCTTTTCTTTTTCTATTTTGTGCAGAAGGCCTCTCCTTCTTGCTACACAAAGCAGAGCAGAACTAGCAAATTTAAGAGATCCAGGTTACAAGAAGATGTCCTAAGGTTAATCATTTATTTTTTGCAGATGATTCTATATTATTCTGTAAGGCATCAGCAGACAATTGTGGAAGGATCTTAGATTTATTAGGGGAGTTTGAAAGCTTCAGTGACAAAAAAGTTAACCTTAATAAATATGCAATCTTCTTCAGCAATAACACTCATCACGATATGCGTACATCACTTACTATTACTATGAATATTTCATACATTGGAGCTCAAGACAAGTATTTGGGACTGACTTCTTTAGTAAATAAATCGAAAAATACCACCTTTTCTGCTGTCAAAGAAAGGGTTATCAAAAAGGTCAAAGGCTAGAAACGATGTCTTTTATCTAATGGAGGAAGACAAGTATTACTAACGATAGTAGGAGAAGCAATCCTGATATATACCCTGTCTTGTTTCAAACTTCCAGATAATCTAATCAAGGAAATCAATGGCATTCTTAATCAATTCTAGTGGGGTCAACAAGCTGCGGAACATCGTATGGTTTGGATTAGTTGGGATACAATGATAAGGGCTAAGAAAGAAGGAGGGCTTGGCTTTAAAGATCTACATGCACAAAATTTAGCTCTCCTAGGTAAACAATGTTGGAGAATTGCGACTAATTCTAATTCTTTATTATCTAGAATCTTAAAAGAAAAGTATTTCAGATATAATTCTATTATAGATGCAGAGTTGGGGTCCTTACCTTCTTGGGGATGGAGGAGTATCCTTGCAGGTAGAAGTGTCGTTGAAAAGGAGTTAAAATGGAGAGTTGGTTCTGGAACAACAATTCGAATCTTTAGAGATCCATGGCTCCCACCTCCGTATCCAATCTCAGTATCAGCTCTTACAAGTCAGTCCCAAGCTGGACATTCAATCTTCTTAGTTCGTGATATGTTCTCTGCACATAAGCAATGGAATCAGTCCCTAATTAATTCAATATTCTCTCAAGATGTTGCCAAGAAAATTCTATATACAGTACCAGAAGAAGAAGAGGATGAAATTCAATGGACACTCAACATATCCAAGATATGTGATGTAGTTTCAGGATATAAAGTTGCTTACCTTTTCCACCATGTTTCTCTAGAATTTTGTCTAAATATCATGCAACAATCGAAAATCTGGAATTTTCTTTGGAGTCTGATAGCCCCACACAAGATTCAGGTATTCGAGTGGAAGTTTCTCCATGGAAAACTTCCCGTCATGCAGCCCATAAATCAGCAATTCCCAAGTACTTCACCAACTTGTCCCATTTGCAATGCTGAACCAGAATCCTTGTTACATTGCATCTTCAACTGTCCAGATGCTTCAGAAACTTGGAGCAAGAGTCCAATAGCGCACCTGACCCCAAATCCGAACTGCATCTCCTTTTTCGATTGGTGGAGACCCCAAATTGTTGCCCCGGGTTACCGATCTGTGAGTAAAAACTCCGCCCGTTTTGCTTTAATTATTGTCTAGCATATATGTAAGAAAGGTGTAGGAGGGTGTTCGAACGCCAATCTATATGAATCCTGAAGAACTTCTGGCAATTGCTACCAAACAAAATCAGGAACTTGTAAATTTACCTACTGAAACCCTAACTTAATTCCAACTTTACTTTCTTCTTAGTTTCATTCTTTTTACTGTGCCTCGCTAATGTTTAAGCGAAGGATGAGAGAACCCCACTTTCTTTTGTGTAGTCTTAAATTTTGGACAAAATATTTTCTTTCATTTAAAATAAAATAACCTATTGTCTTTGAAGAAAAAAAATTAATAATTATTAAAATATTTATTATTTAACAAAAATGAGACCAAGTTAATTAAAATTGTACAATGATTGTTTTATATCACATAAATTTTATTTTACTTCAAAATTAGAATTATTTTATAAATAACATTTTAAATGTTAAATAATTATAATAGACATAAACAGGAGAAATGAAATAAAAGGAGGAGGTCGTCTAGTCTAGAAAGAGGAGGAGGATAAATTTTTATTTTCTGATAAAAAAATTTTTTTTTTTATATTTAAATGTAATAAAATAGAATAAAATGTTGAAAAACAAAAATAACAAAAAAAAAATGAAGAAAGCTAACATTTAATTGTTTTAGACTTTTAGTTAAAAGTTATGATTGGTCTAATTTTTGTTTGACTCAATATAAAAAAACGTAACTCTAATTGTTAATTACATTTTAAGTGGTGGATGTTACAATACTCCTGTATTGTTTGGAGTTTTAAAACTCCTTTACATTATCAATATTGTAATGTACATTGGCGCAATATTCTAAGAGGTATCTTATTAATAGAGTTTTTATTGTATATTGATAACATCATTAAACAATTAATATCATAAAATAATCATAAAAATATTAATTTCTCATTTTTATTTATTTATTAAGCAACGTTATTTTTAATTTGTGTTTTATTAGTGTTAATTTTTTTACTGAAACAAAATAAAAAATTATTGTTTCCATAATAATTTTTTTATTTTTATCTTTTAAGATTTATTTTATTTTAGAATTTTATTAACTCATTACAATACGATCTAAATCGTACTAATATGTTTTTATTTTTAATTAATCTAATTTTATTCATATAATTTAATTAATAACTTAATTTAATTTGATAAAAATAAACGTATACGTATTCGAAGCTATTTCGCCTCACTTGCTTAGTGTCCTGCAGACCGCAATCGTACCCGCATCCTAGCTGTCTTCTCTTCACCATGGTTACTCGCCGCCTACTTTTCCCCTGTGGTGTGAATGGTGATGTTGTTGTACTCCTCTGTTCTCGGCACCTTCAGCATCCTCTCCTGCTGCCGTGCTTTTCTACTGCCCTTTTGCTTCTACTTTTCTGTTGTCGTTTCATTTGCCTGAGCAATGTTTTCTTTTTTTGATTGCTCTATTTAGTCTATCTTGGATCAACTCTTGTATTTTGGATCTGTTCTTGTTTCTATTTTTATTTGAAATAAAATATTTTTAGGATGTTTTAAAATTTTTATCCCCTATTTTAATTTTTTTATTCTTTTATTTTGGATATTTTTTAAATTGTCTTCAATTTTTGCCCCTATTTTAACTGTTTTGGTCTTCTATTTTTATTCCTATTTTAATGTTTTAAATTAAAATTTAAAATTTTACTTTCTAATCCATTTAAGTAATTTAATCCTAAAAGAACATCTTAATATTTAAACTTAATACTAAATAATATATTTGGTTCTATTAATTAAACTCAAATTCACATTCCTATGTTGTTTCTTTTAGTTACCAAAGAAAAAAAAATTTCAAATTCAAATTTTTATTTTTTAATTTAATAAAACAACTTTAATTATTTAGAGAGTATTTTTATCATTTAAAATTATATGAAAAGTGCATTTTAGTCTTTTAAAATCAAATTTAAATTTTAACATTATAAATTTATTAAAGAGGAAAGTATTGTTTTTATCCTCAACGTTTGGAATAAGTTTTAAAGTTATCCCTCACGTTTAAATCGTCCAATTTAAATCTCTAACATTTTAAAATTGGCTCAATGTTGTCCTGCCATTAGGGATCTGTTAAAAGAATTGACGGCGGGACAAAATTGAGACGATTTGAAACATTAGGGACGTAAATAGAACGAAAATATTGGCGACAAAAATAATACATAGAAATAAATTTTAATTTTATCCTTTAATAAATGATATCAATCCAAATTACAATAAAAAAAAGTGAATGATAATTAAAGGAGATTAGGGTTAGATAAAAGTTATATAATTTATTGTTGGATTGGTTGTTCGAGCTTGTAAGTCGATCCTTAATTTTTATAAGGACATTTTTGTCTTTATAAAATTATCTATAAGAGTATTTGATAAATCAAAATTTAAAATTATGTTTTCTAATTTATTTAAACAAATTTAATCCTAAAATAATTTTTATTGTTTAAATTTCTAGCTTTTTGATGCATGTAAACACCGACAATACCAAAAAGATATTTTTTCTTTTTTATTAATATTTAAATAAATATTTTATAATTTTTAAATTAATTTTTAAAAAAGATAATTTTATCTTATTTAAATTTAAATATAATTTTTTAGTTTTACTCTTTTTAAAATTAAATTAAATTTCTAATTCAAATTAAATAACTTTAATTTTAAAAAATATTTTAGTGTTTTAAAATTAATACCAAAAAATATGTTTGCCTTTTCAATTTTTTAAACCTTTTATAATAATATTATAATAATCTTTTTTTTTAATATTATAATAGTTTAATATGAGTAATATTAATCTAAAAATATAATGAGCTTAAAATGGCCCAAATTAAAATAATAATCTTGGTCCAAACGTAAATAAAAAAAACAAAAAATAAATATAAATGTTAACTTTTGTTTAACTCTTTAAAAAGAATTTTAATACTCCAAAACTTCAAGGAGCATTGAATCAGGCGCTATCTAATACCGTAGCATTCCCCTCAAGTAGAAAGTTAATAAGTGTACAGATACCAAGTCCACACATTTAAGTCATTCTTTAAAAAGAACATTCATGATTTTATGCATATAATATTCAAAGCCATAATCCACAAGTTATAAATCCTAAACATAAGCTAAGTGCTATACAATTCTAAGCTTACTAATGTTAAATCCGACACTACTACATAATTGACTTTTACTAACATTTAAAAAATGTTACTAAATTATATTAAAATGTTACCTATATATATTAATAATATTTTAACAAATATTAAATATACCTTATGTTACTAAAAATTTTTATTAACATTTTTTTAAAAATTTAATAACATTTAATAAAAATATTACAATAGATCTTCTATAGTAATATTATGAGAAATGTTACAATAGATTTTTTTTAATAACACTTAAAGAAATATTACAATAAATAAATTTTGTAACACTTAAAAAAATGTTACCATAGATATTTTTTGTAACACTCAAAAAATGTTACAATAGATATTTTATATAACACTTAGAAAAATGTTACCATAGATATTTTTTGTAACACTTAAAAAATGTTACAAAAGATCTTTAGTAACATTTTTTAGTTATATTATACTATTTATTTTATATTATACATAATATAACTATACTAAAATTAATTACTACAGCATGAAATATTTCATTAAATTCACAAAATGAAAGTTTTATAGCCTCTTTCATTAATCAATAATCATTGTACAAATTTGCTTCGTGATGCAAATAAAATGGAAAAAGAAAAAATACTTATAGCACTTAAACTCTATAAACATTCCATATAAAAAAAAAGAAAAAGAAAAAGTGATACTATGTACATAAAAAACTTAATCCTTATACTAATCCTAGAAAAAGGTATTTATCTGCTTGACTAGCTTATCGCTGCGACGACTTATTACCATTCCCTTAAACCTGTCAATCAAGTTCATCTGATGCACATCAAACAAAAAAGCAATAAGAACTCATATAGTGGGCAGAAATAAAACCTGAAGAAAAATAATCATGGAATCACCTCTGCAGGTGGTCTGGAATCCCAAGTAAAGTTTTCACTTTCCAACCATTCACCTCTGATAAAATAAAAATAAAAAATAAAATTGGTTATTAACATGATCTTCCTGACCTATCTGATAGCTATCTACAAGCTACAACAAGAAATTTATTTTCGTTAGTTGCCTAGGCAGTGTAATCAGAACCATTAATCATTTCTAATATTTAGATCTTTTTGAACAGTTGAGAAAAAGTAATATATTGCCCTTTTTCTAATTCTTACATAGTTTTTCATCAGTTGTTGCATTCTACTATTTTTTGTCCCCATTCTTGCTTATTACCCGTCTAACCTAACAGCTACAGATCCTATACAAGCAGGACGAATATTTGAGAGTTAATATCTCAATGCAGCTGGCAAATAAGTAGGTCTTGGACATACTAAAAAACCATAGTCAAACAGTAACACTTTAAAATTACAAGCACAGCATAGTTAAACTTTTTGTAAGAATGTGCTATATATATTGAAGGAAACAGTTCATCACAGAAAACAGGAGAAAAGTTTCAGGCTTTTCAACTTTTAATCAGCATAGCAATGAAGAATCTCATTGATTTATCCTAATATTCTTACCTTATCCAAACAGTTCCCCATATAATTGTTCAAAAGCCACAAATTCTGAAGTTTGAGAGGAAATACCACCAATTTCTGCAGAACAAATTTCTGCAAGGCCATAAAAATAAAAAGGAATTAAGAGAGGTACAGAGAACAATAGCCAACTCAAATGAATGTAACATTCTATTGGTTGGCTTCGAATCGGTGAGTTACCCCAAGGCCATAGTGAAAGCAAAATTCAAGCAACATAAGAAAATAAATTAGCAGTCTATAAGTGTTCACTTAAAAAGAATATCAGGAATTAGCACACATCTGAAGAAGGATACATTAAAAACACAGGTGCAAGAAACAGAAAACTTATATTATTGGATGACTAAGCAGGAGCAAAAATCAAGTGAAGGAATGGAGCTAAACCAAAATAAATATAAAAACAATGTGCACAAGGGATTCCCCATCATCCATGGACTAGTGGCAGCTGGGGTTTCATAAACAGTACAAATCATTGTTGTCAGAATGATACAAGAAATGGAAATGGAACCTTTCTTATTACTCAAACAGTCACACATGTCTAGCTTCCAAATATATATACTAGCAAATAAACTCCTATGTTTGTTTCTTTGATCAATGACAATAAAGAAGGAGATAGAAAACTACAAGAAAGGTAACATAAGACAAACTAGTAGTGAAATGACAATTATAAAAATTTTCTGACACTTTTGACCCCAATGGGGCTGCTGCTGCTAATTTAGATGATGAACAAATGGATAATATACACTTACTAAACTTGAAAGTGTTAAGAGAAGGTTCACCTTCATCATTATTTCCAAGTCTCTCAGAGCTTTGTTGGTTAGATCTCTCTTATTGTGAATCCCTCACATCCCTTCCAATTAACCTTTTTAAGCTGAAATGGCTAAGAAAACTATATCTTCGTGGCTGCTCAAATCTCGAGAAGCTCCCTGAGATAGAAGAGGATATGGAAAATTTAATGGTGCTCATCTTAGATGAATCAGGAGTACAAGAATTACCTTCAACAATGCAAAATTTGGTAGGTCTTGAGGAGTTGAGCTTGCATGGTTGCAGAAGCCTTGTGTTCATTGATACCTTGATGGCTTATAGAAGTTACCATATAATTCTGACCATTTCTTTAGGCTGTTATATACATGCTTCGCCCCAATCAGAAAGCTGATCATAAAACATGCTGGACTAGATAAGTACAAAAGGGGCAGTAACATAAATGATGGTTTAAGAGTTCAAATAGTTTACAAATTATTACATGGAAGCAAATGATTTTGCAATGCTTTTATAAATTCTTTTTCTTAGCTTTAGCCCTTCAATATTTTAGAAGAGGAAAGAAAAAGGAAAGGGTAAACCCACCTGTAACTAGGGAAGCTCATCCCAAGAACACAAGCAATGTCGAGGTCTGATGCTCGAATAACCATTCCTTCATCTAAAACACAGCCTGCCTCGTTCACTATTGGAAAGAGAATCATCTCTAAAATCTCTTGGTCAGTAATAGATATAGGCTGCAAAAGGAATAAATGCTACCGGCTTCACTACACAAGCTAGTGCCGACGAGCAAATTCAAGAAGATATAGATTCAATCTAGTGAGAGAGGAAGCTTATGATCAAACAATCACTTGCAATACAGAATTTTCGAAAGAAAAGCACCTTTCCACCAGGCATAATATTGGCAAGTCTTCTCAACTCTTCAACAATTGGTAGTATTGAAAGATCGAGTTTTGGCTTGCTACCCTTTTCATAAATGTAGTATCCTTTCCCATTGTTTTTGCCTGAAAGGACACAAGTGATCAAGGAAAGAATGTGTTATGTAAACTCCATAGCTAGCGAAGTCCGAAAGCCTGAAGGTGAAGGAAAGATTAACTCCATCAAACAGACCACAGAATTTACACGGTGGCACACATACTAACAAAACAAAACCATGTAAATTTTATCTAAGCAATCCTTTGTGTTCTAAGCAATCCTCCCAATGGCAGCATCAACAAAACTAGGACTAATCTTCACTGTTTCAAATAAAGTCAACACAAGTGTACACACACACACATCATTTCGTCAATAAGATCCAGATTCAAGAAATTCAATTAGTACCAAAAAATAAAAATAAAAATAAAAAGATAAAAAGAGGTGATTTCTCTTACATGAATTATAATTTGGGTTTGATCTGACTTCATTTTTCTCATGGAAAAGACTTTTATTATCAAAAATGCATATTTAGAAAAGAGAGGTGCTAGTAGTATGTTTCTGGCAAATTTAAAGCAGATTTAAAATAAAGCAACAAGGTACAGCTTCAAACACACAATTACAATCTTAAAAACAGCCCAAAGAACTGTCATTGGTTCCTGAGTTGTGAGCATTAATCTCCGTTTGTACAGAGTGTAATTTGAGCAAAAATCTAGAATAGGTAGATTGTAGAAGTCCCTCAATCCACAATTCCACATGCAACAATGCCTACAATGACATAATCTAGTGAATAACCCCATACTCAAATAAGACAGTGTCGAATGTATAATTGGATGGAAGAAACTAATGGAATATATCAAATTCAAATAGGAATGTTGAATGTGAGAACACTAAGAATAGTAATAAAAAATTAATAGAATGCTTCAACTGGGCAACAAGCAATACTTCTCAAATTTCCAAATATAATGACACAAGAAAAGGATTGGTAGGCGTGATGAATAAGTTACCTTCCAAAAGGGGATTTGATAAAAAGTAGACATTTTATTTCAAAAATCAAAAAGGGCAAGGAAATGAAAAACTTTCAATTTGAACTGAATACTAACTAGTGACTATACTCTCACTAAGGCAACTCTTAAACAGAAGGGTTTCAAATTTTTCATAAGTCATGAAATCCAATTCTAGATTTGTTAATGGTTATTAAGCTTTACATTCTCATATATAAGTTACAACATCTTTCACTAGAGACACAACTTGAGTTGAGACTAAAGAGTTATAAATTGGCAGTAATTTATTAAGACATACTTTATCAAACCAGAAAGAATTGTATGTTAGTCTAAATTGTTGATAGCAAAAAAATTGTGGAGGAAAAAGGATTTTCAGTCTCAATACTGTTTCAAATAAAGTCAACACAAGTGTACACACACACATCATTTCGTCAATAAGATCCAGATACAAGAAATTCAATTAGTACCAAAAAATAAAAATAAAAAAAATCTCATATGCTTTACATTAACATAGAACGGCTATTTTGAGATTCATTCAAGCCAACAATCAATCTGCATGTGAGACCATAGGATTTGGTGGATTTCCTTGTTGGTAGGCATTAATAATGAGAATAATGTGATTCTCTACTTTCAGATAAAAAAAAAAAGAAAAAAAGCAAGTGCATAAAGACTATAAGCAATCACTATAACAATTAAACTTCACTTCATTTCTATAGACTAATCAAATAACTAATGCCTAATTATTCAATTATCATGAATGAATGTTCTTCTGCATTCTCCTAGTATCCTATTTTTAAGAAGTTGCTTTACAATTCAACTCTGAATCTAATATTTTTATGCAGAGAAGAAAAAAAGAAGGAATGACAAGAGATATTAGTGATCAAAGCAGTTCTAGCCCTGCTTTAACACCTTCAATCATAGAATAATTCAAATGCCAAAACATATATAATACTAATAATGAATGAAAATAGAACTAGATATGTGAAAATACATGAATTCGGTATGAAAAAAGAACCAAATACATAAAAGCAATCGAAAAGACGAAATGTGCTAACACTTCATAATATCCTCATAAGTCTCAATGAAAGCAATACATATATGCTATGATTCAGACATTATATCAAACATGTATTGGGCAGCTACATCTAACCAACCTATGCTGCACCAAATCGAAATGTATAGAGCAAAACATAGCAAAAAACATTTAATTAATTAAAATATGACTGAGATAAGAATGCTAAACATTACGTACATTTAATTAATTATTATTACCATTGGCATATGAGAAGGAGACAGAGCAAGATTGAGAGATTCAGAGCACTGAGAGTGAAAGTGAGAGTGAGAACATGCAATGCTTACGGAGAGATCTTCTGGCGTGGAGAACTGGTGGCAACCGGTGGGCTTGCTCTTGAATTTTCCCCTTTTCATCGCATTTCCGATTCAATCACTCACGCACACTACGATCAGATTAGAATAATGCAACTCTTCTTCTGCACGTAATTTTTTGGAACAAAATTAAAAAGAAATCGGAACAAACATGAAACGAAAATGAAATAATCAGAATTGAGAATAATCAAACCCTAGAATTAGATTGAGATTGAGAAAGGTTTCAAGGAGAACAAATCACGATACAGAGAAAGAGGAAGAGGAAGAGATTGTGATGGAGAATGGTTTTTTTATTCTTGATTTCAAAGGAAACAATGATTGTGAGCACCGATTGAAAGCACTGAGCGAGAAAACATGCAACGGTTCGCGAGAGGGTTTCTGGGAGAGTATGAATCCTAGTGTGTTTAGGAATAGGAATTGGTAACAGTTCTTTAAATTTTTTAAGAAAATTAAATATATTTACTAACGTTTTATGGTAAATGTTATCTAAAATATATTTTATCTATAATGCTAACATTTTAACAAATGTTAAGAGACAAATGTTACTAAATATATAAAATGTAGTAGTGAGAATAATAGTGATCAGAAAAAAAAAATCCTCATGTGAAACCAACAATGATCAATCCTCTTTCTCTTCATTGCTCGTCACCTTGACTTGTGCGCGGATGAGGGATTATGCCACACCTATTCGGAATCCCGAAATGCGTGCAGAGATGATCAATAGCATCTTGTTGCCTTGCAAGACTTGCTTCAATACTTTGTAATCTTCCTTCCATATAAATCCTCATGGTTTGAAGTTCCCCCAAAATGTTCTTCATGGTGTATGTTCGTGGCAGTTGAGCTTGGCTATCCTTCTTTGTCTTGTCACCCGGCCAATTCAGTGAGTGTTTCTGCTCCACAAATGCAGTGCTAAAATCCCTGTAAAACAAACATATACAGATCAGATGATCGGGTAGGTTGGCCATCGTGAATAATTTTATCAAAGTCCCCTCCCTTTTTTTCCCCCTCTAACCCTCTTTCTAAATAGTGATTGTTTTTGTAATATATAACTGATTTATCTTTTGAACTATAAGTATTAAACACTCTCACAATATTAGCAAAATATTCTCTAAGCCTGCTCTCAAAACGCCTCTATCATTTCACACCACCTTATTCTATCCCACAAAAACCAAAATATATCACTATATTAAGACTTTGAAACTATTTTGTTATCCAAAAGAGAACTAGGAACTCAATGCCCCAATCTCGCTCCTATTCACATAACCTGAATTCTGATCCCCGAATCCACCCAACCCACAAAAGCGACCTAATTTCCAACTGGAACCTTCATGCTTCAATTACTATTCTATAGAATACAATTTGAGTGAGAGAAAGCAAGTTTACTTGGGTGTTACAATAAAGGCACTGTGCAGACAATCAGGATCCTTGGGATTGGCGAGGTGCCTGGTGTAGACTTGATTCACAGAAACATCAACAACAGATAGGAATCTTTGGTCCTCTTGTGTCCAGGCTAGGGTAAATACCAATATCCAAAGGAGAGGTTCTAGACCAGCATGACGCCTTAATTGTGTGCTCCCAATGATGAGAGCACATACCATGCCATTGCCAAGGTCAACACATTTCATGCTTGGGGAATACCACCAAACTTTGGACTGTTGGACTTGGATCTCATTAGAACACTCGTCAAGCGATTGACAGCAACGGACAAGGTTAGTTTGCTTATCAAGCAGCAGAGCATATAGTTTGATGTTAAAATATTCCCCTGCTCTAATGTTTTCCCCCCTAAATGTAAGTGCCACACTGCAATTATTGCCTACATCTGGAACTGAGACAGTACTCATTGAATCAAAACCAAATGAGCTTAACTGGAAGTAGGTGTCCTTGTCCTCCACTTTCTCCCAGACGTCACTTTGGGGGTCATAGACAACTATTTCTTCTTTTCCAGGTTGATATGCAAGCAGGAAAAGCTTGTCATCAGAAGCGAACCATTGACACCAAGGAGATTTAAGAACACCAGCGCGCCTGAGTGTTGGATCAACAGGAGAAAGTGGGGGAGCGGGCAAGGAACCCCATGTCCCGGATTTAAGAACCCAAAAACCTACACTGGGCACGCGTGCAAACAAGTAAATGTTGCCTCTAATATTTGCAACGAAATAAGGATCGGAATGAGGTCTCGGTGGTGGAGGCATGAAGTCAGGCTCTGATATCCGCAGCTTGCTGTTGTGGCAGTGGAGTTCCCAGGATTCACCACGGCCCAGTAAGAAAGGTTTGTTAGAATGATGGAAAGCGCGCATGTGTTGCATTCCAAAATTTGATTGGGCACAAATGGACGCAGGAAGAACAGGGGGGGAATGCGAGTTATCGATCTCGTTCTTCCCTAATCGAAGCAATTCTGCAACAGAGAAAGCAAATGCATCTTTTTCCGAAACTGCGTATAATAATGACTCCATCTCCAACCGATACAAGAGACGATTGATGGCTATGGCTGACTGTTTCGCAATCGGACGTAAGGTTAGGTTTCAGAATCTCTCTTCAAATTCCTAAAAAAACGAATGCCGTTTCAGAATTTCTAGCATGCGAGAACCGAACCGATTATTGAACCGGTCGAGTGACTGCGAGGAGGAGAAGCAGAAACAACGAGGAGGAGACGTATGGCGAGGAGGGGAGAAGCGGCGACGACCCACAGCGAAGCAACGACAGAGAGAGATCGAACAGAGAGGGCGACAGAAAGAGAGAAGGAAGAGAAGGGCTCGGCGATTTGGGCTCTGAAGTGGGATGGTGGGTGGTGGCTGCTCTTCTCGCCTCTGAGTGAGAGGGATAGAGAAAGGAGTGGGGTGGGTACTGGGTACTGCTGGCAATGGATTTGACTCATCTAAAGTTGTTCATTTACTTTAAAGAAAAAAAAGTAACATAATCTAAATACTTAATAATATAAATAGTTCTGATTTTCTGAGATAAATAAATGTATTAAATGTAGACTGTTTAATAGAATTTGTTAAAAATATTGCAATAACTTTTAAGATTGTGTAATTTTTTCTTTTTATTTATCTTCTTTATCTTTTATTTAGTTTTTTCTTTCTTTTTTTCAACAAAAAAAATATTTTCATTCTATCATTTAGTTATTATATTTTCTTTAACCATTCACACATTTAAATTTAAATTATAACATTAGACATGAAACAAGCATTATAAACACATAAAAATATAAATAAATTAATTTAATATATATCAATATCAATTTATTAGAGATTTATTAAACCAACATCATATCATTAATTACTCTAAACATTCTTTAATTTGTTCTCAGTTCAGTTCTTATTTCAAGTATAAACAAAAAAAAATTGAGTACATTTATCTAAAAAAGATTAAATATATTTATATGAGTATTTTTTTATATTAAAATAAAAAAAACATTTCTTGATCCATTTTAAATTAATTTATTTTATACTTTTTATCAGATTTTTCAAAAAATTGTTCAAGATTTAAAAAAGATGAAAAATTATTAGTGATCACTGTTAATCTTTTTCATGACAAAACTTTAAATGAAAGTTACAGAAGACAAAAATAAAAAAGAAAAAGATAACCAAAACAACATCAATATCATGGAAGAACATGATAATAAAACATAAAAAGAAAAGTAAATGTTGTGAAATAATAGAATTGAAATTTTTTTTTTTTTTTGAAGAAAAAGAAAGAAAAAACTAAATAAAAGAGAGAGAAGATAAATAAAAAGAACAAATTACGCAGTCTTGGAAGTTGCTGCAGTTGTCGCACGATTTTCAACTAATTCTATTAAAGAGTCTACATTTAATGTATTTATTTATCTAAGAGAATCAAAAGCATTTATATTATTAAGGGTTTAGATTGCGTTACTTTTTCCTCTAAAGTAAATGAACAACTTCAGATGAGACAAATCCGCTGGCAATATATACGGGGTATTTAACCCGGACTAATTCGTTCGGATTTTCTATATACGGATTTAAGGTATATTCTATCATATTTTATCTGCATTTCTAATATATATATAAGTTATGTATGTAGTGAAAAAAGTGAGCGTTGAATTCACAATTTTTCTTTTATAAAAATTTGAAATAACCACTAAATTAATTGATGGTCATATTATTTATAATTTTATGTTGGATTTTTTAAGATTTTATTGTTTTTAATTTTAATTTAAACTTAGTTTTTTATTTTCTATTTTATTAATATGTATAAAATTTGTAATGGTTGAATTTTATATTTACTTAAAAATATTTTATTTTTCTACAGATACAGTCGGATAGAATAGGGTTTAGAATATTAGGATGCGACAGAATTAGGATTGAGAGATTTTCAACCCACAAGTAAAGTAGGATAAAATTTTAAAAGAATTTTCAACCTGTGAATAAGATTAAGGTAGAGTCCAAACCCTACCCTACCCTATCCTACCCATTGCCAATTTTAACTTGTGAAAGAGTGAATTATACTTTTAAAAAATCGAATCGGTTTAGTTGATTTATCAGTTAATTGTCGATTCGACTAATTTTTTAATTAATTTTTTGTAGAATAATTTTGTAAGTTAATCGGATCAATAAAAAAATCAATTTTCGATTAATCCAGTTAAACAGATTAATTCAATCCGATTTTTAAAACCTTGGTTCTTAGCATAACAAATTAAAAAAAAATAAACAGAATTTGAAAGCTTTCTGACCGAAACAAATATGAAAAAAGTTTTGTTTCTCAAGATACGCATGACAGAAAAGCATTACAAAAATCTGATGTAACTAGCTATCAACTATACTATAGTTCATCCTTTATTCAATTATTATTTATTATAATTATTATTTTTCTTTAGATATTATGTTTTAAATATTTTTTCATGTATTTAAAATTTAAAATTAGATTTAACAAAATAAAAATAACAAATCAAAATTAAACTCTAACTAAATTAAAATTAAAATAATACTATTAAAATCAATATTTTTGTTTTTAAGACTGATATATATCATTTTTTAGTTCTAATTAACAAGAGTAATGAACACAAGCCAATGCCAATGAGTTATAGCTCAAATGGCATAGTCTTTCCATACTTAATTAAAAGGTTGTGGGTTCGAGTCTCTTATCTTTGGTAAAAAAAAATGAACACAAACCAATGAGTTATAACTCAAACTCCATACTCAATTAAGAGGTTGCGGGTTCGAGTCTCTTATCTTTGATAAAAAAAAAAATTAATGAACACAATTATTTTTAGATGAATTTCAGATGTATTAAAAAATTATTTAGCATACAATTTTATAATTTTATAAAATCATTTATATTAGAAAAAATATAAACACGAATTTTAGACGTATACTCAAAATATTTTGTATATTATCTTATTATTTTAATTTAGATGTATTAAAAAATCATTTATGTTAAAAAAAATATAAACACAAATTTAAATAAATTTTAGATGTGTACTAAAAGAATTTTATGTGTTATCTTATTATTTTAGATGTATCATGAACGTATGTAAAATAATAAAAAAAACTATCCAAAAAATAATCACGCGAAAAAAAGAGAAAAAATAATGTTAAAACACAAGTTTATAGAACTAAAATATAATTGAATAAGAAAAAAAAGATGTGATACTTTTTAATTGATAAGTTAATTTTGTTATTTGTTATTTTAAATATGTTATAAGTACACTTAAAATATTACATTAAATATTCACAATACATCTAAAATAATATATTTATGCACAAAATAAATTATAAACACATCTAAAATTAAAACTACATCTCAAAATGTATATATAAAATTAAACTAAATTTATTGAAATAGAATGAAAATAGAAAATAATTTATTCATTTTTTGAGAGAACTTACCCTTTTGATATCGTCGCCTTCGCTCGTCGCAGCTTGAAGGTCGCTGCCTCCAACTTGATCTTCGTGGCCGCTGCAGCAGCATTTTCTACTATTTTCGTCGCAGCTCTTCCGTCAACATCTTTAACTTTGATCAATAATAGTTAGAATAAATTACTATTTGTATTCATAAAAGATACAAACGTTGACAAATGTATCCATATAAGAATAAAACGACAATTATATTTACAGAAGATAGTTTTCGTGTGCCAAGAATACTCTAACAGACTAATTGTGTAATCCACGTCCGGGTACTCTTGACACACGGAAGCCATCTTTCGTGTCGTTTTATTCTTATATGAGTATATTTGTCAGCATCTATATCTTTTATGGGTACAAATAGTAATTTATTCTGATAGTTATTTATTTGCACCAAAAACTATGATGTTTTGTTTAATTATTTTTGTTCGGTTTTTCTTTAATTTACTATTTTATTATTCCGTTAATTATTTAAAAAATACTTTTTTTTGGTGTTTTTGAAGTTTTTTTTTTTACTGAAATAGTTGTAATAATGATGAAATTGACAGTGGTTCCTTTAAAATAGAAAACATAATTAATTAGTTAATTAAAAATTTAATATAATAGAATAATTAAATTTAAAAGATGTTTAAAGGCTAAATTATTGTTGGATGAGTAACATTTTCGTATAAAAATAAGCAAGCCCAACTCAAGAGGAGCCCATGCGAAATTGATTTACGGTAGCACCTACGAAGTGGAATCTCAGAAATGGCAGTCATCCTATCCAAGAAAAAAAAAGGAATGACAGCCATGAAATAGCGTAGCCAGAAATCAACAATGGGAAAACCCAATTCATTGCTAAGATTCATGAAATGGGGTGCAGGAAAAAAAAAGTTGAACCCAATTGATTGCTGGCCTATCATTTTTACAATTTTACTTTTGTGTTCATTTAAATCACTCCTCATTTTAAATTAAAAAAAAATTCTTCATTATTGCTTTTATTTAATAGAAAAAATTTAATTTTAACAAAGAAGTTTTACACATATATCTAATCATATAACACCATATTAGCAAAAATAATTATTTTTTATATTGACTGCATGACTGTTTTTCTAAAAAAACAGACGCGATTATACAATTATGTGAAATATTTTATACTCCCAATACATCAAAATTAAACTCAGAAAGAAAAAAGCTATGTTAAAAGATTGATGGACAATAATGTAGAATTTTATTTTATATAAATTTTATTTCTAAAAGAATATTCCTAAG
Organism: Arachis hypogaea; assembly: GCF_003086295.3. Taxonomy (NCBI): domain Eukaryota; kingdom Viridiplantae; phylum Streptophyta; class Magnoliopsida; order Fabales; family Fabaceae; genus Arachis; species Arachis hypogaea. Next base: position 20,831,103 of record NC_092050.1, read on the forward strand.
TAATTTATTTATTTCTTTATATATTTGTAATTAAATTTATCATCTTATTATGTTATAAAATAAAGTGTAAATTTTACTAAAAGTAAAAATATACTATATAATTATAAAATGATAAAATCTTAAATAAATATATTAAATATGAATTACAAAGTTATTTTTCAATTTTGACACAAAATATTTAACAATGTTAGTAGATCTGTTCAATTCAAGTAGAATTATTTATTGTAAGATGTTATTTATAATTGAAAAATATTATTTGTACAATAAAATTCAGTCTTTGGTTAGCCTTTAATATTAGTTAACTATTTTTGAATTAAAACATATTCCTATTTTTTAGCTACATATTAGTAATTAAGATTAATTTAAATTTTAAAACCTAAAATTTCTCTAACTTCTTACCTACTTCATAGTTAATTATTCATAGTTAGTTATTATTTTCTTCTTTTATGTTCCTTCTCTCAATAACACGGTTTTCTTCTATTTCATTCTCTTGTACAAGACACTCCTTCAACTTTATTCCTATTACACATCCAAAATTTATAGTATTACACATACAAAATTATACATTTACACAACCCAAATCAAATTTATTCCTATTACACGTCCAAAATTTATAGTATTATACATACAAAATTATATGTTTACACAACCCAAATCAATGAAGAACGTAAACACATAATATTTCTTTGCAGACAATTAAAACTCTCGTAAACACATCCAAAATTCAGTAAAGAACGTAAACACTTCTAAAATACAGAAATTGCACATACAAAAATAATTTAACATTATAATATATATATATATATATATATATATATATATGAAAATCTTTTCAGGTCATTTTATTTGATTTTTAATTACAAAAAAAAATATTATACAGAACAATAAAAAAAGTAATGGTGTCATAGAATGCGCAGAGAAAAGCTCTCTAAACAAAGACTCATCCAAATCTTAGGTATGTTTTCAGTGCGGACGAACGATGATGCTGATGCAGACGAACGGCGACAAGGAGGAGGAATAGGCGACGACAAAGATGAGCGCCAATGAAGAGAAAGGCGGCGTTGTGGATGAGCGCCGAGGAGGGGAAGGCGGCGTCGAGGTTGGGCGCCGAGGAGGAAGGTGGCGCGGATAAGAGCCGATGAGGGGAAGGTGGCGTCCAAGTTGAGGGCCGAGGAGGATGTCGCGGATGAACAGCGGAGGATGTCAAGGTTTATTTTAGAATTTTAAAATAAAAATTTTGAATTTTTTATTAATTTTATTTTTCGATGTGTATTTAAATTGTAATATATTAATAATTAAATATATTAAATTTGAAATAAAAATTTAAATTTTAAATTTTAAATTTCAGTTTTATTTAGTTTGTATTTTGGAAGTGTATTTAATTTTAAAAAAACACTAAATTGATTTATAATTTTTAGATGTGTTTATTTTATTTTTTTAAATTATTGCAATAAAAAGTTGAATATTGTACACTTTTTAAAAGATATCTAGTTTAATTGTTTATAGTTATAAAAGAGAGAAAATATAATAAAAAAATAATTATTACTTTAAATTAAAATATTTTTATTTTTTAATTTTTATGCCGTTCTTTTTATAATTACTTAGAAGTTTTTAGAATTATTTTAATATTTTAATTTTGTTAATCACATCCTAATTAAATTAATATATATTTAAGTTATAAGAGAAAAAAATAATATAGCTAAGTAAACACATAAGTACATAGTAGTCTAGTTAATATCATTTTACCAAGTTGCGAGAACAGACTGGTCAATAAATCGGTAAAATTACTGGTTTATTGGTTCATTGGTTCCATTAAAGTTTAATTGGAATTCAACCGATTTAATTAAACATTAAATAAAATTATTAAAATTCAATATATAATTTTAAATATATAAATTCAATAATTTTTAACTTAATAAAATTTAAAATTTTACAATTTCACATAATAAATTATCCATAATTTAATATTAGAAGTTCACAAATAATTTTAAACATCAAAGTTCATAACTAAAAGCAATCAAAACGCACATATAGTGACAAACTCTTAATGTTCTACTATCAAAAGAATCATTAACAAACAAGTTTTCAACTTTCACAAAATCTTGTTAAACAGATATACATAACTAGTGACTGACCTTCAATAAAATCTTCCCTTCTTTCATTCTCTCCCCTTCGCAACCTAGCATCAGCCGCGAAATCTTCTCCCCGTCTCTGTTCGTCTCGCCGTCAGCAACTTCAACACCGACGGTGACCACTTGTGCAACAGCTCTCTTCCTCTAGCTCGCCTTTGCCACTCTCCCACACTAAATCTTCAGCGCAGTAGAACAGAGTTCCTATTTTCCCAATTTTTGGTGACTTTCGACGATTCCCAGCACTGTCAGAGCTTCCTCCAACACTGTCGTGGCACTCCATTGGCAGCGGCTGTTGCTGCCACTGCATCTCCCTCCCCTGAGTTTTTTTACTCTGTTTGAGGCTCAGGTTCCATGATCACTTTTTTGTTCTGTTTTAGTTAATTTAGGATTTAGTTATATGTTAATTTCTAGTTAGTAAGTAGAATTTATTATCATTATTTTTTGCTGGTTAGATGATTTAGATTAAGATTAGAATTTTTTTTTTTATTAGAATTGTTGTTAGTTTATATATAGTTCAACATATTGTATGTTTTTTGAATTTGAATTTATTTGGACTGAATTAATTGATTTTTTGCTGAATTTTTGCAATGAATTGCTGATTGTTGTGCCATTGATGCTAATTTGTGTGAATTAATGTTGAAGGAAATTTTAGTTGTGCAATTTCTTGTTGTTTGATGCTTTTGCACACTAAGTGCTCGATTATATGCTTCTATGTGTAATTTGTGTTTTAGTTAATAAATAGTATTATGTTCGAGTTAGATTTAATTTTTAGTTTTAACTAGAGGATTTAAGTTGTTAAGATATGTTAGATTTAAACTATTAGGTTGTACATATTTACTATGTCAATATAAGTGCATTATTTTTAGGATTATTCTAATTCATCTGTATAGTTAGTGAAGAAATCATTTATTTTAAGGTAATAATTAATACTCATTTTTTAAATCTTGGTGAAATTTAACTTAATTTCTTATTGTTAGACAAAATATAATTTTTATAAGAAAATTATATAAAAAAAATAATTAGTTATTTAGTAATGTTCCTATATATAATATTTATATCTATTTTAAATTAAATTAGATCATTTGATAGTTGGTTATTTATTTAAATTTTGAAATTAACAGCAAGCAAGAAGTATGGGAACAACTACAAGAAATTTAAATTTTCTGCAAGTGGTGTACAAAGAGTAATTGCCCATTGAGATTAGGCTAGTCTATAAATAGAGCTTTAGGAACACGTTGTAATCAGTTCAGTTCTTCTTAGAAAACGCTAGAAACCCAAAAAACATTCTCAGCCCTTTGGCATCACAGAGTAAAATTGGGAATCTTAAGTAATTCCTCTGAACTCAAACACTTGTACTTTGCTTTTTCCTCAGTTTTTATTAATAAAATTGCTCTACTTTTACGTCTTTTTCTCTTTTACGTTCATGTTTCTTCCTTCATCTTCCTTTTAATTTCCTGTTTGCTTTAATTTCTGCATTTTACTTTGCCTCCGGCACCTTGCATGTTTTCTTTTTATCTTTAATTTTACTTTCGAAACTACAATTGAGACTTTGAGACATCCACAAAAGGATTCGTTTCCGCTCCTTAAATTATGATTGTGAAACAAAACTCGAAAATTGTTGATTTATTTGTTGTTAACAATGAAACAAAAATTTGAGTAAAACAAATTGGCACGCCCGGTGGGACATTGTCAATAGATTGTAGTTTGTCAAAAGAAAAATCAAGAGTTTTGAATTTGCATGTGGTTGCACAGTGGTAAGTTCGTGCGTCAAGAGCCAAGGAAATCAGTGTCAGTTGACATGTCAAATACTTCTGCAGCATCTTCTTCTACTTCTAGTGATGAGATTAGAGGAAATGAATCCGGAAATTCTCCTGTGGTTTCAAATACAGAGCCTACCTTGATGTCAGTGAGGCATGATGGCGTTAGCCATGCCCATACAGGGTTAAATGCAACTCACATAAATCCCGTGGGGTGGCCGCCATATGGCTTGCCACCGGGGTATGTCCCCTCCATGGTGACACAAGGATTGCCTGTGCCTCTCTACTCAACTTTTCAAAATCCTATTTATCAAAATCCATATGGCATGTCAAATGTACCTGTTTCTGGGGCGTCAGGTTCACACATATCACAATAAAATTTTTCACATTCTATTAACATAGGAAATAATAGTGCATCTAATTCTACTACATCCACTGTCACTAGAGTAGAAAATTCCAGACCTGTATTTCCTGACATGTCAAGAGCAATGCCCGTTAATCAACCTAGTCAAACTGTGGGATCTTTAGCAAATATTAGGCAACAGATGGATGAAAGCCACCATGATCTAGTAAACATGTTAACTCATCAAATGGTGACAGTTTTAAATCCTCTTTTAGAAGACACAAACACTAGAATTGAACAATTAAATAGGCAAGTCAATAGGATTGCTACTGTGGTAAATTTAGAAGAAAATGACAACTTGGGTTTAAGATTTGATAATGTCAATCATAACGGGGGAGCAATTCCTAATTATGATGTCCATATGCCTAGACATGGTCAAAATACTGATGATATGTTAGAAAGACTTAGGCAAAACAACTTAGGGGGCATTATAATCTAGCAAGAAATGTTGAACAAGTTTTAAACCGTTTGGGATTTAATGTTGGTTGCTTAAATATGCCATATTTTGTGTCTGCTTTTTCTGAATGTGTCCAACAAGCAGAGCTCCCAAGGGGTTGGAAAATTCCAAAATCCCTTACAAAATTTTCTGGAGAAGAAAATGAGTCTACAGTAGAGCATATTGCTCGATATACTGTTGAAATTGGAGAAGCAGCTTCTAATGAATATCTTAAGATGAGATACTTTCCTTCTTCTTTAACGAAAAATGCATTTACATAGTTCTCCAATTTAAGACCAAATTCTATTCATTCTTGGGCACAGTTAGAAAGAAATTTTCATGATCAATTTTTTCGAGGTGAATTAAAATTTAGTCTTATAGATTTATTCTCTGTTAAACGTGCAGAGGGAGAATCCATTGACACCTATTTGGCACGGTTTAGAAACATGAGAAATAAATGTTTTACTCCGATTCCAGAATCTGAAGTTGTCAAAATGGCTACTAATGAGTTAGAATTTGGAGTTAGGAAGAAACTTGTCAATCAACATACTTTAGATCTTTTCCAGTTAGCTGAAAGAGTAAGACAAATAGAATAAATTAAGAAAGAAAAAGAAAATTTCAAAAAAGGTTCTAAAAAGGTTGCATATGTGGATTGTTTTTCCAATAGTAGTGATTCAGATGAGAAAGAGGTTTATATTGCTAAATTGCGTGGGGGTCCTCCTTATGTATGCAAATCTTTGAAGCTTGTTAAAGAAAAAGAAAAGGTTTTTTCATATTCCAAAACTGAAAATAAGACTTATTCTTTTGATATTTCTAAGGCAGATCAAATATTTGAAGTTTTATTAAAAGATAAGCAGCTTATTTTACCAGAAGAAAAAAAGATGTCTTCAGCTGATGAAATAAAGAATAAAAAATTTTGTAAGTTTCATCAGGTGTTCTCACATGCCACTAATAATTGCGTCCGTTTCAGGGATTTGATACAAAAAGCAATTGAGGAGGGAAGGTTGAAGTTTGAAGATAAAACTACTATAAAGGTGGACACTGAACCATTTACTGCTGACTCAAATTATGTTGAGCCATTCAAATTGTCAGTCAACATGGTAGAAGTTGATGCCACAATGGTTAGTGCTAAAGATGAAAATAAAGACTTGAGGATCTTTGAGCAAGATAAGAAGCCAGTTTATCCTCGTCCTGGTGAGGATCTGTTAGATTTTTTGTTGAGAATTAAAGAATCTGACAACACCATCGCCATGTGCCCAAAGTGCAATGCTGTTTTTGACAAGGAAGCTGCAAAAGAGTTTGAAAAATACAAAGTTGAAGAGAAAGAAAAGGCTGAGTTGAGAAAGAAGATTGCTGAAAAAGAAAATGAAACTAACGAGCTAAAGCGGAAGATAGCCGAGGGGAAACAAAAGTTGGGCGGTCAAACTCCTTTAAACAAGTGCGTCAACAACACTAAGGTACAACCCGTCAACCAGAAGATGAAGACTGTGGTCATGATTGGTGGAAAACCTAATGGATTTTCTCAAAAGACAAGAGCTCCTCCCACCAAAATTTCAAACAATAAATTGGTCCAGAATGTGAGAAATGTGTAGAATCAACATACTGCTTTTACAAGAGGAAAAAACAAATGGGTGAAGTCTAGACCTTTTAAGCCCAAGTACTATGAATCTCAGTTATGGAACATGAATCATGCACAAGACGGAGGTAGTATATATATTCCAAAAAATGTACCTATTCCCTCAAAGCCAATTTATTCTTGTTATAATCCTAACATGCAGCAGGTTCCTAATTATTCTTCTTGGCAAAATTGTCAAAATATTCCAAAATATTCTCCTTTTACAACTTTTGAGCAGAAAGAGAATATACCTGAGTATGTTCCTTTGGATCCATACAAGGGACACGGAGTAGATTTTTCTTCTTTGCCAACCATGGCCAAGTCTGCAGAAACAGGCATAAAAATGTCAAGAAGAATCTTGCTGGAAAGAGGGTAATGGTTGAAAACAAGGGAGAAAAGGATGAAGATTTAATTACTGATAATTTTGACACTGGTTTTGATGACAGCTTACAAGCAATATTTGGTGTTAAGCAACCTATAGTTGTGGTGTCAATACTGCCTGAGGAGTATAGTCAAGTCCAGAAAGTAGAGTCATTAGAAGATGATTGTTATGATGTCTTTCCTGGAAGCGAATGCTTATTGCTAGATGACAATATGTGTGGTGGAGGATTATTTGAGAAGCCTACTGAAAATGATAAAGAACACTTACGTCCACTGCGTATCAAGGCTCGTGTTGATGGAAGGATAGTCAATAAGATTTTGGTTGACGGGGGAGCTGCTATCAATCTCATGCCTGAAAGAATGATGGGAAGGCTTGGAAAGACTGAAAAAGAGCTGATTAAAAGTAGCATTGGGGTAACAGATTTTAATGGAAGGACTTCTTCTTTTAGAGGTGTGGTTCTGCTGTCAATTGAGGTTGGTTCTGTCAATAGGCCAACTCTATTTGTTATTGTTCCTTCTAAAGCTGGTTTTAACTTGCTTTTGGGACGTGATTGGATTCATGGAATGGGTGCTATTCCATCCACTCTACATCAAAAGTTGATTTTCTGGAACGAAGATGGGGGAGTGGAAAAAGTTCCTGCTGATAATAGTACATGTTACTATGATGAGATGCATGTGGAGTTCAGGATGTATAATCCTGGAGTCAAGCCACTGACAGTTGACACCAAGGCATTTAATCATGAAAGTATTGAGATGTGTAAAATAGATATGAATGGTTTTATTTAAAAAAAATACATCAAGTTTAAGATCTTGGACAAAAATAATCTCTTATTAACATTTGGGTATGTACTTCATAAATACAAAAGCCTAATTGACTTAGAAATTCCGTTGAGTCTCTTAGCGCTTGGAGTCAAAACTATTAGAATGTTAGTGTGGAGATTTTATAGGATTAGAAATTTTATCAAATTTAATTGACACCTGGAGTTTAACATATGAAAGAAACGACTTCACGAAGTTAAGATTTTGTTACTTCTGAAGTTAGGAAAATTATGTCAATTAAAACAATGAAAGTGTGTGTCAAAAAAAAAAAAACTCTTAATTGAAATATTAAAGGTCAAAACAAAGGTTAATTGATACACATTTAATGTACCGAAATTAGAACAGATATCATTTGACACACTTAAAAATTTCATACAAAAGAATAGACCCATTGACAGTTCAACTATTAATGTAAAAATTTTATAGACTTAGAAATTTTGTTAAGTCTATTACTAGTAGGTATTGAATCTGTCAAGCGGATGTGTCTAAAATGTCAATTGACTCTCAATATCAAAAATAAAAAAAAATGTCAATAAACAACTAAGTTTTCTCACTTTCAATCATTGCATATCTTCAAGTGAGAAATCTTGGGGGGCATCTTGTTAGACTATATATAATTTTTATAAGAAAATTATAAAAAGAAATAATTAGTTATTTGGTAATGTTCCTATATATAATATTTATATCTATTTTAAATTAAATTAGATCATTTGATAGTTGGTTATTTATTTAAATTTTCAAATTTCCTGCAAGTGGTGTACAAAGAGTAACTGCCCATTGAGATTAGGCTAGTCTATAAATAGAGTTTTAGGAACACGTTGTAATCAGTTCAGTTCTTCTTAGAAAACGTTTAGAAACCCAAAAAACACTCTCAGCCCCTTGACATCACAGAGTAAAATTGGGAATCTTAAGTAATTCCTCTGAACTCAAACACTTGTACTTTACTTTTTTCTCAGTTTTTATTAATAAAATTGCTCTACTTTTACGTCTTTTTCTCTTTTACGTTCATGTTTCTTCCTTCATCTTCCTTTTAATTTCCTATTTGCTTTAATTTCTGCATTTTACTTTGCCTCCGGCACCTTGCATGTTTTATTTTCATCTTTAATTTTACTTTCGAAACTACAATTGAGACTTTGAGACATCCACAAAAGGAGTCGTTTCCGCTCCTTAAATTAAGATTGTGAAACAAAACTCGAAAATTATTGATTTATTTGTTGTTAACAATGGAACAAAAATTTGAGTAAAACACTTATATTTTCAAATAAATATATAATGATTAACGTTACATATAATGACATTCTTTTGAGATTTAAATATCAATATATATGATTCGCTTATAAATATATACAATAGTAAAAATAAGTTAATATATTCTATTAGAAATGTTGTGAATTTAATTGAGTTTTGACTGATGTTGTGGATTGAAGTTGGCTGGATTTGTGAAAATTGTAAAATTGGATATATGTCCAATTTTAGGAGAGATTATGTCAACTTATAATATAAATGTTGAAGAATTTGTGTTGTATATATGCTGATTAGTGTTAATTGGTATTCTCTTAGCATACATGATGACAGGTAGCAGAGGTGTCACAAGTCGATTTTGTGGTCGTGGTAGAGGGAGAGTTTCCACCGGTACTCCAGGGACTTCTCACTCATCGCCCTCTATCCTGACTACCCCATCAACCCTATGACGTCACAGGCGAGTCATGGTCCCGAACCTCAACTATGTGACTCCTTTTGCTACGTCCCCGCCAACTCCAGTAACAATTATTTTAACAATAATTAACAAATATAAAATAAATAAACAATAACTAAATACTATAAATAGAATAATTTTAGATTATTTCAAAATAGAAATATATATCATGGAGATGGAAAATGAGAATGTATCTAAATATGAAGTGGCGGCGAAAGGAGTAGGTAGAGAGAGAAACGAAAAAACGGCAAGAGAGTAGGGTAGAGAGAGAAATGAAAAAGAGGATTTGAAATAGAGGATTTTTGAAATAAAAGGGGAGAGGATTCGTGCTCTCAATTTTATACTTGATTACCATCGGATTCATAGTCGGATATAAATCCGATGGTAACCTACTGTGTCTCACCAAAATGCAACGTTTAATTAAAATGTGTTATCGTCGAAACAATTCGACAGTAACAATGACAAAAAAGTTCACACTTATTCCGCACTTTTTTCCTTCAAATATTACTCACAAATTTACCGTCGGATAAGTGAATTCGGTGGTAAGAATTTGACGTAACGAATTTCACAATAAAATTTTCTGTAAATTAATTAATAAAATCTATGGTAACTCAAGACACTAAATTCGATAATATTCAATATTTTTTTATAGTGATATCCTAAATGCACCTAGAATATACAGGTATGGATTTATTTATTATGGTCTGTGAACATTTGCCTCCATTAAGTTTCTAGAAAAAAAAGTATATATATATGTATATAATTTTTTTTATTGTAATGTGTATTTGCTGCCATATTTAAGAAAATTTTATTTATGCGTTAAAAAATTTTATATTATTAAATATTAACAAAATAATAAACGTTATTGAATTATATAAATTAAATTTATTAATATTCAAAAAATCAATTTTACTCATAACAAAAAAGCAAACAAACAAATGAAATGATAATGATAATAATAATAATTTGTGTCACACTAGACAATTAATTAATTAAGTAAAATTAAGTTTAACTTCTTAAATATAAAAGATACTATTAGTATTTAATAATTTTCTTAAAACTTATATATATATATATATATATATATATCATTTATTTATTTTTATTATTTTATTTAGTTTAGTTTTAATCTTACATATAATAATTATTTTCTTTGAAAAAAATTTTATCATAAATTTTACAGAGTATCAACTCTTCAATTAAATAACAACAAATTATTGAATGATTAATTTACAAAAAAAAGATATTTAATTATTTAGACCTACTTAAATACATGTAAATAAAATTGTGATTATTTTATTTAAGTTTTTGTCTTTTTTATTATTATATTTTTTTATTTCTCTCACACAATTATATATTGAGATGTTTTTTTTCATATTATATAAAAGATAATCAATAAAATATAATATGACAAACACAATATTTGATAATGAACTAATATTAAACATGTTAAATACAAATATTGTCAAAATATTAAAATAAGAGGAAACTACTTTTTAATTAAAATGCTTTTTGATATGTTAATTAAATTATTTTAATTTTATTAATATACTTAATTTTAGATATCTAAATATATTTATATTAATTTATTATTATTATTTTTATGTATTTATTTTGTCTTTACTAATAAAATTTATTAGGTTGAGAATACGTTACATCTGTGTAATATATATAGAGTGTTGTGCACTCTATAGATAAAGCCAAAAAAAAATAAAAAATATGAGTATAATAATAGAACTACGTTTATTTATATTGGATTGAATAAAATTGTTAATTTAAATTATATTCATCTAAATTTTAAATTAATAACTTAATTTTTTTTTTCTTTATCTTAGATGCACAACACCTTAAATATGTACATCTACTTATATGTAACATATCTCAAATGCACCATAATATATTTTCTCTTAAAGTGTTACACATCTCGAGTACATAATACTCAATTTATGAGCTTATTTGTTTTCTACCCTTTGTACCCAAGATATATGTAATAACAATATAAAAATATAAATATTTTACATCTTGCACATGTCAATAAATAAAATATTTAAAAAATTTAAAATAAAAAATTTAAATAATATATTTTTATTATAATTAAAATAAAATATTTTACTCTAAAATTAATAAATTTTTTCACTCTTTCTTCTTCTTTATCTATCTGATTTCTTCTTTCTCTCTCATTCTCTACTACTACTACTACTATTTATCAAAAATACAAAAATTAGAACTTGCAACTTTTTAAGTGAGTATGGAAAATTATTATTATTATTATTATTATTATTATTATTATTATTATTATTATTTTAACTAAAATAAAATATTTTTTTATAAAATTAATGAGTTTCTTTCTTTCTTTTTCTTCTCTATTTCGCTCTTTCTTTCCTTCTTTTCGCTTTTTTTTTTATTTCTTTTTATTCTTCTCACTCTATTATATTATTAATTTGGTAATTAAAATATGTTACATGACACGTTTTTATTATAATTAAAATAAAATATTTTTCATCAAAATTAATAATTTTTTTTCTTATAGAATAATTAAAGTTAAAATATAAAATGTAAAAAATACTCATTACACTAAAAAATATTACTAAGTACAATAAAAATTTGTTACTAAATTATAAAAAACAAATAATTAATAACATTTATAATAATAATAATAATAATAATAATAATAATAATAATAATAATAATAATAATAATAAGGATAAATGAAAAAAATATTAATTGTTAGTGTTACAATATCGGAAATAATGGACACCAAGGAGGTTAACGGTTGTTTTTAACCAAAGGTTTATGCTAAAGGGCTTCTACTACGATGAAATGTGGCAATATTAAGAATATAAAATAGAGGAGTGCTAGAGGACTAGTATTTTTATTAAATTTTGGCCAACACTTAACTATCAAAAAAAAATTGAATGATTTTACACCATTAGATACAATCTCACACCATTAAAAATATTATTAATAACTAAAAACCACAAAATCTACTGGTTCCTAGACTTTCTTTATAAAATAACCATTTTATAGTTGTGGTATTTGAAATATGGAGTAAAGTATATGTGTTTTCGAATAGATGGTAGCTGTAACCTTTATAGGGAATAAAGACACAATGTGACTATTAATCTCTACGAGGTGTTTGATGAAAACGGATTTTAATTTTTTCAACATTTATAAATCAATGTCTAAATTTTTTGCTAATTTGATTCGTTTTTTGATACTTTAAGATCTTTAATATACTTTTATCACTGAAAGAAGAAACTTTTTTCGATGAAAAAAAAATCTTTTGAACCTTAAAGAATTATATAGTAAAAAAAAAAATTGATAAAAAAAATAGAGGAATTAGTTCACAAATAATAAAAAATAACTTGTTGACCGATTCAAATGTTAAATTATTTGCTTCACTAAATTACCACATACTAAAATTATACTTTCACACTCACAAACCCATATTATTATTATTATTATTATTAGGGATAAGTATTGTTTTGGTCTCTCACTTTGAAGGTCGGAATCGAACCCGTCCCCGATCTAATTTTCGATTTAGAATCATCCTTAACGTTTTTTTTTCGTATTAAAATCGTCCTTTTTAATTTTTATTCCTAAACTACCCTTCCTTTTTAATAAAATTTAAAAAAAAAAAAACACCCCCACCCCCACCCCGTCTCCTCTTGCCCTCCTCCTCCCCTTCCCCTCTCCCCCTCCCCGTCTCCCCTTCCTGCCACCCCCACCCCCGGTCTCCCCTTCTCCCCTCCCCACCCTCCGGTCTCCCCTTCCCACCACCATCCACCCTCACCCCACCTCCACCTTATCCCCGGTTCCCCCACCCTCCGGTCTCCCCTTCTCCCCTCCCCCACCCCTCCGGTCTCCCTTCCCACCACCATCCACCCCCACCCCACCCCAACCTCACCCCCGGTTTCCCCCTCCTCGTCTCCCCTTCCCGCCACCCCCACCCCCCGGTCTCCCCTTCCCCCTCCCCCACCCTCCGGTCTCCCTTTCCCACCACCATCCACGCCCACGCCCACCCCCACCCCACCCCCGGTCTCCCCCTCCCTGTCTCCCCTTCCCGCCACCCCCACCCCCACCCCCGATCTCCCCACCCCACCCCCATCCCACCCCCGGTCTCCCCCTCCCGCCTCCCCCTCCCCTCCCCCCACCCCAACCGTGCTTTATTTTTTTTTAATTTTTTAAATTTTATTAAAAAGGAAGGGTAGTTTAGGAATAAAAATTAAAAAGGACGATTTTAATACGAAAAAAAAACGTTAAGGATGATTCTAAATCGAAAATTAGATCGGGGACGGGTTCGATTCCGACCCTCAACGTGAGAGACCAAAACAATACTTATCCCTTATTATTATTATTATTAGTAGTAGTAGTAGTAGTAGTAATAGTAGTAGTAGGGGCGGAGCTAACTTCAATGTGAAGGAGGGGCCAAAAAAATAATTTTATATTTAAAATAAAATAAAATAAAATATTTAATAGAAACTAAATTAAATTTTATGTATAATTTATAGAAAAAAATTGATGGTTGGGAGAGGTCATTGTCTCCCTTATTACGTTCTATGTGGCCCCGCCCCGATTATTATTATTATTATTATTATTATTATTATTATTATTATTATTATTATTATTATTATTATTATTATTATTATTAGGTGATTATTATTGTGTTTAAAAGTGTTTGTCTAATTTGCCAAAAAAATTAAAAATTAATATTTAATTTTAAAATATAAAAATAAATAATTATTAAATATTTAAAAATTATCATAAAAATAAATTAGACAAAAGTTAAACACTAATAGACATCATAAAATTCACCTCCTTATTATTATTATTATTATTATTATTATTATTATTATTATTATATATGAGAGAAAAAATCACACTGCATTTCCCAAGCCGTCCCTCTCGTACAACCTCCATCGCAGGTATAATTAATTGGTGAATATTTTTATGATGACATCTTCACATAAAAATAACATTGTAGATTATTGAATGAGTTGATATGTTTGACTAAATATATTTGATTAATCATCTAAAGATTTATAATATCATCTTTATATAAAAATGTTATCATGTGAGTGTTTTCTTAACTATTATGCTTATTCAATGTCATGTTAAAATTCTTCTTACCGTCGTCATTATTATTATTATTATTATTATTCAAAATTTTTAATTTAATTTTTCATTATATTTTTTCATTCCATAAAAATATTTTTAGATATCATATATAGTTATTGAGATGTTAATTTCTAATTAATACTTGTTCAGATGAATGGTATTATTCATTATTAACATTACGTCTTTACTTAATAGATTTTTAATTTATATCTAAATTAAAACTAAAAATTAGACTCATTCCACCTAACTACAGTTATAAAAATGAACTCCAAACATTTTCCTAAATTCATCGATGTCAAAAATATGTTATGTCTTTTATGTCTATGAACTAATAATACATTTAGAAAAGATCCAATCATATTTTATATGCAACAAATTTGAAAATAATATAATTTTTATGGATTGTGAAATCAATTACCGCCATCAACAAGTTGTCAACAAAAAAAATCAATCATAAAGAGAATAGTCCAAGCAGACTTAAATGTATTGCTTTATAATTACACATCATATAAAATTATATATCACATAATAAATAAATAGCGTATGAATTTTATCTAAACCATACATCAAAAATATTTCTGCTTAGTTCTTAAACGATCATATTATTCTTAAAAAAGGTAAACATCTTTAAAATCGTTGTGGTCCATAATATTTCCTAAATTTTATCCATATAAACAATGGTCCATATTAATATTTCCTTAATATGTATCTCTTCTGCATGTGCTTTCATTTCGCTGAACATATGGAGTATGTCGTATCCCTATACCCTAGCTTGTTGAATGTTCAGTTTCAATTCAAATGTATAGGCCCCCCATGGCCCGTTCTTGTATTAGATTTTTTTATTTTTTTTGGTGTCTATCATTCTTGTATTAAATGTGAAAGGGAATGAACTTTCTGTCTTGTTAATTTCTTTTGTATCTAATTTAATAATCAAATTCACTCTCTATTTTTATTTCATAATAATAACCTATACTTGGATATCTGAAAAATTATAACATTGCTTAAATGTTAAATAATATACGTACGTTACATCTTTTTCTTTTTACTTTTTTTTTTTTAAAAAAAAAATCCTCCAAATTTATCACTCGTTGCATCGCCTTTTTTCGCTACCTATCCAAAATGCACAGACCTTCCCTTCTAATGGTAGAAACAGATAAAAAGAACCAATGCCTGCGATAATTTCTTATTATCTTCCATGTTCATAATAAAGGGTAATGCTACAGTGTTGAAATTGGATTAATTTGAACTTTTAATCTTTTATAAGAATTGGATTAATTTTTTTATTGTCGTTGGACTTTTTTGTTAGTAGATACATTAGATTGGTAATGTAAAGAATCAATCCAAGCATAATAATAATAATAATAATAATAATAATAATAATAATAATAATAATAATAATAAGTCATCAGAATTTATTATTTTTGTCATTATTTAGTTATTAATTCAATTTTTTTAGTTTAGTAATTTAATAATATATTCTATTCCATACTTTTAAACATTGATAACTAATTAATAATTAAAAATAATGAATTCTGATAGTTTTCTAACATTTATGTAACAATAACAACAACAATAATAATAATAATTGAAGATGTAGTGAGTGTTAGGACTTCATTTAACATTTCAATAACAACAACAACAATCATAACAATAATAATAATTGAAGATGTGGTGAGTGTTAGGACTTCTCTGAAACAAAACTCACCTTGAGAGTATCCCAACTTCTTTTTGAGAAGTGAGCAAAAAAAAAAAAAAATTGAAATCTGTTATTACTTTTCCCTCAAAAGAATTTGTGAATTTGTCTTCCTGTCTCATTTTTTGTTTTATCCATTATTTTTTATATTATTTTTAATATATAAGTATTTAATGTCTATACAAAAATTTGATTCTAAATATATATTTTTTGAATTTGTAATATAAATAATTATCTTTATATTTTACTATTTTTATTTTTTATATTCATACAACTATAAACTATTATTATAAACCTTAAATACAAATTTTATTTTAATAAATACATTAAAAATTTTTAATGTATG
Source organism: Arachis hypogaea (assembly GCF_003086295.3). Classification (NCBI taxonomy): domain Eukaryota; kingdom Viridiplantae; phylum Streptophyta; class Magnoliopsida; order Fabales; family Fabaceae; genus Arachis; species Arachis hypogaea. Next base: position 20,847,499 of record NC_092050.1, read on the forward strand.
AATTAAAAAAAATAATTATAATAAATTTTTTATTTTAATTCATACTTATTTATTATGTATGTATTCGATTTACTATGTATATCATGTACATAATAAATCAAAATTCGATTTATATGTAAATACCTAAAAATTGAATTTGCCTGATTCGATTTATATAAATTTATTTAGGACATATATAAAACCAATTTTTATTCAAAAAAATTGTATAATTTTAGTCTCCAATTAATTTATTAATATAAATTATTCTTATTTTTAAATTCAATATATATATATATATATATATTGAATTTAAAAATAAGAATAATTTATATTAATAAATTAATTGGAATAGTGAATTTGTGAGAAAATAAAACTAATATATATATATATATATATTAGTTTTATTTTCTCACAAATTCACTATTCTTTTAGACTTTTAATGATTCATTAATTACTTTGTATTTACTGAGCTCTTCAAATTTTTTATAAAAAAATAAAAGATCAAAATCATCAAATTACAAAATACTAACCAAAATTATTTTTCCTTTCTAATTCCTGAATATAATTTAACGTTATTTACGATAGCATATTTAATAAAAAAAATAAAACATACCAGATAATAATATTTTAATTCCTGAATATAATTTAATTAATTATTAACATAAAAAATTAAAATCTAAAAATAAAAAATTTTATTATTAACATGGACAATAACAATGCAATATTCAAAATTAAATATATCAAGCTTTAATTATTATTATTATTATTGACGTCACAAATTAAATACTCAACAAAAAATATAAAAATATAATTTTTTCATGAACTAAATAATATTAAACACCAAAAATACATTTTTTATCAACATAAAAAAATCTAAACATATTAGACATACACATCATTAATATCACATAAAAAATAGAATATTTGAACAACACAAAAAATATCATCACCAAATATTCTAACAAAAATATTATTATTATTATTATTATTATTATTATTATTATTGTTATTGTTATTGTTATTGTTGTTGTTGGATCAATTCTTTATATTACCAATTCAATGTATCTACTAATAAAAAAGTCCAACAGCAACAAAAAGATTAATCCAATTCTTATAAAGGATTAAAACCTCAAATTAATACACTACCTAGCATAATTACCTCCCTATACTTCGACAAATATTTTATTTACTGATGCTTCGACTCAGTTGATATTTCATCTGTCACATTAAAATCAACACGCATCTTTATATATTATGTCCAACTCATTTCAGCAGGAGCATTACCCATAATAAAAACTATGACATTACCCATGACTCATAATTTTTTATTACAGTTAAGTAGCCTTATTTTTTTTAATTCAATCAAATGCTTTTCTTAATAAGAACCAGCAAGACTTTTGAATGGGTAAACTACTAAATGAAAATATTTTCTTATATAGCAATATATACGTTTATGGTGGCTAAATTAATAGTGACTATAGGTGATTATAAATTAACTAACAAATAAAAGAGTGATATTTGGCCATAAAAAAAAGTTGATTAAAATTTTTGTTACGTTCAAATCATACTTATAACTAATTGAGGGAATGTATTTCACCTAAATACATGAATAAGATAGACAAATTTCATGTCGGAGCTAACGGAAAGCGGAAAGAATTAACGGAGCCATGGTGGTGTGGTACAAGATGATGGAGGCGATGGCGACAAAAAAAGAGAAAATTGGATATTGGGTAAATGAAAATAGGGCCTCCGATTATGGCAGGGAACGGAGGAAGCAATCTCATCAAGGAAGAGGCGCGGAGGCAGATGGGTGGCGGTGGCCATGGATACCGATTGCTGGAACTGTAGCAAAAAATTCTGTCAAAACAAAGATCGCATTCGGTTCTATGTAACTCCAGGTAGAAGAAGACATCCCTCACCGACTTGAGGTTATTACTTGTAGCGACAAACCAAATCTGATAACAGAGAAATTATATGATTAGATGATGTTTTTTCTTGTTCTGACCCACATTTCTTCTTTGTTAGTATATTATTTCGTTGATGCTGAGAAGCTAAGATAAAAAAAAAAAGAAAAAAATTTACTATGTCAGCAAACATTCTATCTTTCATGTATTTTATTTTGATTTTTCAATCACTTATAGCCACTATAGTTATGGGACAAAGATAACCACGAGAAAACGCACCTTCATAATATGCTTTTACTTTATTGAATGTCTTTTTTCTATATTTTTTATTTTTTATAATACCTATTAAACTAAATCACGGTTTTTTATGAATTGGGATCGTAGATAACTAGAAAAATACAAATCGAGAAGTAGCAATTGAAAACGAAATGAGTAGCGAAACTAATAAAAATTGTCGGAACGCAAAATTTTATTAAATTCAATGAATTAAACGTACTTATTAATACAGTAATGTAATGTGATTTTGTTGATAAATGAAATCTATTGCCGGGGCTCCCACCCGAACAATAATAGAGCACTAGTAACAACAACTAACAGTATTTGATGGCAAGAAATTGGAAACACTACTAGCGCAACTCTACCCTAAAAAGTATTAGTAAGTCCTAATTAAGGGTGCACAAAATTGATGTTTGGTCGACCCGCATTCTTTTTTTCTTACTACTTTCTTGGTAGGTTCCCTGGATATACAAACGAAACAAGGAAGAAGAGTAAATAATAGTAGTAGTAAAGCTAATATAATGTAACTAAGATCGTATATAAAAAGCAAATACATGTTGGTTGAGGGCATAGTAGAGTCAGAGTCAGATCTGCATTTGGAATGAACAATGGGCCCTAGTTGATGTCTGTCCATGGTGGCCAATGTTATTCCCATGGGTGCCTTAAGGTATGTGGCTCCTCTATACATCCACTCATCCATTTCGTCGCTGTAGAACTCATCGAAGCCCTCTCCACACAGTGCACATCGACTTTGATCCTCTTCAGCAGGAACGCCTAACTCTTCCTCATCTTTCATTTCCTCTGTATCCTCGGGAGCCAACGACCCTGGAATCGATTCTTTTCCCGAAGCCTCTGCACCACTTAGCCACATGCTCCCACTTGCAAACCACTTTTGAGACCCCTTCTGCTTCCGGCTTTTCGACATTCGGTTCCTAGTCACGTGCCAATCCATATGTCTACTGTGCTCATCTTGCCTTTTGAATCGGAGACCGCAGCTCGTGCATTGTCTAGGAAGATCACCGTATAAGGCACTGATTACACCTTCATGACGAACCTTCAAGATATCTGGATCGAACTCTGTCCCAATGGAATCCTAAAACACGAGTTCATTTAAATAACTATCTCAAATCAACAAACTAGAAAGGGAGGGTAACTAATGAAAGTATAGTTACCAGTCCGGTGGGTGGATTGGTGGGGGGATTAATTACCGAGATCACACCATGGTTCACTAGTGAACTAATCAAATTAAGATATGCAGGTGGTGGTTGACTTGTCACCGAAGCATCGGCATGGGGATGAGACATCATTTGTGATGGAGCAGTTGGGAGGCTTGGATGTAAAAGTGGCAAGGTTCCCCCATGTAAATGTAAACTTTGGCCCTGCATATCAGGTAATGGATTTGAGATGGGCGTACTTATTAAGGCACCATGACTAATTTGTGTTGAAGATGGAACTTGAGGTGGAAGAAACTGTAGTTGAGGTGCTTGTCCATGATTTTGCAGGTTAGAGGAAATTGGTCCAGGTTGATTAGGCAACTGGTCATGTATAAACAAAGTTCTATTTGGACCATGACCCACATTGGTGTTATTATTAACGTTTATTGGTTCAAACAGACTCCTAGGACGTTTTTGCAATGAAAATGCTGGATTCAAGTCGGAAGGGCAAGTAGCATGAGCATTGACAGCAAAGAGAGCAGCCCCCATATTAAAGGGGTACTGTGAAGAATTAGATAGATCATTAGATAACTTCCTTTTCCTGGAGAATCTAACACTTGATTGCATAGAACTACTGTTTGTATTACAGTCTACTAATCCTGGATTCATATCTTTCCAATCAAACTCCTCTTCTTCAGTGTCCTGCCATGATGCCAATGGAAACTTGCTCCCTAAACCATTTCTGCCAGGCTGCTCCACCAACAAAAGCTTAGTACTAAGAATTTCACGGCCTTTGTCACAACCATATGCCTCAATAAGAGCTCTTGGACTTTGACGTTGTTGTTCATCATTGAGATTATAAGTCTTGGAAGTTTGAAATATGTTCCAACCATCACTAGAAAATCTCTTTTGCTGCCATTCATTCAACCCTCCTTCTCTTGTATTACCTACAGTTTCCGTTGAATCCAACTTATCACCACCAACCTGTGAGGATGAAAACCAACACACTGTCAGAATGCAGCTTATCTGTCTGCACGATCTTTCTTTCTATTAACAGGTATAAACAGACACCTTTCTATTAAAACAAAAATTTGGCGGCCACATCATTCAGGTTGAGACACCCAATATATATATATATATATATATATATATATATATATATATATATATATATATATATATATATATATATATATATATATATATTATTTTCATCAATCATGACAAATAGCCTTAACGTACCAATAAAATCACTGATATTTTTGCATACAACACATATTTCACACAAAAACTTACATTATCCATAATTGAACTAGAGTGTTCCATCTGCTGCAAAGATTGTGGTTTAATAACATGAGCCCCAAGAATCGGTCCACGAAAATCATATGCCCCAAGGTGATTAGCAAAGGATTGTTGATTATTAACTGCTGGTGAAGATTGCAATTGAGCTTCAATATTACTTAGGACAGAGGGAGGAAAGATCTTTGACCAGGTACCAAAGAGACGTTGCAGAACAGAATGCAGATTGGGCTGGACCTGCCTGTATGCCTCACAGTAAACCTTGGCACACAATAAAATTGTTTCAATCTTTCAATAAAAGAATAAAATAAACATGAAATATAAATAGAAATAACCATACTCTAATTGACCTACTTGAGGTAGACGTAAAGAGAAGTGTTTAACATATTCCTGGCCAAAATTCTTCACAATACTGTCCAGAAGATAGAGAGAAGGAATTTTTTTATCAGCAGGCACCTAGCAGTAAACAACCGAGATTTAAATAATATTATAGCTTAGCTTTACTAATTTTCTACTATACAAATATCAGCAAAAATGCTTGACAGAATATCATCGTTATTTGCTAATTTAGAACTCAGGAGCAAAAGTAACATTTAAAAAGTCATTCTTTACAAACAATTGTCATCATGCCTCTTTTTTTATGTGACAATAGGAAAAGTGATCTCTGAAACTCAATCTTAACAAAGGATTGAGACTTTATTGACAAGATAAACCTTAAAACTTAACACATGTTCTTCGAATTTCGTTCCAGTTCAGTCAAGACCTGAAATGCGTTGTTTTATTCTTGGGTCTTAAGATTAGTTTGGTCCTTTCTATGGGATTCATGTGCCAGTTGCTAGTTATCCGAAAAGTTATGTTATCCTAAAATTCTCTGTTCTTAGTCGAATAATAATAATTAATAATTTAGAATCCATTCTCTCTCGCGGTTAAACTCTCGCTCAAATAAATCAAAGGCAAGAACAGATGGAACGATAAAGCCCATTGGAATTGGAAGTAATGACTTTTCCTCGTTTTGGCAATCAAATGAGACCCTAAAGCAAATAAAAAATAAAATATAAAATAGGATTGGGAAAGAAAAATAAAACTTAAATGCTGATTTATGGATAACTGCCAAAATTGAAACAACGCCCGTAGAGGGATAACTTTCCACCCCAATAAAAGTAGGGTTTTTTCGTTACAAATGGTGCGAAAAGGTGATAACTTTCTGCAGCAATGGAGACAGACCTCAAGAATCCGATTGCAAATGGCATCCGCGATGCCCTTGGCGTGTTTCCTCTGTTGGCCGGCAATGATAGTGAAATCGCTAATGATGGAGTTCACATTGGAGGTGAGCTCTGACAACAATAGCCCATACGTCCAAACAATTTCTTCGGCCTTGAGGTAGCCTTGGCACTGGGGAAGTAAGGCGTTAAACCGGCGGACTAGCATGGAAGGAGAAGGCTCGTGCGTGATACCATTCGCCATTTGTATTGTAGCTGATTCGTGCGCAATAGAATTTGAGAATTTTTAACCTTGACGAAGGAGAACGGGAGTTATATCGAATTGAGAGAAGAGATTGGATGAGATGTAAACAGAATTGTGACCTCTAAATAACTATTTATAGAATTTTAAGTCTCTGCCACCTAATAATCTAATATCCTATGTTGTTGTTGTGCGCGTCAAGTCAGCGTACCTTAAAAAAAAATTGAATCCTAAAAAATGAAAATAGATTAATTTATTTTACAGTTAAAAATTTTTTTTATTTTATTTAAAAAAAATTAGATGGGGGGATATAGTGGGGGAAGTTAGGTATTGAACGTGAGTGGTGATATGGGTATTTTATTTAATTTGGAGTATTTGAGATGTGGTGTTTGAGACCAGAAATTTTTTTTCTAAAATCAAATGAAGGTTTTAAGTTATTGAAATTGAATGAAAATAGAGTGCAAGAATGTTTTGCTGGGGAAGAGATGGTTGAAGGAAAATGGGATCAGGCATCTGACTATAACCGAAGCAAAAAAAATTGTGAAGAATAGGGTGTTCTTAAATTGAAATTTTTTTGCTTTGCTTTATGATGATATAATGTTTTTTTCTATTGATTACCTGAACTATTATTTCATACAAATTATATATCTTATCAATTATATTTTATTTAAAATAATTAATTTATACAAAATATAGCACTTTTAAATAAAAGTATAAAAAATTATATCATATATTAATATGTGTATAACTAAATTTTTTAAACAATATAAAAAATAAAAAAATAGTTTTATATCTCTCACTCAATTAAAAAATTTATTTTTGTTATAATATTTATGACATAAAAAACAAATTAATTTTTTTGTTTTCCTTCTTCTAAAAAATTAACTTTTATTTTTGTTATAATATTAATTTACACACATATACCACGTAACTATTAATTAAGAAACAATATTCTTATCAAAATTCAAAACTTCTAAAAAAAATTAATCGAGATAATTTAAGTCAGTTTAAATAATAACTATTTCAATCATATTATTGAAATGCTTAAAATTTATATATTAAAATTAATTTATTCATGTAAATAGTATCTAAAATATTTTCATACAAAAAAATAAAATTTATTAAATACTTTAATATATTAAATAATTTAATATGATGAATATCTTTAAATATTTAAAGGATTGATTCAAATTTCTATAATTAATGAAATTGTCCTCAGTCTTACTCTTTTCTTAGATATTTCCAAGTCGAATCTTAAATAGATAATATACATCTTTTAACTTGTGGTTCACTCTTCTTTCTCATTCTCGTTCAAATATCTTCTTTTCTAGTTTTTTTAATGATTTAAATTTCTGAATTCTGGTTTTTTTTATGTTGAATTTTTTTTATAGGTGTTTAGAATTTGAGTTAGAACTTTTATCTCAATTCATGTCTTTTATTTCTTATTTTTGTGGCATTCAAAAAATTAACTATCAATGACAAAAGCTTTAAAGTCGTGTAATATTGGATACTAGATTCTTTTTTGTTTTTACTTGGTTGTGCTGAATTCGTTTGAAATTTCTTTTGATTAAATTGGTATTAGTTATTAAACCATCCTTCAAAAGTCATGGTTCAAGAATAATTGAATATGGTTTGATGTTTTCTAGATTATTCTTTCTTGCTTACTCTGGTGTTTGGCTACTTGAATTTTTAATGTATTAGCTGAAGAAAGGTTTTGCTAACTAATACTAACAATTAACATACAATTGAAGAAAGAATAGTGTAACTTAAATTTTTTTTTCTCTTTAATAAAATCATTTAATCTTGTGTATTTGTAGTGTATATTTGATACTTTTAAAGTTTACTTTAATTTATTAAATTTTAATGATCAGAAATTTAACAAAAAAAAAAAAAAAGAAGGCAAAATTTGTAAATGAAATACTTAATTTTTAATTTTTAATGTGTGATGATGAAGGTGAATTTTTGGAAGTATGAGTTTGTTGAGTCTTGCAATACAAATCGATTGAAATTGGATCTGTGTTAGAAATTAGGATTTTGTGAATAATTCCTAGGGATGTGCATGGTCCGATTCGGCCTGGCCCAAACATTTTAGGGGCTAATTAGGTGTGATTTCACCGGGTCTAGGGCCAGGTAAGGGTCTCAAAAATAGACCCGGTCATTATTTCGGGTCGGGTTCGGGGCATAGCTCGGGTCACCCGAACTCGGTCCGGTGGCCCGGTCATCATACACAATTAATATTTTGTGTTATTTGTGATGGATGATGGCTATTCTTATGTGAAATTTAAGTATTATAAACCTTAATATTTTGTGTTATTAGTTATTATAAGACTATAAGTTAATATTTTATGTTTAAAATGCATAAGATTTTAGACTAATGCATAATATTGTGTTATTTGTATTGATTTAAATATTTGGTGTTATTAGACAATATTGGTATTGATTATGGTTACGCTTTAATTTCAGAGAAGAGTTGGTTCTTGTTATATTTTTCTAAGTGAATTTTACCATGTCAAATAATGGTTGGAGTCTTAGAAATTTGGATATTTTCACATGCTAGCTTATAAGAAGGTATTAAAGTAATGTAATGTTAACGGCCCAGTTTTCACCTGGTATAATCATGGCCCGAAAGTGTATAGGTTTCATCGGGTTTAGGGCCGGGTTCGGGTCTAATAATAAATAGGCCCGGTATATATTTCGGGTCGAGTCTGGGTCACATCAAACCCGACTTCACCCGACTTCACCCGACCCATTCACACCCTTAATAGTTCCTATATAAGATTGTGCGTGAGGATAGTAATAAGCAATCAAAAAACCTTTGATCTTAATATAAGCTCATTCATCTGTGCACCAAGTTTGATTCTCTGGTTGTAATCTTTATTAAGTTGTTATGAATTATGATGAAAAATTTTGGTATCATCTTTAGATTTATTATTCTTTCATGTGTGAATAATGATGACGGCCCCAATGTATATATCCAATTTTTTCTACTTTGGTTCTATGGGGTGATTTACGTCCTACTACAAATGGGGGAAATGTTGATTTTCAAAGCACGTGTTTCCTATCTAAACTTGTTTGAACAGTTTATCTCCAATAACTTCTATCTCTTGAGTAATTAACAAATGTTGTTTGTATGCATTGAAAAGAAATATTGGTGTTGCTATTTGTCAGTATAATTTTGTGTTCTCCGTTAATTAATACTTATTTTGATTCACTTGAATTTTAAAGTTAGATCCATGAACAAGATGCGTAATATAATTTTTACAATTTTCTCTTTTGATGTCCCTAATTGTTTGCTGCTTCATCATTACGGCTATTGATTTGGACATAACACTTCCTTGTTTATAAAAAAGGCATTAGTGGAGGAAGGTTTGCTTTACGATTAACCAATGCATCAAAATTTTCTATAAATATGTTCTTTTGTTGTTCTTTGTTTAAGTTGAAAACATGATCAATATGCAAGTGAATGAAAGAAAAAAATGTTGGATTGTTAAATGTGCATAACAAGAACGTGATATATACATAATTGGTTGATTTTTTATTGTATGGAGTCATGAGTTTTGATTTTGTGTTCTTTGTATTGACCTTTCAGGCATATGAACGAATGAGCTTTGATTTTGTGTTCTTTATTCTACAATACGAGAATTATCAAATTTTTCTTACATTACTAAAAAACTGAAAAATTATCTTTTGAATTGCAGTTATTTTGTGGAGAGAAAGAGACTAATCTAATTAGATCAGTTATTGTGATAGAGTTTTTTTTTTCTATTCAGCTCTGCTTCAACTCTCAAAATTCTTATTTTAGAAAAATAATATAGTAGAAGAAGCTATTCAACCAATATCTTTAAGTGATTATGTAAATTAAATACATGCAATTGGTGATATAAAATAGAGTATAAATTTAGATATTACTGATTGCTTTGGTGATATAATTTATAATTTATATATTCTAAGTTCAAAAATTGAGTAGTAAGAGATAATCTAGATTTATGCCTATTACTATATTTATGTTTTTTTATATTATATTTGTATTTTTTTTATCTTTTTATAATTATATTCTCATATAACACATTGTATTTCAGATTTTATATATATTATTACTTGATATTATGTAGCATGACTAAGGTTTTTTTTTTTAAATTAATTTTATCTTTTTGAGATCTAAACAATAATTATAGAACCATTTTTCTTTTTTGCCTTTTACCCCTGTTTTACTGTCTAAAGACATTTTGTTGATTTAGTGATGATTCTCATATTCCTTTAGAAAACAAATTGTTGCCTCCATCTAAATTTTTAATCTGTGGGTAATGCTGTTTCAAGCTCAAATAATTTTGTGACTGCAAGTGTTTTCAATTTTTGTTTTCAAATCAAGTCATTTGGTATACACGTAGTTTCTATAGTTTGAGAATTTAAATTATTTTTTGTTCAGCTTTTTTGAAACTATTAATGTAAGTTAATTATATATGTGTTAACTTATCTATTTCTAAAACAATACAGATTTCTGTTAATAACCCAACAAGTGACATTGCATGTTTGAGGGATCCACAATGCAAGGTGATCTCTATAAAATTGTATAATCAATGAAGTATATGAGTAGATATTGATACTAAAGATTATTGTTCAGTTCTTTTTTCATGTTATTTAGGATGTTATTAATCAGAGTACCAAATGTTTACATAGTCCAAGTGTTAAATATGGTAGTGGTCTGTCTATCAGAGATAAGCAATAACTTGCTATTCTAAAAGATTCGAATTATAATTTTGATGAGCATATGGATGAGTGAGATGCTTGATGTTTAGTTTTTAGTTTTAATAGCTAGAATATAATTTTTATTTTGTAAGCAGTGTGTGAAAAGAATTATTTAATTAATAGCTATTGAAAAAGAATTGAATGGTCTTTAATAGTTAATGAGAATATTCGGATAAAATTGTGTTATTAGAGATAAGTAATTTATTATGCAAGCATATTAAGAAATTTACTGACTTCATCACAAAAGTTTTAACCAAATTGCTATATGTTTTTAAATTTTAAATTATATTATTTTTTCTCTTTTCATTCCAAATATGTTTAATCATCTGATATTTATATCGTAAATTTGTGACCATGTTCACAAGTGAATAGTCATTATTATCAATTGTAACACTAAATTAAATTTTTTGTATTTAATTAGAATCTAAGAATTAAAAGTAAAATTAACTGAAAAGAATCTATTTAAGACTGAGCGAATGCGCGGGTTACCTACTAATATTTTAACAGAGTAAAAGTGACAAAAATAACCTAATTCTAATATGCTTTTACTACTACAAACTTCTTTTTTTGTCTTTTTTTGGTGAAAATCCTTCATCTTTAGGGTTTTATTTTTCCACCTAACTTTATTAACAAAGAATTCCTTTACTGCAAGCTCATATGATTATGGAGATCCGAAGGTATGCTGACTTGACACGCACGACAACAACATAGAGTATTGGGTGACAGGGACTTAGAATTAGAAATAGAAACAGGTTAGGCTTTAATTTTAATAGGTCTGGTTTATCATGTAGTTAATTAGTCTAAATTTGACCTACTATAAACTTTTTTTTATGTATTAAATCTGTCTTGTTATTTAGTATGGCCTGATCTAAAATTTGTTAAAAAATTTGATATTTAAAAATAAAAATATTATTTAAAAAATATTTTTTAATAAAAATATTTATATGTAATATGTAATATTTAATATTTATAAAATTTTTTAAAATTTTTAAAATATTTAAAATATACAAAATTATTTATAATAAAATATAATAAATTTAAAATATCTTATATTTTTATTAATAATAAAAAAATTATTTATATATTTAATTATCTCCTAATCTGAATGGAGCCCCCACCCCCACCCCCAGCCTCATCTCTCTTCTCTCTCGACACTCCACCGCCTCACCTCACCGCGTCACTCTCTCATCTCTCCCCTCACCTCGTCAGTTGTCACTCTCAGTCTCTCACAGCCTCACCTCATCACTCTCTCGCTCTCAGTCTTGCACTCATCACTCCCTCGCTCTCGGTCTCGCACTCATAAGCTCGTGGTCGCAGTCTCGTACCCCTGCTTCGCTTCATCGGCGGCAGAAGCAGACGGAACCAGTCAAGCAGCATCTACTCCGTCGGGTGGTGGTGGTGGTCATTGTCTTCTTGTTTGGTCGCGTCTCGAAACCAGTCAACCAGGTGAGCTCCCTTCGAATTTTCGACCCTGTTCTTTCACTGGTTCAGTGTCAATTTTGAATAAATTAAATTTGTTGTTGAACCTGAGCAAATTTTAACTAGACTTCTATAAATAATTATTTAGAGACCACAATCCCGTTTACATCTCATCCAATCTCATCTTCTCTTAATTCGACATAATTCCAGTTCTCCTTCATCAAGTTTAAAAGTTCTCTAAACTTCCATTGCCCACAAATGGAGAATGGTATCATGCACGAGCCTTCTCCTTCCATACTCGTCAGCCGGTTTAACGCCTTACTTCCACGACGCCAAGCCTACCTCAAGGCTTTCTCTACCAAAAAAATTGTTCAGACACATGGGCTCTTGTCAGAACTCACCTCCAATGTGAACCCCATCATTACCGATCTCAATATCATTGTCAGCCAGCAGAGTAAACACTCTAGTTCAATTATGGATAATGTAAGCTTTTGTGTGAAATATGTGTTGTATGCAAAAATATCAGTGATTTTGTTGATACGTTAAGGCTATTTGTCATGATTGATGAAAATAATATATATATATATATATATATATATATATATATATATATATATATATATATATATTGTGTGTTTCAACCTGAATGATGTGGTCGCCAAATTTTTGTTTTAATAGAAAGGTGTCTGTTTATACCTCTTAATAGAAAGAGAGATCCTGTAGACAGATAAGCTGCATTCTGACAGTGTGTTGGTTTTCATCGTCATAGGTTGGTGGTGATAGGTTGGACTCAACAGAAACTGTAGGTAATACAAGAGAAAGAGGGTTGAATGAATGACAGCAAAATAGATTTTCTAGTGATGGTTGGAACATATTTCAAACTTCCAAGACTTATAATCTCAATGATGAACAACAACGTCAAAGTCCAAGAGCTCTTATTGAGGCATATAGTTGTGACAAATTAAGGCTGTGAAATTCCTAGTACTAAGCTTTTGTTGGTGGAGCAGCCTGGCAAAAATGGTTTAGGGAGCAAGTTTTCATTGGCATCATGGCAGGACACTGAAGAAGAGGAGTTTGATTGGAAAGATATGAATCCAGGATTAGTAGACTGTAGTAGAAACAGCAGTTCTATGCAATCAAGTGTTAGATTCTCCAGGAAAAGGAAGTTATCTAATGATCTATCTAATTCTTCACAGTACCCCTTTAATATTGGGGCTGCTCCCCCTGCTGTCAATGCTCATGCTACCCGTCCTTTCGGCTTGAATCCAGCATTTTCATTGCAAAAACGTCCTAGGAGTCTGTTTGAACCAATAAACGTTAATAATAACACCAATGTGGGTCATGGTCCAAATAGAACTCTGTTTATACATGACCAGTTGCCTAATCAACCTGGACCAATTTCCTCTAACCTGCAAAATCATGGACAACCTCCTCAACTACAATTTCTTCCACCTCAAGTTCCATCTTCAACACAAATTAGTCATGGTGCCCAATAAGTACGCCCATCTCAAATCCATTACCTGATATGCAGGGCCAAAGTTTACATTTACATGGGGGAACCTTGCCACCTTTACATCCAAGCCTTCCAACTGCTCCATCACAAATGATGTCTCATCCCCATGCCGATGCTTCGGTGACAAGTCAACCACCACCTGCATATCTTAATTTGATTAGTTCACTAGTGAACCACGGTGTGATCTCAGTAACTAATCCACCCACCAATCCACCCACCGTACTGGTAACTATACTTTCATTAGTTTCCCTCCCTTTCTAGTTTGTTGATTTGGGATAGTTATTTAAATGAACTCATGTTTTAGGATTTTATTGGGATGGAGTTCGATCCAGATATCTTGAAGGTGTAATCAGTGCCTTATACGGTGATCTTCCTAAACAATGCACGAGCTGCGGTCTCCGATTCAAAAGGCAAGATGAGCACAGTAGACATATGGATTGGCATGTGACTAGGAACCGAATGTCGAAAAGCCGGAAGCAGAAGGGATCTCAAAAATGGTTTGCAAGTGGGAGCATGTGGCTAAGTGGTGTAGAGGCTTCGGGAAAGGAATCGATTCCAGGGTTCGTTGGCTCCCGAGGATACAGAGGAAATGAAAGATGAGGAAGAGTTAGGCGTTCCTGCTGAAAAGGATCAGAGTCGATGTGCATTGTGTGGAGAAGGCTTCGATGAGTTTTACAGCGACGAAATGGATGAGTGGATGTATAGAGGAGCCACATACCTTAAGGCACCCATGGGAACAACTTTGGCCTCCCTGGACAGACATCAACTAGGGCCCATTGTTCATTCCAAATGCAGATCTGACTTTGACTCTACTATGTCCTCAATCAATAGGTATTTGCTTTTTATATATGATCTTAGTTACATTATATTAGCTTACTACTGCTATTATTTACTCTTCTTCCTTGTTTCGTTTGTGTATGCAGGGAACCTACCAAGAGAGTAGTAAGTGAAAAAGAATGCGGGTCAACCAAACATCCGTTTTGTGCACCCTTAATTAGGACTTACTAATATTTTTTAAGGTAGAGTTGAATCATGTATAGCTATAGTTGCACTAGTAGTGTTCCTAATTTCTTACCGTCAAATACTGTTAGTTGTTGTTGTTAGTGCTCTATTCTGCAGTAGATTTCATTTATCAGCAAAATTACATTGCATTACTGTATCAATAAACACGTTTAATTCATTGAATTCAATAAAACTCTACGTTCCGACAATTTTTATTAGTTTCACTACTCATTTTGTTTTCGATTGCTGCTTCTCAATTTGTATTTTTTCGTTATCTATTATCCCAATTTATAAAAAATCATGATTTAGTTTAATAGGTATATATAAAAAATAAAAAAATATAGAAAAACATAGACATTCAATAAAGTAAAAGCATATGTATTGCTATATAAGAAAATGTTTTGGTTTAGTAGCTTACCCATTCAAAAGTCTTGTTCGTTCTTATTAAGGAAAGCATTTGATTGGATAAGCATAAAGGTTAGTGTATATCAATTAAATTCTACTTAGATATTAAAAATTTAAATAAATTTTAGGGCTTGTGAATTGACCAGATTTAATTTACCACCATTTGATTTTTTTTAAAAAAAATTAACATATAGGAAAAAATTTTCTATGTCCTCCTTTTATACGTTTCCTTTTTTTTTTTTTTTTTTTTTTACTATTTTGTAGTATAGCTTTCTTGGTTAATAGGAACATCCATATTATTATTATTTTGATAAAAAAAATTAATGAAAAAAGATTTTTTTTTATTTTTTAATGTATTTGACAAATTTTTAGTAATAAAAGTAAAAGTATTAAAAAAATAAAAAATATTTTTTTAGAAGCTATAATTTACATTTTTTTTTAAATATTTTTTTCTTAAAAAACTAACAAACCTTAAATCTTTGGAACATAAAAATGAAGTTATGGAATTACTACATTATAATTAGCTCGTTGAAGTTTATTGCTCATATATCATATTTTTCAAAGACTTAATGTTTATCAAAGATTTTTTGCATTGTATGAGGCTGTTGAAAAGTTGTGCTTAAGGAGACAACATATATACGATTTCAATTCATATGGGGGGAAGAAATTATTAAAGCAACTATACTTATACTATACAACTTGGCCAAAATGGCAAAGTGAGGATGGACTATACACGGATTGGTACAAACAAAATAATAATGAATTAATTATTCCTATTTGTCTAATCCTCCATTCTATCAATTCCTTTCTTAAATTTTTCCCCATGGCGTAACATGGATGTTTATTTTATTTTGCTTTTAAACCCCCCCCCCTCTCTCTTCTTTCTCTCTTCTTTATTTGCCCTTTGTGTGCTTAAAATTTTCCATGAAATAATTTGCGATCAAAGACTACAGCTGCATCCTTATCTCCACAACCACTGCAGTTTACAACGACCTTGCTGCCGTCACATAAGGTAGGGACCAGATTATCTAAGATAGCCAATGCATGAGCAGCCTCCAATGATGGAAATATGCCTTCCAATTTGCATAATCTTTCATAAGCTGCCAAACATCATCAATTAATTAGTAAAAAGTAAAAACCTTCAAGAGTTTAAGCATTAATTAATTTCTGTGTGTTCAATAAGCATAATAAAGGTGAAATGTGCCTTACCATCAAGAGCTTCTTGATCAGTTGCAACGCAGAATTCGGCGCGTCCGGTTTCTTTTAGGTAACTCAACTCAGGACTAACTCCTGGATACTCCATCCTGCAAATTGAAACAACGAACCAATTACTTTGAGGTTAAAAATAAAGAGCATGCAGTAACTAAGTAATTAGGAGTTAATAATAATAATAAGAAAAAATATAGGTAACCAACAACATTTAATAATAATAAGATCGATAAATACGGACCCGGGGGCAATGGAGTGTGGTCCAATAATTTGTCCATCCTGATCTTGCAAGAGGTAGCTGAGGGCTCCATGGTACACACCCACTTCACCAGTGGCGAGTGTGGAAGAGTGTCTTCCACTCTCCAAACCGCACCCACCGGCCTCAACACCAATGAGCCTCACATCCTTGTCTTCTAAGAACTCGTGGAACAAACCAAGAGCGTTAGATCCAGTCCCCACGCACGCTACCAGCACGTCTGGTTTCCCTCCCCATTTCTCCAACGCTTGCTTCCTCGTTTCTCTCCCTATCACTGACTGAAACTCACGCACCATCGTCGGGCACGGGTGCGGCCCAACTGCCGAACCCGTCAAGTGGTAACTGTTTTCCATTTCTCCCACCCAACACCGAAATGCCTCCGATGCTGCGTCCTTGAAGCTTCCATTAACCCCTTCTACCTTAGCACCTAACAGTTTCATCAACTGCACGTTAGAACTTTCCTTCTCCATTTCTTTGGCGGCCATGAACACTGTGCATTCCAAACCAAGCTTAGCGCAGGCTGCGGCGGTTGCGATGCCGTGTTGTCCAGCTGCGGTGGCCGTCACGACGCTCTTTCTACCCATGCGTTTGGCAATCATGGCTTGTGCAAGAGCGTTGTTCATCTTGTGGGAGCCACCGTGGTTGAGATCTTCTCTCTTGAGGTATATGTCAGGGCCTTTTCCATTGTTGTTCATCTTGTAGTACTCCGATAACCGCCGCGCGTAATACAGTGGCGTCTCTCTCCCTGCAAAGTCTTTTAATGCCTCTGCTAGCTCTGCCTGCATTCCACAATAACAACGAAACGAAACGTAACTCATTAATTTCCATTGTTGTTCATGCATAATGCATGTGAAGCTTATTAGCTTGACGTGAATTTTCTAACCTTAAAAGCTTCATCATGTAGGGCCTTGTTGAACTCAGCTTCAAGCTGGCTCAAACAAACTACAAGTGTCTCAGGTACAAACTTGCCTCCAAACCTACCAAATTTACCGGAGTTAATGATGGGGGCATCAGTATTATTATTACTCTCTTGCAGCTCCTTCTCTAATAAGGGTTTTATAGTAGGCACATAAGTTTTGGCCAATTTGGTAGGGAGGTTAGTCTTAAAAAAGGTGTCTTGATGATCATCAGTGGCAACCATCAAACAGGAGCGCACTTTATTGGGTGCTCCTTGCTGCCTGGAATGGTTGCTGCTGCTAGCAAATGCCCCTAACTGCAATTTGCATGTCATCATTTTTAATTTGAGTGAGAATGAAATTGATGGCTTAGTGCGTGGTTGCTTATGTTAGTTTGTGAAAAGTGATAAAACTCCTGCTTTCCCTATGCCCGCTTTTATAGATACAATTTGCCACGCACTTGACTTTTCAACCGAGTAGAAGCCTATAGCTACAGTTTGCCGCGCACTTGACCTTACAACCGAGTAAAAGCCAAGTTTAGGAATGGTACGCTACTACGCTATTGGCTAACTGAATATGAGTTGGAAGTGTAAGTGTTACTAAACATAAAGAAGCCCTATGACTAATTCTCACTCAAGAACATTTTTTTTTCGATCAATATAACTAATCATCTATCAGATTAGATTTAAAGAACACAAAGTATTTAGAAATCAATAAAAAAATTAATTTAAAATAATCTAAAATTATTCTATTTACATTATTTAGTTATTATTTATTTATTTTATATTTTTTAATTATTGTCAAAATAGTTAAATAAACTTAATATAACAAATATATAAATTTATTTAAGAAAAATATTAAAAAACTAATATTTTTTATTAATACTAACCAATATTTTTTATTAATATTTTATTTTTATACTATTAGAATTTAAAATTATGTTTAAAATTTAAAATTAATATTTAAAGATTTAGAATATAAAATATTAATTAAATATTAGTTAAAAATAATAAATTCGGTTTAGTATATTGCATTGTTCTATATATAATTATCAATATTAAGTTAACAACAAATTTTTCGTTATCGGAAAACAAAATTTGCCTAACTAATAGATGCGGAGTATTCTACGGTAACTCCAATTGAGAATTTGAGATCACTACAGGCGTTAACAGGTAAATCAGTAAATGCGTATGTACTTGCCTACTGTTCTAACTTATAACAAACATTTGTTTGTCTTTTCTTAGACTTGTATTCTTTTTCACTTTAATTCTATGTTAAGCTAAAGAAAAATATTAGTTGACTTTATTTTAATTTTTAGTTTTTATTTAATTTTTTTAAAAATTTATTATTATTTAATTAATTTAAATATTTACGTATTTTTATGTATTAGTTAGTCAAAAAATTAAAAAAATTATTTATTTTTTATTTTTTTAAATTAAATAAAAAATAATATTTAAAAGATATTTAATTGCACTAGTAACTAAATAATCTATAAATGAGTAGTATAATGCTTTTCTTCAACATTTTAAATGTGCTCCATTAGAAGTAGCTATTACATATTTATCAATACAACAAGGTAATTAACAAATTTTAGTTTTTATTTTATTCAGCTAACGATAATTAAAATTCATTTAAATAAATGCACAAAATATATATTTAGATTTAATATCTTATATTTTCATTCTCTGTCCAGCAATAAAAATACAAAATTAATTTCCTTAAAAATTAGTGCATTTGAATTTAGAGCAAAATATAACTTCAACAAAAATAAGAAACCCTGAACTATAAATTTAAACCTTGATAAAAATATTTTAAAAAGTATGAACGACAACAACAATTTCAAAAAAAATTTAAAATGTAATGAAAATAACAAATTAGCAGTGTTTACTATATATATAAAATGAAGAATTTTAATTGGAATTGAACAAGAAGCGAGGGTTCTCTGATCGAAGTAGTGTTTTATAATGTATAAATGTAGGGAATTGGATTAAAAAACATAGGGCTACGCTTAATTAACTGTAATGGAAAATTATGAGTCATGCGTAGAGTCACAATTTTTATTATGAACATGGAAGATGATAAGAAATTATCGCAGACATTGGTTCTTTTTATCTGTTTCTACTTTTCATTTCATTTTCATTTCATTAAAAAGAAAGATAACTTTTGTGCATTTTGGATGGTAGCAAAAAAAGGCGAGAGAACGAATGATAATTTGGAAGAATTTAAAAAAAATTAAAAAAATAAATTTAAAAATGATCACTTTTAATATTTTTAAAAAATAAATTAATTTAAAATTAAAATTTGTATCGAAGTAAATTGTTGAAACGAAACTAGTATCACCTTAATGATACATACAGTATCACCTTAATAAAAAATTAATAAAATTTTATTATTCATATAATTATATTAATAAAATAATTAAAAATAATATAAAATTATGACTAAACTAAAATTAAATATTAAAAGAATAAATTTTATTTTTATTTTTAAATTATTATTTATAATATATAATTTTATAAATATTTATGTGTCATTTTGTAAAATTTAAAATAAAATTAAAATTATATCTAAAATTAGAGATTATTATCTAAAATATACTTTTTAAATGTTTAAGGTGAAAACCAAAGATTTGGATAATATTAATTATATTTTCGCAATAACGGGGGATGAAAAATAAAAGTAAACGTGGAATTCAACAATAAACATTGGAAAAAGGTGAAATAAATGTGTTGAATGAAACCACTATATATATATATAGTACAATTATTTTAACTATGAGTGAAAAATAATTGTTGTTCCTACGTGGATAATGAGAGATAACGTGAGAGATAACTGTTTTTTTTTTTTTTTATTATTTCCATCGATCTCTTTTAACAATAGACAAATAATTATTTTTATTTTTAAATTTAAATCAATTCAATTGAATCATAATTTAATTTAAATTTTTTTATGTATTCTGCCTGAGTACTAATTAATTAAATATATCTATTTTAAAAATTTTAAATTAAATTATGATCTAATTGGATTGATTTAAATTTTAAAAATAAAAATAAAAATAACTATTAAGAGAGATTGATAGGATAGTAGGGAGAGAATTGAAATGGTTATCTCTTACGTGGATAGTGGGTGGAAAATAACGTGAGAGATAACCGTTTCAATTCTCTTTTCATTATCTCATCAACCTTTTTGAGTACTAATTGATCAAATATATTTATTTTAATCTCTTTCATCAATCTTTTCATGTACTAATTGTATGCTAAAGTTTGGATTATTGATAATATTAATATTTTTTATTATTTTTAAATTTAAAAAGAATACATGTATCTCGTTTACATTGTAAACGAGATATACACATTTTGCGTTCATCAGTTTTATCTTGTTTACATAAATACATGCAAAATTATAAACGAGATAAGAGAGGAATATTTATTTAGGTAAATATTTTTTAAATTATTTATTTCGGTAATTATTATAATTTATTTATTTATTAAAATAAAAAATCCTGATGCATGTGATAATAATAAGCATACGTATGAGAAATTTCAAATCTGTGGTCCAAATTGACAGATTCTCTGTATGCACTCGGGATGCATTCCAGGTGGAGAGAATCTATCTAGCGCTTGCAAGTTGACAAAATTGATAAGCAAGATACATAATGTGCATTTCACATTTTATCAACGTTTTTCTCAAGAATTTTGCGATTGTTGAGAAATACAAAAAGCACGTTTTAACTCCCAAGTGACAAACGTCAACCGCGTTTGAACTTTAAAGTATTCTTTAATTTCTTATATTTAATCTAGTAAATAAAAAGAAGAAAACAAAAATAAAAGTCTATCTGAATAAGACGTTTAACTCATACCAGGTAATAGGTTAGTATCTTTTTAATTCACTGTTTATCTTTTTGCTTTTTATAATTAATTAACGTGTTAGTAATTAATTTGTCTAATTTGTTTTTATTTAACTAACTTTATCACTTATCAGTATATTTGTTCAATGAATTTAGAGATAAATTTAGAGTGACCGTAAATCTCCTGCTAAATTTCAGAGAAGATGTAAACGAGAGTTAGTTATGTTGGTTAGGAAAGTATAGAAATTCTGTTTTTGTCAATTAGTATTTATTTTATATTTTAATTTAATACTGATTAGCACTTAGGAAAGTATTAAACGGATTAATTCGAAAACTCAGATTTGTGAGTTACGTAATCGTTTTCGTGGCTGTGCTAACCTACTTTTGTATGTGAATTGATGTAGATTTTATTCTATCTATGGATTCCGCTGTCCAATTCGTGTCATCAGTATTGAATTCCCTTCTTGAGACTTGAGAGAACAAATTTGCCACAAGTAAGATTGACAATGAAATGAAGGCCATACTAATAGATATATCAGTAGGTCTATTATTGTGTTACGTGGCCCTCATCTACTTATCTCTGATTTTTTTTTTGTCATATTCGGATTAGTTTTTGTTTGATAGAATTTTCTCTGATATTTTTTGTTTGAGTTGGCTCTGTCCAGTTTTGTTTGGTTGTAATGTCTCTTTTGTTTGTGGTTGTGTTTGGTACTGACCCAAGACATGAGCCTAATTTTGTTCATAGGGACCATTGGGCTTCCGAAATTGAAGAAAAACATCCAGAGACCATGGGGTGAAAAGTTTTACGGAATCCTACAGCAGCTTCATTTTGTTTTTTGTTCTAGCATTAGTTTATTGTTTCCCTAAGAAAATGTGCTATCTAGTATTTACACCAAAAAAAAAAAAAAGTAAAGAAAAATGTGCTTATTCATTACTACCCTAAACAAATGAATATGCATCCGCAAAACTGCAAAAGCTTGTTTCAGATCGGCTGTAAATTCCTGGCTAGCTAGATTTCCACAGCAGGCAGGTGTATGTGCAGTAAAAAAAAATCATTGGAGGTTCAGTTTCACCCACAGATTCACCTGCAACTTATTTCATCTTTCACTGAATTGCTGTATGTGCAGAGTACCGGAGTGTATCTTTCATGAGGTTCTAGCTCTAGCCTCTAGTTGAAAAAGGAGCTACAGACTAAAGAGGCAGCGGCAGGGTTAATAATGTTTTATCATTAATTAATACTGCGCTGAGTGCTGAGTGCTGATGGCATACCACCAACTGCTGCCTCCTCTGTCATGGAAAAAGGATTCGAGATTAAATTTATATTTTGATTGCAGCACACACCAAATTAATTATTTCCGGCAAACGCTATAAATGACTCAGCTGCTGATATGCTACACTGAGCTCCATCCATCCATGCTTATCTATCTAATCATATCTTCCTCTCCGCTCCTCAGCATCTCTCCCACGCACTGCTTGCTCTCTTCCTCGCCATTAAAACATTGTCGTCCTCTCCTTATCATACCCCCTATTATTATTATTATTATTATTATTATTATTATTTAAAGAAAGTGACACTTCTCTTTTTGAGTGAAATTCTATTTTTCTCTCTTCTAAAAAAATTATAAAAAATGTTTGTTAACACAATTTTTTTTTGGTAAAATGTACATTTTTTTTTTCATAACGAAAAATATTAAAAGACTATTTGAATTTATTATTTTTGGTCATCAATTAACCAGCATCAATATTTAAAAATATGAATTAAAATATATTATTGAATTACTCAACTAAAGAAAATAGACTAAAAAAATTGAGTTAATAGTTAAATAATGATGGCAAAAATAATAAATTTTAATAGTCTTCTAATATTTCTCTTCATGTTTAAATAATCTTTTTTTTAATCCATTTTAGAATATTGATATTAACTTTAACTACATCAATGTTAATTTTTTTGAATATCATTAAAAAATTATTTAAGAGTAAAATATCATTTTGTCCTCAAAATTTGGGATAAGTCCTGTTTGTGTCCCTAAAATATCATTCTATTTGTATCCCAAATGTTTATAAAAGTGATTCAATGTTATCCTGTCGTCAATATTATTCTCCGTGCTCTCCGTCCTCTGTTCCACCGATTCGCCATCCTCCTTTTAGCGATTCAACATTCTCTCCTTTTAGGTATTTTTTTTCTGAATATCGTTTAAATTTTGTGATTAATCTTCTGTAACTATTTTTTTAAAAAGAATTACGTTGTTGTTATTGTTATATGAAATGCTGTTGTTCTGAGGTTCTAATTTTGAGGTATTGGTATGGATTATTTGTTTATAAGATTGTCTTGTCTAAAATGGATGATAAGCAAGTGGTTACAAATAACACAAGTAGGTCTGAGGTGTGGGGACATTCCTACTCCAACAAGTGTTATTGCATCGACACCTTCTAAATCAGCAAAGGGAGAAAAATCAGTTACTAATCCAGCCTCAAATGATGCTCCTACTTTGAGGATAAAGAACAAACAGGCTAGCCAGGTAAAAAAAAGGCTAATAGGCTCTCTCTTATTATTTGGGATCAGTTTAAAAAAAATGTGAAAAAAACTAAGATTCAGTGTAAACATTGCTTAAAATGGTTACAATGTCATAGTCGTAGAGATGAGACCTCTAACCCAAAAATTACATTGAAATTTGTGCGAAGAACCTGGATAATCATGTTGATAAAAAATAAAAAATCCTTGTCTACAAATTCTAATTTAGATGAGTCACCAACGTTAAAGGCAATAGACTTTAACTAGGAGCAGTGTAGGCTTTCACTTTGTAAGATGATAATAATTGATGAACTTCCATTTAAGTTTGTGAAAAATATTGGGCAGACTTTTGTGGTAAGATGTAATCTCAATTTAAAATCCTGAGTTGTATGATAGTTGTTAGAGATTGTATACAATTGTATGTAGAGAAAAAGACCAAACTTAAGTCTCTTTTGGAGTTGAACCATCAAATAGTTTCCTTAACTACTGATATTTGGATATATGTTCAAAACATGAATTATATGTGTGTAACTGCTCATTATATTGATAATGAATGGACATTGAATAAGAAAATATTGTCTTTTAGCTTGATTGCTGATCATACTAGTATTACCATAGAAACAGCTTTAGAGAAATATTTGAAAGATTAGGATACTTGAAAGTTTTGTACGGTAACTATAGATAATGCTAGTTCAAACATTATTGTTGTGAATACTTTGATTAAAATCATGCAAGAATGGAATGGTTGTACTATGTTGGGTGAAAAATTTATCCATTTGAGATGTACTATTCATATCTTGAACTTAATTGTCTGTGATGGTTTAAAAGATTTAAACTCTTCTATTGTTAAATAAGAACTTCCTGTAAGTTTATAAAATCCTATCCATCTAGATTAGCAACTTTTAGGAGGTGTGCACTTGAGGTAAGTATTTTTTCTACCTATATGATATTGGAAGTGGTTGAAAAGTTTGAAAAGGCATTTGCTCGCCTTGTGAGAGAAGATGCTCGTATTTTCATGCGGTTTTTACAAATTTTTTATTATGCAACTCTTTTATTCTCTAATTCTTTGAATATCACTTTAAATATTTTTTTCCACGTGTTGGGTAAGATATTATGCACTTTGAATAAATGAATTGTGAGTGATGATTTAATATTGTACGAGATGATATCAATTATGAATGCTAAATTTGATAAGTATTGAGATGATTCTAATCACCGTTACACTTCTATTCCTTTGACTTCAAGTGACAAAGTTAATAAACTATCTCTAAATTACCTATTGCTTGTTATTTTTCTTGATTTCCGATATAAATTGGAATATATTAAATTTATTTTGTCTGAGATGTATGGTAAATGTGAAAAGGCTTCAAGGATCTTTAGAAGAATGAAGGATATTATAGTTAAATTATTTGAGTAATATAGCATATGGAATCTGTTTCCCCCACCCCGCGCAAAGATACTCAAGATGCTCACTTTTCTTTCTATACTACGTCAAATCTTAGTTTAGACACGAGTGACAATAATAATAACATTATGATTGAAGACTTTATGAGCAAGTGAAAACAAACACAAAGGATAAAGCTAAGTGAGATTAAAAAGAATGAGATGAATAGGTATTTGGAAGATGAAGTGGTGGAAGATTTTAGTGAATTTTATATATTGAGGTGGTGGAGAAAAAAGATTGAGGTATCGTGTTTTCTCTTGCATGGCTAGAGATATATTAGTTATTCCTATTTCTACTGTGGCATCTAAGTTAGTTTTTAGCACCAGAGATCATATTCTTGACTTTTATCGTAGTGTTTTGAGTCTTACCACTGTAGAAGATTTAATTTGTATTTAAAATTGGTTGAAGTTGACTAAGATTGTGGTTGAGTTTAATGAAGGAGATGCTGCGATTAATTTAAGTATATAATAAATTGGTTCATTTATTTTTTTTATCATTTTTTATTCTTTATTTTAAACTATTGACTTTCACATATTTTGTTATTATATTAATTGAATAGAATTTTCTAAAATTATTAGTGTTAAAGTTTCTGAAGTTCAAAATCCATTACAATTTTATGTACCATTTTAGGTATTCTCATTAGGTACTTGTATTAGTACATAATATTTAGATTGCTTTTTTTAAATTATTCTAACGTGTTTTATTAATTTTTTTTCAATTGGTATTTGCGAATATATGGCTGCTGAAATATTGAAAGGCTTCGCTAAATGACTTGATGGCTGTTGATTTAAGGAGAAGGGATCAACTTGTTTTAATATTGTTTTATTTGAAGCATTTGCGACTGTTTTAGACAATTAGACTTTTAGTTTGTTTTTAATATTGCTGTTTGATTTTGAGACATTTTAGTGTTTGTTTTTCTCACTTATTGAAATGCTTGTTGAATGGTTTGGTATTATATTTATTTATTTGTATGTTTTAGTAATTATTATTATGTTTAATTATTTTATTGATCCCTATAGTTTCGTGAAATTTTTAATTAGATTCCTATATTTTTTTTCTTTTAATTGGGTCTTTGTACCTAATTTTTTTTAATTGAGTCCCTACACTTTTTTTTTTCTTTTATTTGAGTCCTTGCACCAATTTTTTTTAGTTGGGTCCCTATATAGTTAAACCAATTACTACCAAAAGGAGCCTAATTGAAAAAGAAATTGAGAACAACTAGGGAACCAAAAACATATCAGCCAAAAATCAGCCAACATGTGTTTGGGTTCCATGAAAAATCGGGTTTTGGTTTGTGCTCCGTGATCTCAGGAGCGGTTTTCAAGCATATTATTCAAAAAGTGATTTTAATTAAACGGTTTTGTTTACTTTTTGGCTGGTCACGTTTTGGTTCCATATACTTTTCCAAAGAAATTTGGTGCAGAGACCCAATTAAAAGAAAAAAAAAGTATAGAGACCTAATTAAAAATTTCGCAAAACTATAGAGACCAACAGAATAATTAACCCTTATTATTATTATTATTTATATTATTTTATTTTTATTATTTAAAAAAAATTGTTTAAAATATTTTAAGAATAATAAATAGGTTTAAAAGTGTGAAATAAACATTTTTATTAAATTTTTACATAAAAATATGCTTTAAAAAAAAGGTTTAAGTTATGCGAAATATTTATTTGATATCCTATCCGATATACGAATCGAATCCGACATTAGAAAATACGGATATAATATCTGATTCGATCCTCGTATACTCCTATCTAGTACCCATTATTTATTACGTATTGCTTTAGCTTTGCTTAAGCCTTTAATATATAAGGATGTACATGGTCAAGGTTAATACAAAAACGAAATCTATTTTAGAAATTTAATTTAAGTTAAAACCAAATTGATTTAAAATGATAAAATCGGTTACAAATTTATTAAACTGGTTTTAAAAATAAAAATCAATTTAAAAAAAAAAAAAAACCTTTTTTTTATGAAAACACCGATTTTTGCATGTAAAATCCAGTTTTTCAGTTTTTAACTTTTTACACAAAAATCAATTATTTTTAAAAATCAATTTATTTCAGAACCGGTTTTTTTTTTAAAAGCCAATTTAAAAAAAATAATTTTATACAAAGTCAATTTTAATTTAGAAACTAAATTTTAACATTTTAAAAAATTAATTTTAATTTATATAATATTATTTTATTGATGAATTAAGAGTCTAATTACATTATGAGTATTACGGAGTTAATAAATATGGTTTTAGTTTTTATAAAATATTATTTTATTTAATCAGTTTTTAGAATTTGGTTTTGTTAATTAAAATTCAAATAAATATGATTATGATTTTTGAAACCATTTTAAAAAACTGATTATCCAAAATATAAACCACATCTTAATTAGATTTAAAATGTACAGCACTATTGATATACAATATAGTACTATACCATCTCCATCCATCGACTTCAATATATAATTCATCATTGCTTTTAGCGTGCTTTAACATTGGCACGATACCAGTATAGTAGTGTACAATACCTGAAGCAGCCATTCATTGTTATGTTGTACTAGTAGTCCACTGCCATCAATGGCCTATGTTCCTGAGTTATTTACTACTGTGTTTTTTCTCATGTGTATATAGCTAATAATCTCTAAGCTTAGTATTAATTTTGTAAAACCTATATATGGTTAAATTATCACTTCTATATATCGATAAAATTTCAAGTGCAATGTGTTTTGCCCTTTGTCCTTTTACTTCCAATTATATCTTACCCCTGAGATTTATTTGCATTATATACCTTCATAAGTTGAGACTTTGACCACTACGTCAAATTAAACCAAATATTCAGGACAAGTACACCACTAAGAATTTGTATTTATCTTAAAAGACACAATTTTGTATATGCTGTTTGTTTTTCAAATTAAAGGAACCATAAATTTTCAGCCTCCCTTTCCTCTTGTCGTAAAGAGACTAATTACCTGCATGATTTCACCTATCTCTTACAATTAATATCTCATGCAATTGGTAGCCCACACCTCTTAAAGAGACATCACCAACTTAAGGGCCCTCTGCATCTTCATTTTTACATTCATTCATTCGTTTCACCAACTCCCTGAGGTAATTTTATTAATTTATTGTACAGTTTTGTAGTCTTAATTAATTTTAACAAAAGGCATTTTCAATTCTTATGTTTATTATAGCTCGTATTCGGTTGGCCATTTGCTTCATTCTTTTAAAATTTTGAAACTTTGCGCGGTTTAAGAACCAATTTTTTCGTCCATATATCAATCAATTTTTATTGTTTAAGAAAACAATTTTGTTAGATAATCAATCATGATACTACCAGTAAATTCCAGCTAACTACAATATGATTTGCAACAAAAGTCTCAATAACACAAAAATAGATTCCACAATCTCTTAACTCTATTTCACTTTTTATTATTACTCACACTAAATTTGAAAAAAAAAAAAAAAAAAAAACACACCACTCTCCTCTTCCTCTTCCACTACCACCTCACCTTCTCCTTCCTCTCCCACTCCGATTGCCATGCAGGGATCAGTTACAGTGAATGATGTGGTGGCATGCGACGGTAGCTAGACATTGCAGAATTCTCAAAATCTTATTTTTTGAAAAATTGTTTAAAGTTGGTTGATAGTGAAGTTGCTTCCATACTTTTTCTAAAGCAAAATAAAGTCTAAGGAACCAATTTAACTCTATATACAGCCAAACAACCATCTTTTCAAAAAACACTGATTTTAAAATTTGAAAAATTAGTTTTATGCTCAAAAAATGCTCGCCCTCCCACCCCTCATCTCTCTTCTCCTCTCCCTCCGCGTCTCTTCTTCTTTTTTCCCTTCGCGCCTCTCTCTCAGTGTCTCTCCCTTCGCGCCGCCTCTGCCTCCACGTTCTTCTTCTCGGATTACTTTTGGAAGTTCTTGTACAATGAATTTAATTAGATACTCACCTTTAAAAATTTTTGTACAATGGTTTTAATTAAATATTTCTTTTTGTTAGATTTTAGATATTTTTTTCAATTAGTTTGAAATTATTTTTGTTAGGTCTTGGATTTAGATATTTTTCTGTTAAGTTTTAGATGTTATGTTTTAAAATATATAAAAAAACAAATATTTAAAATTAAAAAATATCTAAAATAAAAAAAACACATCCAAAATAGAAGAAGAAAAAGAGATATGGAATTGACTCTAAACGGCCGGCGGGGCTAGGTGACGTGGGAAGAGGGGCTATAGTGCTATACGTACATGAAGGAAAATTTTTTTGTAGTTTTTCTTTTACTGTAAATAAGAACAAAAATGGCATTAGAATTACTCTTGTAACACCCTACCACACAAAACTTTACGCTTAAGTCGTAAAACGGAGGTGGTGTGGTATTACGACCTCTAAAATAAAATGAGTACATATAATAGCCGAAGAATTATAATATGCTAGGAGCCTTGAAGAATAGAGGAAATAAAAATCTTAAAATAAAAGCACAACGCTCAAGGAATGAGTTAACTTGCATGCTAAGAAAACTATAACTACTAAACATAAGATGACAGAAGTAGGAGTAGAGTGCCAAAGATACAAAATAACAAGCTCCTAACTCAGCCTGCGAAGTCAAGACTGGCCGGAGAATATTTACACATATATACATACATATCCAAAACCCAAAAGTACATATACACAATCATACCTCTCCATAAACCTCTAAGAGGATCCAAAAAGAACAAGTTATGCGAAGAGAAAACTAAGTACATATATATACATCACTGTACATCAAAATTACCCAGTAACCACTCCGCTTCAAGATCCCAGACGCCTAACGAGATGCCTCTCGACCTGCATCTGAAAAACAACAACATAGTATGGAATGAGAACCGGAGATTCTCAGTATGGTAAAAGTGCCACACACATAATATATAAGGTCCTGGGAATGCCAGAGGCAATCCTAGAACGCCGACATTCAGATTATAGAGCTTAAAGTATTAAACAGGAGCCATAAAAGGTGGTTTTCTAAGCATATTTAAACCTAACTTAACTTAACCTTAAATCTAAGTCCCATACTGCCATCCTTCCATACCTCCAACTCCATCATGCATTTTCACAGACAAATAAACAGGTAAAGGCAAGCACAAGAAGGTTACAAATACTGCAGGTAACAAATACACATTTAACATGACAAATACATATAGGCACAGCCAATTAAAGCACAAGCAAGTAATTCAAGTAATGTGCATATGATGCATGCCTATCCTATGACTGATGAGGCTCATCTGTCGGTTATCCAGCCAACTCGACAAGTCTGAATTGAACTTAGACTGTCCTCCGACGTGCATCCCCAAGAGTCTATTCATAGCTTTTTCTCAAACAATCAATATTGCTCAATGGGGTAACATTCCCGAGAATTTATATAGTACCCGGTCACACTTACGTCGTAGGGTCAACAGAGTATCGAGTTTTCTACCTGGTACACGTGGTGGCAAGCCACGGCACTTCATCCAGGGAATCTCGTATCTCAGATTATTCAAATTCATAAGCCTTATAAATAATTCAATTATAATTCATCAACATCCACATCATTCTCAATCGCATCTCATTCATCATCATACATCAATCATATTCAATCCTTACCCTTCATTATCACACCTCCCATTCTGTCCATCAATAGTTCCAATTCAAAACATAATTCATTCTTTTCTAAATGAATCAAACTTAAAACATGCTCATTTTCTTAATAACTCAAAATCAAACCATATAACCTTTGAATCTAAATCTTTTTAAATAATCACATAAACAAAATCTCTAATTTTTATAAAATTTCGGCAGCATCTCCTCTAAAACTCGGACTTTGCCACCCTTTTCGGGTCCAAACCTGCATTCTTTTCAATTCAACATACCCTTCCTCATCATCATAACAATCACCACAATAAATCTACCTCAGATCAACAATTAAACTCCTACAATATTCAAATCCAACAATCAAAATTCAACTAAGAATCATAGTTCACAAATCTTAGGCTTTTAACACAAAGTACCACATTATCACAACAACCTCCACAATAGTTATACCTCAAATCAATAATTCACCAAATCACCAGTTAATCAACAAGCACCCAACCAACCATGTTCATCAACAGGATACTAAGTATTAAATATACACATGCAATCCAACTTATCCTATGGTCATCTAGCCTAAGTTTTCACAAAACATTATATATTAAATGCAAGAAACCTAAAACATACCTTAGCCGATTCCCAAGTATTATTCCAAGATAATTTTTTCTAAAGAACACAGCCCTCAAAACCTTAACTAATCAGCTTCCTCCAAGTTCCAGTATTCACAATTTCAAGTTCCAATTATTTATTCACAACCTAATACACATTCATAACACATATATATCCAATTTAATACTCAAAGCTTAAATTCAATGAAATTAAAATAGAATTATCCTATCCTCACCTTACCCAAGTCTCACATAAGTAAGAGTGAACATTTTCCTCAAGCTAATTGGATCCTAAAATATCAGAAATAAAAAAAATTCAACCTTCCTATTCATAATTCGAAAATTGGGGGAAAGAAGAGACTGAGGTGAAATAGCAAATTACCTATGAAATTGTTCCGGTAGAAACGTAGAGCTCGATGCGGTGAATGCGTGGCCACAAACGGTGCGGCAATCGGAGCTCGGACGGAGAAGTTACGGCGTACGGAAGTTTGTCGTAAGGGTTCGGCACTACTTCTCTTCCCTGGGTGCTTCACGCTGCTATCGGGTGAAATGTGGGAGAGAGAAGAGCTATTGGGCTCATTTAATGTGATGGCCCGGTTGGACCGATGGTCCGGTTTGGGTCCGGTTCAATCGGTTCGGCCTGTTCGGTCTAATCTTGGACTGTTTTCTTCGAAATTAGTGTCAAAATTCTCGTTTTGATGAGCTCTATTCTAATTTGATATAATATTCGCATTTTTAGTCTTCCTTATTAAAAACTAATTTACTGACTAATTATCTACTAATTTAACCGGGGTTTACAACTCTTGAGTTAAATTCTTTTTTTGTTAGACATTTTTTATTATTCATACACTAATTAACATCCTAATTAATTATAATTTTATTTTTAAAAATATTTTATTTATTTTAAATTTTAAATTATAAATCATTTGTCAAACTCCAAACTCAAGTGGGTACCAGCACATTTTCACCCTTTATTTACAATTTGCACGGTTAGGGGGTGAGTTAACATACCTCTCACTTTTATGCATGGGCCACGACACGTCAAGTTCACAAAGTTAGGGTTTAGGCATTTAGCGAGATTTACGTAATTAGATATACCTAGAGTACCAGGTAAAGTGTACTTGGGAAATGTATATATGTTTATCATTCTTGATACGTACGTCATATCTCGGTCACAAGACGCTATAAGTTTGGACATGTGAGCCATAAATCGCGTAACAAACAACATAACGACAAAATCTCAAAACCAACAACACGATGAGGGCAGAACTTACCGAGAATATTGACTGGCTACGAGCCCAGCACAACGAACTCTCTCTCTTTAAAAAGGAAAGAGAACAGCAAAAAGTTCATCAGGGTCATATCCGTTTACTTTTGCTTAGTCATCTTCTCATCACACTCTGATTCGCTTGTTTCATTTGTTTTTCTTTATTATTGTTGACACTCTCCTCTAACTTGAGTGTCGGAGTATCTTTTGCAGATGTTTCCGCTCGAGGTGTTCAACACAAATCGATGTATAGCTCTCCCAGTGAAAGCAGTTTGTCGCTCTACAAGGAATCACTATAGCTTGGCAAGACCATCACGAACAGAACATTTGGCGCCTATCGTGGGGGCCAGAATACTAACCCCACCATATTAGCTCTCTTTTATAATACACTCTTTTCACAGGGTCTTCAACAATGGTCGACAATAGGATTCGACAACTGTCACAAGCCGAGTTGTCGGTGAAAAATGCAAAACTCCAAGCAGAGATTCAGAGAATGACTGACTTAATAGCCCAAAATGAAAAGCAAGACAAAGAGGATCCTAAGAACACAAACTCAAACGACGAGCCTATGCTAGAAGTTTGTCCAGAGGAGGCAACTCCTTCGAAAGAAAAGAAAACTGTAAGACCCTAGAATTTCATAAATTAAATTATGAGTTAATTGAAATTATTGATATTTATTTATGATTTATATTTTCTGAAAATTATCTTATAAAAAGGTAATTAAGACTAAGTTACGAGGTTTTGAGTTTTAAATCAATTAGCACTCATGTAATTTTTATAGTAATTGAGTATTTTTTATTTATATATTTAAAGTTTTAGTAATTGAAAAACAATGAGAATTTTATATGCTATATTTTGAATATTTAGACTTTGAAACTTATTTATGAATAAAGGAGAATGAATTTGATTATCTCCAATTTTTATTGAATTAGCATTTATTTGAAAATAATTTACAAGTTGATAATTAAATGGTACTTCAAAGATAATTATTTTGTATTTAATTTGATTTTAAAATTATTACTCTACCTTTTTATTTTTATTAAAATTCTTGCTCTACAAAATCCCAAAATCCCCAAAACAAACCCTAATTTACACTACTCCTAATCCTAACACAATACAACATACTCACCTCACTAGGTGGAGGGCGAAGAAGGCCTCCTTCCGGGGGGCCTGGGCCATCAGTGAGATACCACTCTGGAAGAGCTAGAATTCTAACCTTGTGCCAAGACCTACGGGCCAAGGGACAATTTCAGGTAGACAATTTCTATGGGGCGTAGGGGCAATGGCTTGACAGGCGCGGAAGCCTCTTCGTACCTATATAGTGAAACTCATTTTGTTCTTCTGCACAAGCGCAGAGTCACTTCGTACCTCTTTGAGCGACCCCTATTAAGTTAAGGGCCTCCCTAGCCACAACCCCTTACCCACGAAAAGAAAGAAAGGAAAAGAGATAAAGAGAGAGAATCGGCGAAGAAGAAGAGAGAAAGAGAGGGGAGAATGTAAACGGCAGGGCTTGGTGCCACCGCCGTCGTGTCGCTGTCAAGCCCGCGTCGAAGAGAGGGAGGCGTTGCCGCTGTTGGGGAAGCGTCACCGTCGCAGAGGGAGCCAGAGGAGACAGAGAGAGAGCTCGTGAGAGAACCACCGTCGCCGAGCTTCCATCTCGCCGCCGCCGTTCGTGTCGTCACCATTGTTGGAGCCGCGACAAGATGCTGCCGAGGTCTTCACCATTGCCATCAATGGAGGTCCGTGAAGAGATAGAAGATGTGTGAGGGAGAGAGAGTCGCGGCCAGCTTCATCGCCACCGCCGTTGGGCCTGTCGCCGTCACTGCCGGAGCTTTCTCCGCCGCTGCTACTCGCTGTTTTGAGCTGCGCTGCTGTAGCTTTCGTAGTCAGAACCACCGTCGGAGCTACTGCTATTCGGTTTAGCCGATCCTCTTTAGTTATGGTAGCCGTTTTCATTCTGGAACCCTTGACATCAGTATTTTGTTATATCTGTTAGAGATTCTTAGGTGTTTGTGATGTAGGATCGAGTTTCGATTCTTGCATGTTGGGTTCAATGGTTATTGCATGCAACATCAAGCTGCTGCATCGCCGCCGGAGCTCACTACTGCTGTTCTGTTCGCCGGAAGTCATCATTGGAGCTACTGTTGCTCCATTATCTTGCTTATTCGTAAGTTTGGTAAGCTGTTCCTTATTCTAAATCCCTATAGTCATTGTTCTGTTATATATTATTGAGTTTTACGTGACGTTAATATCTCAGGGTTGAGTTACTGTTGTCGCATGGTCCTTTTGTGGCTGTCTGCTGCAAAAGATAGTCGAATTTGATGCTGCTGATTGCAGGCCGAGAGAAAAGGGTTTTTAGGCGCGCTTGGTTTTATGGGTTTCTACTATTCGAGGTAGGTATTTTTCTTAAAACATATTTTATATTATAGAATTGTTATAAATCGATATTGATGCGAGAAATACATTTTTGGTGATTATGTGAGTCTTATAGATTGAATAAGTTATTTTGGATGAACGTGATTGTTTACTTGACTGAATTCTTGAATTGATTGGGTTGGCATTGTGGTAGTTAATGAAAGATTGATTTGAAAATCTGATTTGTATATTTATATTGAGAAATGGTTTTATATTGGAAATCTGATTTATATATTTATATTGAGAAATGATTTTGTATTAAAAATCTGATTTATACGTTTATATTGAGGAATAGTTTGGTTTTAAAACTGTTGAAAAGGGTTGAGAAGTGTGATTTGGATGGACCCTTGAAGGGTGGTAAAGTCCAGATTTTAGGGGAGGTGTTGTCGAAATTTTTATAAGTTTGGACTTAATTAAATGATTGATTTAAGAATAAATAATTTTTGAGTCTTTTGAAAGAAGTTTAAACTTCAAATGGTTTTGAAGTTAGTTCGAGGATTTTGGTTAAGTGAAAATGAGTTTTTATAAAAGAGAAATAATTTTAAGTGAAGTTGCTTTGGAGGTTCCGAAAAATGTTACAAAAGAGGTATTGGTTTTAAAGGAAAATGATTGGAGAAAAAGTGTTAAATGATGTAATGTAAAGAAAGTGGGTTTTGTGAAGAATGAATTTAGACAAAGGTCTATTTTGAATGTGCTAAGTTTTTGGATAAAAAGTGATTCTAACTAGATTCGATGGGTCATAACTTGGCCCCCGAACCTCGAAAGTTTATGAAACTTATTTTAAACGAAAATGGGGTTTGTCTATTATATGCCGTTCAAAGGACGGACGGAAAAATGATTTTGATCTTGATTTGGAGTATGAATAAGTTTGACTATACTTATGAGTAGAATTCTAAAGTGTGCCGAGCACCATGTCTCAAGAGTGTGCATGGGCACTATATCCCAGTTAGTTTGTGATTATTATTGAAATGTGATTGTGAATTGGCAAGGACGGTGGTTAATCCCGCTTACTCGTGATTTTTCTCGGAGGAAAGATATACAGGGCACTCAACCCTGCGAGGTGCATAGGGCACTCTCCTTGCGATATGTTAGGTTCAGCAATTTAACCAACACGTGAGCTCATGGCCAGTAGGACAGGCATACATCATATGCATCTATGTGATATTGTTTGGATGTGCATATTGTATTTGGTTTGTCTATGTGAATATTTCTGATTATTTGCTAATTGCTATGCTTGCTGTAATTGCTCTTGATTATGTTTGAACTTTATTACTTGTGATTATGACTGGTTGGTTCGGATTATGGTGGTTTGAGTGTTGATTTGATTTTGTGTTAGGCCGGAGGCTATGATTTGATTTGTGTTGGGGCTGAGGCCTTGATTTGATTTGTGTTAACCGAATGCCGTGATTTGGTTATGTTTGGGCCGGAGGTCGTGATTGGATGAATCAATGGTAAGTTTGGTTAGTATGGTCCTTTGATAAGTAGTGAAATGTTATAGAATGTTATGTTTGATTGGAATTTTTATAATTGAAATATGAATTAGGATTTTTGATAAGTAATTGTTGATTTTCGAAAGGATTCATAAGACGAGCGATGATCACTGAGGTTGAAAATAACTTTCTTTTATATATCTTCTTATGACAATCTAAAACTCCTCTAGTGAGACCGTGTGGTTAGGTTCTCACCCTCTACAGCCTTATCTTTTCAGGAAACGGATGAAAAAGCTTATGAAGAGATTAATACGCTTTTGGTTATGCGATATTGTTGTATTAGCTTAGTTATTACTTTTCCCTCGCCATTATTATTATATCTTTGTAAAGAGGGATAGGAGTTCTGATTTTGTGATAAGACTTTGTATATATTTATATGTTTTGATGTAGATGTAATTGTGTTGTATGTCTCTCTCTCTGTGTGTGTATGTATATATATATATATATATATATATATATATATACGTTTGTTAAAAAGAAAGAAAAAGTATCAGAGTGGCATTCTGGTAGCGTGACATTCTGGTAGTAAGGGAGTTATATTATGGTATCAGAGCAGTCTTTCTTGTAGAGCATGAGAAATGGACTGACTATGCTTCAATTGCATATTTTGAGCGTCTGTCATGCTGTAGGTCTCTTCTAGATGATGAGAGTTAGAGTTTTATGCACATGACGGTCTAATGATTAGTGTCGTTAGTCTATCATTACATACTTCATGGTATTAAGTTTGGCCAGTTTAACACTAATGGGAATATAATGGATTATTATAAACGATATATGATTTATTATATTTATAGGTAATGCGAATCATGGGTTTTGAGAAATGTTAGAAGTTGCGTCTCAAGTTTACTCGGTTACGTATCTTGAACTCTGTTAGTGTCATGTGACTTATTCTTTCATATGGTTTGCCTTGAGGTTCTTGTTTGAGATTTCTTTCTTAAAAAGTAGTTTGATTATTTTCCAATACTATTCTTTAATTCATATGCATTCTTGTTTGATCTTAATTGTGTATGTCTACCTAAATTCCTTAAGATATCTATTTTTATTTGTTTAAACTCCTCTTCTTGACTCATGTAATCTTTGATGTAATTTTGAACTATTTGATGCATTAGAGTCACCATTAAAATCTTTGAGAATTTGCTATTGAATTGAGTTGTCTTTCTTTACAATCTTTGTAATTCCTTCGGATCAGCTGAAAACTTGTTGGATTTGACATGCTTTGTGAATTCTATCCGAACTCCTTTGATTTAAGCTTCTTTCTCGAAATGTAAATTTATTTCCTTCTCTAGCATATCTTAATATTCTTGAATATCCTTATAAGGTTATAATTTCAAGTAATCTTTCAGAGTTTTATTTTAAACCTTTTTAAAGAAGTTTTGGTTTATTCTTATGCAAGGTTCTCCTTAACTTTGCATTCCTCTACTTGAGTTGTGCAACTCATTGTTGTGATTTGAATTCGTTTGGGTGCGACCCATCATTCCTTGTAATTTCCTTCTAAAGCTCTTGTTTCAGATTCTTTTTGAAAAAATATTAGTTCAATTCTTCTCTAGCCTATTTATGTTCACAACTATTTGAATTTTTGATAAGATTATTTTTAGCTTTTGCATACACTTCTTTATATGAACTTTGAAAACTTATGTATTTTGAAACCTTACCTCAGATTTTCTTTTCTGAACAAAATTTGATTTTCTTCCAACCTTATAAGATTATTTTTAGCTTTTACTACATGCTTTTATTTGATTAAATACCTAAGTATCTCTCAAGATTTTTGAGAAATTATTTTTGGCCTTTAACCCAATTAATTTTCATTTTTCAAACCTCACATATTTTATCTTTAATTTAAAAGTTGTTTTGACGTAATACAACATTTATGCTTTTAAGACTTCTTTTGGAAAAATATGTCTCACATCTTTTCTTTGAGAAGGTAGAATGATTTTTTCAATTTCATCCATTGTTAATGGATGCCTATTTAATTACGTTCCATAACATCCTCTTAAAAATTTTGTGGACATAGCCTCGACTTCAGTTATCTTCTCCTTGTAACCTTTATATATCTTTGATTCAACTTGAGCTTGTTCTAACATGACACAATGTTTATGCTTTTATCGTTATTGCAAAATGATCGTTGCGTACCTTTTCTTTTAAAACGTGAAATAATTTTCCTTAAGTTTTTCATCTTTTTATGAATAATGTATTCAAAGGTATTTCTAATCATACCCTTAGATTTTATGAACGTTACCATTGGCTTTAGTTATACTTCTTCTATAAATCTCATACTTCTTTGAATCAGCTTGAATTCATTTCTAACTACTGCACTATTTTTTCTCTTATGGTTCCTATCAGATTTCTTTGATTCGGGAGTTATCATTAAAGTTGTTAATTGATTTTCTTTCCAAAAATCTTCATTTCTTATACATCCTCGATTGATTTTGATTTCAACCATTTTTTCAAACTCTTATGAACTCCTTGTTACTTGTCCTCCTTTTCTAAGGGGTCGTATTCTTCTGAGTAAACTCGAAGTTTGTTTTGGGGATACGTGCGACCTTTAGACATAGCAAGCGATATGTTAGTTCTTTAGACATGTGGTGGACGCAGATGATGAAACTTGTAAGTGTGCAACGTCACAAAAAGTTGTGGAGCTTTGGTTCTCGTGAGAGAGTTTTGTGGATGAGACTTATGACCGGTAATAGGTTTGCAAAGTGATTGATGAGGTTGAGAACTTTCGGATGAGTCGTTCGATGAAGTATAGTTGGGAGAGGATTGCGAGAGGTTATTCCTAGAGCTAAAGACTATTCTATCATCACTGCTCATACTTCAAAGCCCGAAAGTTGGTAAATCGTTATATATTTATTTATCTGTTTCTAACCATGCTATCAGTTCAGTTCTTGTTGTTGAAACAGAAAAAATGCAAAGGCCGGTATATTTTGGCAGTAGGATTTCATAGTTGGTCGAGTAAAGATACCCAAAGATAGAGTAGCTAGCTCTAGCCTTAGTAACTACTGCCAGAAGATTAAGGCACTATTTTTAAAGTCACACGATCATTACACGGACAGATCAACCACTTTGACAGATCT
Source organism: Arachis hypogaea (assembly GCF_003086295.3). Classification (NCBI taxonomy): domain Eukaryota; kingdom Viridiplantae; phylum Streptophyta; class Magnoliopsida; order Fabales; family Fabaceae; genus Arachis; species Arachis hypogaea. The sequence goes on from NC_092050.1 coordinate 20,887,273, forward strand.
TAACTAGACCAGAGCTCATCGGAAGATTAATTAAATAGTCTATAAAACTTTTAGAATTTGATATCCAATACCAGTCAAGACCAACATTAAAGTCACAAATATTAGCCGACTTCATATCAGAATTCAATACCCTTAACCCACAACCCTAAGAACCTACTTAGAAGCTATATGTAGACGGTGCATCTAACAGCGAAGGTAGTGGCGCTGGAATCCTCCTTGAAGATGGAGCCACGGTAATAATTGAATAATTATTGCGCTTCTCTTTTGATGCAAGCAATAACCAAGTAAAATATGAAGCTCTGATCACCAGCCTAAGGCTTACATACAACTTGCAGATATCATGGCTCATGGTGTACCGTGACTCACTCTTGGTCGTGCAACAGATCAATGGATCTTTCCAGGTACGAGATCCTCTGCTAGAATAATATTGGCTCATAGCAAAGGATCTCATTTCAAAATTTGTTAAATTTGAAATTATTCATATACCTAGGGAACATAATTCTTGAGCTGACATTTTGTCTAAACTAGCGACCACCAGAAAGAGCACACACCCACCAACATTATCACAATTAACGCTCGAAAAACCTAGCGTTGATTTAATATGCATATTAAGTATCACACAGGTGGATGATTGGCGATCCCCCATTATCAAATATATCAACGAAGGGGTCATCCCTCCAGATGAAACAAATCTACAGCTCTTCCGAAGAAGGGCGAGTACACCATGATATGGTCCGACCTATACAGACAAGGATTTTCACAACCACTACTCAAGTGTCTCAGCAGTGAAGAGGCAATATCAGTTATGGCCGAGGTCCATGAAGGAGTATGTGGGAATCACATCAGAGGACGAAGCTTAGCAGCCAAATTGCTTCAAGTAGGTTACTACTGGCCAACACTGAAAAGAGACTGTATACTTAAGGTGCAAAAATGTGATAACTGCTATAAGCATGTTGTAGTCATACATACACCCGCCGAAGTATTGCACAACACTGAGGTAAGCTGGCCATTCTATAGGTGGGGGTTGGATATCTTCGGACCCTTCCCAAAAGCACCAGGCAGGTAAAAAATTTTTTAGTATCAATAGATTACTTTTTCAAGTGGATCGAAGTACAACCACTGGCATGCATAACAATAGAAAATGTACAATCATTCCTATGGAAACAAATCATAAGCAGATACTGTATACCTGGTGAGATCATTTTTGACAATGGTAGACAATTTATTGACCATAATCTCGCCTTTTTTTTTTTACAGAATTTTCATATTAAACACCATTTTAGTTCTGTCGAACACCCCAAACCAATGGGCGAGTAAAGGCAACCAATTGACTCATACTGCAAGCAATTAAAAGAAGGCTCAGTAACACAAAGGGCCAATGGGCCAACCTTATTCCTGAAATACTATGAAACTATAACACCATGGTTCAATCAACTATGGGAGACACCCCCTTCCGATTAGTATTCGGGGCAGACGCAATGATGCCCATGGAAATCGTCCATCCTACTTTGAGGGCCAAGCTGTACAACAACAGTAACAATACAACCGCAAGAACAGCAAACTTGGACATTGCCGAGGAAGACAGAGAATTCGCCACCCTGAGATAAAGGGCAATGCAACAGTTGATTGAACGGAAGCATAAGAAAAGAGTAGTTCCTCAAGCTTTCCAGGCAGGCGACCTCGTCCTCCGATGAACAGAAGAAGCACGAAGACCGCCAGGCCATAGCAAACTAGCTGCAACATGGGAAGGCCCCTACCGCATTGATACAGTACTCGAAATGGGGGCTTACTTGTTACAAACACTAAAGGAAGATCCAATTCCAGGAATGCAGAATGTTTCATCACTAAAGTTGTATCAAAGATGAGTCCAAACATTACGGTGAATGAAGATACTCTTTTTTCCACTCATGAGATTTTTTCCCACATAGGGTTTTACTTTGAGCAGGTTTTAATGAGGTCGGACGCCCAACCTGTTCATGTATCTTTCAATCAGTGTAACAAGGCAATTTTGCAATTCAACTATCTTTGACCATTTCCAAAAGGCAATTACAAAATTACTATCAAAACATTTAACCTGTTAATCAAACAGTCAAAGGTACCAACCGAGCTTCATACTCGGATACTATAAACATATAAACAAATCGATATATAAAATCGGCAACAACGAGTCCAATCAATTCAAAATAAACAAAGTTTATCAAAATTAAACTACATGCTATTACGGGGGCAAAGCTTAATCCTCTTTTTGGCCAATGTTGGAGCTCTCGACTTTTCCTTCGACCATAGCGTCATCATCAACCAACTTCCCATCTATAACCACTTTTGTCGCATCCAATTTTTCAACAAATGCTTTCGGAAACACTGCTTGAACTTGAGAAACTTCTCGATCAAATCCTTGAGCAAAAGATTCATAGACTTCAGTCTCCAGCTCCTTCACCCGAACGGCTAGCTGTTCTTCTCTACCTTCAGCTCCTTCAGTTCACTTTCCACTAATTGTTGATGACCTTTTATCACAGTGAGCTCCGAATCCCTTACCTTTAGAGAAGAAGAAACTTTAGCAACTTTCTTCTTGTTCTCATCCACAACCTTAGTCAACTCCTCAACAGCAACAGCATCCCTCTTTTTTTTTTCAAGAGCAAGCTCCTGTGTTCAATCAATTGACACCAGTCGAGTTCTAATAACCTAAAAAGCAAAAAATGAATGAGTTAAGAACTCACAACAGTATGAAAACTTCAATGACAACCATAGATAAACATACCTGAAGAAAGCGGCTAACTCCTACATGGCCAACTTCATTAATCATTTTTATATCAGCAGGAAACTGTCCAAACTGATCTGCAAGAGCCATAAAAGGAAACAATTTGCTCCAAATGGATTTTGCATGTTCATCCTCCAGTTACTCACGAAGCCTTTTCTGAGATGCATAGGTAGTCTCCACCAATTCCAGATTAACGTTGTTCTCATTCTTTAAATCAATAATCTTAGACGGTTTGATAGTCAGCTGTCGCCTTTTTTGTTTCCCCCTAGTTTTTAGCTCAAACTGTACAACACCAACCCTAGTTTTCTTCTCAACATTCATAGTCGAACCCTCCTTTTCATTTTTCTTCCTTTGACTAAAAAATGACTTCAGGCCAGCTGTTGTTATGGTCGATGCTTTCTCTCCTGCATAACCATCAAGTACAAACAAAATCATGTTTACATACAAAGTACTGGCATCAAGCATATCCCTACCAAACCTACATTTACCTATATAATCCAGCACATCCTACCTATCTGTATCCCATCTCAACAGTTCAACAACAGACAACAACTTTCTAGATTCCATTTCAGAAATTAAAAAGTCCATTATTACATTATCATCAACACACCTATCCTCGACATCTAAAACTTGCATAGGTTTAGGAGAACAAGAAAGGGGGAACCTTTCTTCTAGAAATTCATTCAAATAAAATGAGAATTCATCCAATGCACTTCTAATTTCTATGAACATTATTTTAAAGTCTTTCAACGCTGATTTATACAAAGAAAATATTGACCTGCCAGGATAACTACTCAAGTTCATCCACAATCCCCTCCTAACCCCTTTGGATTGAAATAATGAGAAAAACAATCTTAGCGATGGAGGTTGCTCTAACAACTCCATCAAAATTTCAAAGGCCCTGACAAATCCCCAAGAATTTAGATGTAACTGTGTTGGAGCACAGTTCAACCAAAACAACACCCTACATTGGAAGTCCGAAAATGGAAGCCCGACACCTAGTTCTATAAGCAAACAACTATACATGTAAAAATATGGCCAGTCGCTCAACTTCTCGCACACACGATCACTCTCCCCAACGACAACACTTCTATTTTAATTCCACTCCCCCCCTGACCCACACATCTAAACCAAGCACATTTACCGACTCAATATCGTTAAAATGGGAGACCTGACTCTTCACATTCTTGTCTACCTAACAACAAGAATCACCTTCCTCCACCTTCACTTTTGGCTTCCCCATTGACCAAACACAAATTCCCGCAAAACAAACAAGAAAAGAAGACAAACGAAGAAAGTACAAACTAACCTTTTTTACTCATTTTTAGCAGACACAAAGAGGGAAAGGGGTCAAACTCTTTTCCTTTGAAACTTCCATACAAATTCACTTGGGAAAAATAACAATCCTTAAGACACAAAATGAAACACTCAACGGTTAAATACCCCATGCGTTTTTTCATCATAGTCGTTCATCAAATAGAGTTATTTTATCTAACGAAGGGGAATCCATCGAAACTTGCGTCAGATGTCATGTCCATTATTTCATTATGGGCGCGTGAACCTAGGTCTCATTTTTATAAAATTAAATTAAAAGGGTAAATAACCTTTTTATATTCACTAGTGGAACCAGCTCGAGCATGGGGCTAGGGAACTCCATCAAATGGCCGAGGTATAAAAAAAATCTCAACCTATTCCCTTTGTTTAGTAACAAGTCAAGTTTGGGGACAATGATACGTACGCCATACCTTGGCCACGAGGCACTATAAGCTCGGCCACGAGGCGCTATAAACTCGGACACGTGAGTCATAAATCGAGTAACAAACAACATAATGACAAAATCTCAAAACCAACAACACAATGAGGGCGGAACTTACCGAGAATATCGACTGGCTACGAGCCCAGCATAACGAACTCTCACTCTTTAAAAAGGAGAGAGAACAGCAAAAGGTTCATCAGGCTCACATACTGATGAACCACTATTTCATGGTTTATCTTGTGCTAATTTGAGTGGTTTTTATCAAGTCTTTGCTCACTTATTCATATGATTTGCATGGTTTTACAAATCTTTCCTTATTCTGTGATATAGTTGAAAACATGTTTCCTAGACCTTTAAACTGTTAATTTTGAATACCCTTTATTACCATTCGATGCCGTGATCTGTGTGTTAAGTATTTTCAGGCTTTATAGGGCAGGAATGGCTTAGAGGACAGAAAGGAAACATGCAAAAGTGGAAGGAACACGAGAAAATAAAGTTTTGAGAAACTGGCAGCGACGCGCATGCACGAACGATGCGGACGCGTGCCTAGCGCAGAACACAAGCGACGCGTACGCGTGATTGACCCGTACGCGCGACAAGGAAAATCGCCAAATGATGCGCACGCGTGGCCTACGCGTACGCGTGACAGACGCCACGTGCAGAAAGTTGCAGAAAGCGTTGGGGGCGATTTCTGGGCTCCTTTTTGGCCCAATTCCAAGCCCAAGAACACAGAATAGAGGCTGGAGAATAGGGGGAATCAAGAATAATTCATTCATTATTCACAATTTTAGGTTTTAGATGTAGTTTTTAGAAAGAGAGGTTCTCTCCTCTCTCTAGGTTTTAGGATTTAGGATTTCTCTTAGATTATGTTTACTTCTTCTCCATTCCAGGTTCAATATTCCTTTAATTTAATTTCTCTTATACTTTTATTTATTCTATTACTTTAGTTTGTTTATTTTCCCAATTTGGTTTATGAACTCCATGTTAGATTTGATTTCTTTATTTAATGCAATTTGAGGTATTTCAGATTTATGGTTGCTTTCTTCAATTTATGTGATTGATGCTTTCAATATTTAGATTTCTCTCCTTTTGGCTCTGGTTGAGTAATTGGTGACACTTGAGTTATCAAACTCCCTTGTTGATTGATAATTGAAATTTGCTGGTTGATTTGGATCCATCTAAAGCTAGTCTTTCCTTATGAGTTGACTAGGACTTGAGGAATCAAATTGATTAGTCCACTTGACTTTCCTTTATTTAGTAAGGGTTAACTAAGTGGGAGTAATGAACAATTCTCATCACAATTGATAAGGATAACTAGGACAGGATTTCTAATTCTCATACCTTGCTAAGAGCTTTATTAGTTATTACTTTAATTCTAGCAATTTACTTTTCCTGTTCATTATTCAAAAAACTCAAAAAGATACAATCCCATAATCAATAATAAATACACCTCCCTGCAATTCCTTGAGAGACGACCCGATGTTTAAATACTTCGGTTATCAATTTTATTAGGAGTTTGTTACTTGTGACAACCAAACTTTTGTACGAAAAAATTCTTTACTGGTTTAGAAACTATACTTGCAACGAAAACTTATTGTAAAATTCTTTACTGGCAGGAACCCGTTCGTCACATACCTTTACTTTTTTTTAGTCATCTTCTCATCACACACCGATTCGCTTGTTTCATTTTTTTTCTTTATTATTATTGAAACTCGTTCTGACTTAAGTGTCAGAGTATCTTTTGCAGGTGTTCCCACTTAAAGTGTTCAACACAAACCGACGTATAACTCTCCCAATGAAAATAGTTTGCCGCTCCAAGGAATCACTCTAGCTCGATTGGACCATCACAAATGGAACAATTCTACATATAGTATTTTGTGGTTTTATCATGAATAATCAACTCTTTTTTATAATTAATAATTAAATAGTAAAAAAAATAGCGAATGACTGAAAATTAAGAAATCGAGTTATTATTATGGAAAAAAGGAACATTTTAAAAATAAAAATATTAATTAATTATCAGCTAAACAAAAATTAATTTTATTTTTTTCATTATACTTTAGATTTCAAATGTGACATTCGTCGCTATTCATCCACTTTAAAATCGCATAAAATGGGTTGAATTATCTAAAATTTAACAAATATTTAAAAACTAAAAAAGAGTGAATGTTAAAAATTCTATTAGTAAAATTTTAGGATTAGCAATTTTTGAATTTTAATTTGTTTGTATCTTTAGTAACTTCATCCGTAGTGCCTATCGGTGGCTATAAGGTGATCCTCCAATAAGGTACTAACAAGTGGAGTGTTTCTAGATGTCATTAATTTGTCTATAAGATATTAAACACAAATTTTTCATTTGTTATCGCGTAACCACTGGAAATAGATTGATAAACAATAAAAGATAACTAAAAAGATTAGAATTTAAACCGAATAAAAAATATATTAAAAAGAATAGATTGAAGTTAAATAAAAATATATTTTTTATTTTTTTATCTAATTTTTTTGTTTCAATAAAAAGGGAATTCTTTAATTTAATTTATCCATATCATAGTTTAAAAATTAAATCAAACGGATTCACTCAATTTTTTATCTAATTTCTTGATATAATAAGAGAGGAACTCATTCAATTTCATTTGTCATTTCATCACGAAACCAAAAAGTGTTTTGACACTCTTATAATTTTTTTATGTTACGATTACAATAGTTAACGAGGCATTTATAACTTTTTATTAGGTTAAAATAAAAAAAATTCTAAACCCGCAAACATAAATCCTAATTTAATAACTAAATAAACAAAATCAAAATACACCAAAATAAATTGAACATTCTAAAATATAAAGTAATAACTTCTATATAATACTGGAACTCTTCATATATGGAGCATGTATCATAGATTATCTCCTATGATATACGGACACTGACACAGATACGGGATACGACATGACACACACGGGACACGTCGATACGCGAATTTTAAAATCTTATGATACGGGGACACGCATATATATAAAATATAAAGTATTTTTTAGATAAATTGTAATGATATTTTGATATTTTATTGATATTAAAATATAAATTAAAATTTTTTATTATTTTTAATGTCTTATTTTAATTATATCAAGTATTTAAAATATTTTTTAAATAAATAATAATATATACTATATCTAAATTTATTTTTAAAATATATATTAAGAATAAGACTGGACATGCTGACACGTGATGGTATTTAGGTGTGTTCGAAATTTTTTTATTAAGACACGGTTGGACACAGCAGACATACGTGTCGAATAAATGTGGTGAATGTTGTGTCCGAAATGTGTCTAATATGCAAATACGCCAACTCAGCAAAATATCCGTGCTTCGTAGATTATTTCCGATCGTTAAGAATGTTAATTCGTACAATGGGTTAGATCAACAAAAAAAGGTTGTCGGCTGATGGTGAAAATGGGCGAGCTGTGAAGACGTTGTCGTTGGAGAAAATCTGCTAGTAGTGGGTTGATTATGTGTGGAAAGTTGTCTGCTCAGCACTGATAGTTATGACCTCAGCTAGAAGCCGATTGTGTTGTTAATGGGTTGGTAATCACTGACGAGGGGGAATAAAGTGAGATTTGTGCATGTGAAGGGCAGTACATAGTAACGTGTATTATAAGACCAGACTGTTAGAGTTAATGGTGTTTGCTTCAGAGTTCAGAATCCGAAGCAGAACATGGTAACTATCACAAGTGGCCATAGTTAGTGGTTTCGGAGTGCACCAGAGAGAGATTGAGATTGAAGAAGAGTAGTTTGAATTTTTTTTCCCTTTTTTTAGACTTTTTTACAGTCTATTTAAAAAATTTTAATGGTATAAATTGAATTGAATTCTAATATTTGAAATAAATTAATAAAATTATAGAATTGAATTGAATTCTAATATTTAAAATATTTATCAAATGAATTAAAGTTTTATATTAGACAACCTTATTCTTTATTAATATAACATTATATTTAAATAATAAATATATTTATATATTAAATTATATGAAATAATTAAAAAATTATATTTTTTAATTAATTTTTTAACTAAAATTTGCTCACCTCTTTAAAAAAAATTATATTAATTTAAAAATATTAAATTTAAAAAATATTATTATTAATTAAAAAATTAAATGGTTCTTTATAGTTGATTCCAACAATAGACCAAAAAATAAACATGAACTATCAAGAATTAACTTGTTGAGTGGTCTAGTGACATCATAAGTAAAAAGAGTAGTTATTAACGGTAAATTATATTAACTAATTCATGTTATTAAAATGGAACAAAATTATGCTACTTTTTACTAGTGTCATGATTGATACAATTTTAGTTGAAATGTTCAGACTTATTGGCAAACGCTTGGTGTTATTAATCTAAATTAAACACATAAAACTTATACATATGAATAATTATTTTAGATCTACATAGTAGACCTTTCAAAAGAAATAGGTATATATTATATTAAGTGATTCAAAAAAAATAGAAAAGAAAGAGAAGAAAATGAAAGTGGTAAAAGAAGAGAATATATGTATTGAAATGTAGGATACATCAAGAGAATATGAATGAAAAAAGTTAACGAGTAATTAGATAACAAAAATATTTTAAATATTTTAAATATTAAATAAAATTTCAATGAAATGGAATTTTAAATTGAACCTATTTAAATTGAAATTGATTTTGAAATAAAATAATAAAATTAAATTAAATTTTATCTAAACTAATTTAATTATTTTTGTTTTAAATACTGAAATTGAATTCACTAAGGAGTTTTTAAACACCTTGTTAATGATTTTTTTTTTTTTTTTTTGGTGCTGTACATGGGTTTGGTTGTTTTTGTCAATAGTGGAATAACATTTTTATTTTGATTTTTTTTTAACAAAAAATTCCATGATTTGAGATCAAATTACACCAGCAAATGTTTACCATCATTTCTGCTTAATGTTTTTACTATTATTAACATGGAACCCAAAGTCAAAAGACTCCCAGCCATCCATGTGTAAAAGATTAATTGGTGAAAATCTTATAACCATTGTAACCACAATAAAATTGTAACCATCACAGAAAGCACTTTTTAATTTATCAAAAATATTTAATAACAAAAAAACATTAAAACCGTCATAATTTATTTTATTTAATATTTATTAATTATCACAATAATTAATAAATATTAAATAAGATAAATTTTAATTATTTTTTTTATTTTTTTAGTATTATTATTAATTTATATTAAATAGTACTTTTAGTGAGTATGTTGAACGCTTTTAGTCTAGTACTCTAAATATCATACTATTACTCTATTAACCAATACTTTTAATTATTTTTAACTAGCTATTGACCAAAAAATAATAAATTATATTAAACTTATAGCATTGCTGGTCACCAAAAAAAAACTTATAGCATTGCTGATCTTATGAACTTAAATTAAAAATATTAAACACTAAAAGTAAACACTTTTCACAATATAAGAACAAAAAAAAGTAAACCAAACTAGAAAAGTTAGATCATCACCAAGTGTACAATACGAAACCGATTAATTAAAGTAGTCTAGGCTAAACTAAATTAAGCATGGTAAAATCCAGAGTTACTCTAAGCTAAAACATCAGGGAGAGAGAGAGAGAAGGGGGGAGGGCGGTTGATGGTTTTTCAGTATTTGAAAGTCAATACCCGAACCTAAGACTGATCCTTCCTAGTTGAAGTTGTAACTTCGCAAAGATACTCTAAGGTGCGTTCATTGACTTGTTCTAAAAGCTGCTATCTTGATTCTTCTAACTGCAAAGCACCAAAAAGAAAATAAATATAGCACTTAGCTTGTACTGCTATGTGTAATTAATAATGATAATAATATAGTAAGTGCTTAGTTTACCATATAGCTAGCTAGGTAGCTAGGAAGCAAGGTTGTGAAATGAGGTGGTGTCAGAAACGACAGCAGCTTTGATCCTTTCAACGGTGCACTTAATTAAAGTGTTAACAGTGGCGACTGAACCCAGGGATAGCTTGGCGGTTGGGGCGGAGTCAACCAAGATCTGAAACGCAACCGTGAGGAGAGAGCCTCCAGAAGATGCAGCAAGGCCATCAGGAAGAATCGCAAAACCCGAGGGAAGCAGGGCCAGGTAATCTGGATCCCCGCCACTAAGAATTATATTCATGGCAGCCATGTCCACGGGTGCATATACCACATAGGATCCACTGCAGTCTGTACAACTCTCCTGAAGTATCAGCATGTTGCTTTGGCTCGAATTCACACTCTACAGTACATATATGCAATTAATTAATTGTATGAATAATGAAGGCAAGGCAAGGTAATTAAGAAAGTTAATTACATTGACGCGAAGCAGAGAGAGCGCGTTGGAAGAGCTTGCTATGTGTGTGATTTCTTGAACAAGGCCTCGGTTGGAGAGGATATCCCACTGGCTTCGGGAGTTTTGATCTCTGAGGAAATGAAAGAGAGTGTTGGGAGGAACAGGGAGGGAGAAGGAAGTGGCAGCGCAGAGGACAATGCCAGGGGGTCTGCCAGGGTCGTCCATGCTCTTCCTGGTCATAACCCTCACATCATCCATATCCGACGACAGAGTCGTCCATGCATGTGCCGTGGAAGCTCCCACTCCAGTGCAGAAGCTCATCACCATTCTCTCTGCCAACTTCAGCATGCTCCTCCTTCCCTCCGCACTCGTACCACACAGCTCCCCTGCTCCTCCTCCTATGTAACTCGCAACACGTTCGCATTGTCTCTCTAACGTCGCCATCCACCTCTTAGCTCCAAAGGCCAGCCCGCACTTCACCAATGGCTTGTAGAGGGTATGCACGCCTCTATCATCCACTTCTACATGCTCAATCCATGTCACCTTGGAGTAGCCGTTTGGGAGTTCTTCAATTAAGCAGCCAGAGGGCCTTCTTCGGCTGCTTCTTCGGCTTCTGCTCTCATTCTCCAACGACACATCTACCACTGTCCATCTCCCATCCGGATGTTCCTTGCAGTACCTTACGAAATAGTTCTCTCTGCTTGGAACAAGAGGCGATGCCACCTGGAACTCAGCCGACATCTGATAATAATAATAATAATCAACATCAAATTAATTGTTTCATTTTCTTAATTAATTAGTAGTAGATGAGTGTATATATATATACCACTTGCAACGCTCCGTTATAGTTTCCTGCCACTCCGGTTGAAAGCACTTCAAGTGTCAACGCTCTTGACACAATACCACAGAACATTGTTGACCATTGGTTCTGAAAAAATGAAAGTTTAATCAATTCATCAACATATTCCAATCCACAAACAAACTAAAATGTTGGGGTTGGGATTTGGGAACACTACTCACCACATCCATTAGTATCTCAACCAGTTTAGTGTGATTCATGATAATCACCGCGGATTCTCTTGAAGATTCAGATCTCAAGCCCAACGCTTTTGGGCCTATAACTCTAGGCGGAAAGGTCCTCAAGTATTCATCTTCGTTTAGAATCTCAGTACAGTGCTGGTTGCTTTGGACCCACAAAGGATCTCCAACCTGAGCTAGTCTTGTTAGTTCCTCCATAGCTGCCACAGCAAGCTCCACAATCCTGGGTTTGTCCGAATCACAAGGAACTGGGAACGGCCTCAGAAGCTCACTGCCGCCATACATCTCTCCAACCATGCCGCCGGCTGAGGACTGTGATCCTCCACCATAGCTACCAACTCCAAGATCAAGCGACCGAGAATGTGGAGCCATGTGATTGCTATTGTGAGAGGAAGTCACTGGCTTCCCAACATATTTCTCCGCTATTCCCGAAATCCTATCAATCTGATGACCCAAGTATTGAACAGGAAATTAAGAATGAAAAATTTACAACTAAGTAGGAGCTGATGAGGAAGATGCATGATATGATGTAGCGCAGCGTACCTCTTGCTTGAGACGAGCGTTCTCAATCCGGAGGTGCTGCTCGTCAAAGGACATTTCACCAAGGGCAGCAGGTCCTCCACAGTTGGGGCAAGTAGCATTGCTTAGGGCCTCCTTGTATCTGCTGTTCTCGGCACGAAGCTTCTCATTCTCAGCCTTTAATATAGCGTTCTCGTGCCGCTCATGTTGTGCCTTCATCTGTGTCCGCTTGTTTTGGAACCAAAACTTTACTTGCAATGGCTCTAATCCCAGCTCACGGCTCAGCTCCTTTCTTTGCTTGTCATCTGGGTGTGGACACTGCTTGAAGAACCTGACAGACGGAATTCAAGTTCAAAACAATATGCCAATATTATATCAATTAAGAAAACTGAACATACAAAATAAAATGGAGATCAAAATCTGTGTGTGTATATATAATGGTCCTCACGCTTCCATTTCGTGTATCTGGTGCTGTGTGTGGCGATGGTAACCCTTCTTTTTGGGTCGTTGGTTGGGATCTTGCTCATCATCACCGGAAGGAGCTTCCATGATGATCTCAGTAGCAGATTTAATGTCAAAGAACTCATCATCTCCGGTCCTTATTCCCAAATCACTCTCATTGTGAGACGATGACATATCAAGCATCATGTGCTGCTGATGAGAATCGAACACGTTCGTGGGAAACATGGACTCCGCAAATCCTTTAAATTTCAGAAATGATCGAACAGCCACCGGTTTTCTTCTTTCTAATCTGATGCCATATATAACAGGAATAATGAATGCATATGTAGGTTCTAGTATATACACAGAAAGGAAGAAAAATGTTTTTTTTCTACCCACGACTCAGTAAATGGTACTACCCATGCATATAAAAAATAAGAAGGAAAATGTTAGAAATGCCTGTTCAATTGCAAGTTAAGTTGACGATTATATGAGCTTGGGGGCCGGGGAAGGAGGAATGGGTGCAATATGATGCTAATTAGAGGTGCCGGGCCAGAAATAACTTTTGGCTTGTCCTTAGCATTACATGCAAGCAATCAAGACTTTGAAACTTGAAATAAAAACAAGGTATGGCAATAAATCAGAAAAAGACAACAGTGTGAAAAGTTGACAACTATAGACGATGATGACGATACGACTATGTGTAACGCTTGGTAGCTAAGTGGGAAGTGGCAATAATAAGCAAGCAGCGTGAACCGCTCTTAAATTCTCTCTCTACATAGATAGTGCGTAATACATACGTAATGGTAACCTAGATACATATGGAGTTAAGAAAGGCAAGTCAAAGATGAATAGACAATGAATGCGAAAGCAAAATGGATAGGGAAGAGAGGGAACCTTAAGTGTTAATGGAGGAACCTGAGAGACGTTGAAGGTTACCGTTGTGGGTCACCGGAGATTTGTTGTGTGGGAATTAGGGGACTTGATGGGGTTATTATGTTGCTTTCTCCGGGCCGGGCTGATTGAGACGTACCCACGAATAACGCACACACGGATACAATAACTCTTCTCTCTATGTAGCTAGGGCTTAATTAAGAAGAAACATAAATTTGTGGGGACTGAGTAGTGAGGAGGAGGAGGAGGAGGAGGAGGATTGAGGAGAAGAAAAACAAGAAAGTAAAATTAAATGAAGAAGCTAAGTTTGGAGGATGGAAAGGAGTATTTGGCAGGAAAGGAAAGAAGTAATTAATTGCAGAGGGTGTAAATGCATTTATGGACAGACGTATGGTATAAATGATGCAGATAGATAGACAGATATATATGAAGAAGATAGATAGAAAAACAAAACAACGAACTTGTGGTGAACTCAATACCTATTACCTCCAGCAACTTATTAGTTCTTACAATTCTAGATACAAGATATAAGATTTCGTAATTAATTTTTCAGAAAATGATAGGTATTGTGTAACTATTGAATCATTAGTATTATTATTATTATTATCAAGTCGACCTACTCAATCAAATATGTTCGTGGAACCGGAAAGAAATTGGCGCATAAGATTCTCTTCGAATTCATATCATGACCTCTGATATTTATTTTGTCCCCACTGAGTTACTTGCAGCGACAACGGCGAAGGCTTAAGCGAACGTACCAATCATTTATTGTTGCCTCTTGTACGTGCCCACTAAATATTTCTAGAATAAAAATCTTAGTACACGGTCTTCGTTAAACAAATAATAATACTATTTGGTTATGTTTAGCAGTTTTTGTACGTGATGGAAAATAAAACATGATTTATAATAGGAAAGTATAGATAAACAAAGAAATGAATGAATACAAAGAATTTGTGTTTGGATGACTAAGGAATTAAGGAATATTTTTACTTTTTTTTAATTATTTCCTCATGTCACTAATTTTTTGCCGCTCCCACCACTTTTATTCTCTCAAACATACATATTAAGCAAAAGAAAAGTACAGGTAACTAACAATATTTTTAAATAATGTGTAAATAATGTGAATTAATAGAGTTAAAAGAATAAATTAATCTTAAATTTAATTAATAGCATTAAATTAAGGTGTAGTGTATTTTTATTTAATTGGTAGTTGTTTTTGTTGTTCAACATAATCATTATTTACCTAACATTCCCGGCAAAGCAAATAATATATAGCATGTTGTCCATCTCAGAAAACACTAACAACGTAACAATATTTGGGCTGTATTTCTAAACCTGTTCTCAGCTCATGTTGGTGTTCTCATAATCTATCTCATTGCAAAGTTTTAAATTAAATTAATGTACTTATTAGGAGAGGAAAGTGAATGAAAGAATATTGCATATGCATATAGGCTATAGCTTAGGGAGGGATATGACAGAAAAATATACAGATTTCGTATCTTACTTCATTAGTGTAGTTACGTACTTACGTGCTTACATTTCATTCCATCATCTTCTTGTACATGAGGAAATTATCATGCTGGGCCACTTCTTGAGTTGAGTAGGTGCTTCAAAATAAATTTTTAAACCATTCTTTTTCTTTCATTAAATTGTTGCTAATCAGAAAATAAAAAATAACATCTGGTCCGATAGTTTAGCGGCTCTTTCTAAGAGACGGGAATGTAAATAGAAAACATCGCCTGGAAAAGTCTCACGGCCTGGTGGTCGGCATAACAATAATGACATTTGTCGATATGCCACGGCCTGTTTACTAAGATCATCATAGATTATTAATGCGTGCATTCCATTATCGCGGAAATAACTTTATTACAAGAAAAACATTAATTATTGTCGGATTTAACATCGAATATTATTGATGATTTTACCAGTGACTTTTAGCGATAGTTGCAACACTAAATTTGTCATCCACGAGAGGTTACTATCGGATTTATATTTTCGAATCTAAATCCAACAATAACAAATGGCACGAAAACAAATATAGTTGGCGCGCATTTTAGAGTTGGATTTAAAGTTGAAACAATCCGACAATAAGACTATTAAATGAAATAATGCGCCGTTTTGGTCACAGACCTAACGTTATCGGCAAAATTTTTCGCCGATTAAATAGACCCTAAATTCGAATTTGCGAATTCTTCATTTTATTTCTGCAACACCATCAACATCACTTCTCTTCCGTTCTCTTTCTCCCTCGCCGTCAGCCCCACCATCGTCACCATTCGCGACCATTTCGCCGTCACCAACCGCTCCCCACGACTCCAGCCATTGTCGCTGTTGAGGGGCATCCACCGGGAGCTTGTTTCTGCCGTCGAGAAGCTTGTTTTTCGCCTGTGACTTGCTGTTTCCGTCGTTTGCTGCCACCGACACTTGTTGTCGTCAGTTGCGACGCAACCCTTCCTCTTTCATTCAGGTATGTCTTCTTTCCTTCCTTCTTCCATTTTTTTATATTATTGGCATTTGCTAAATCTTAACTCTACAATCCTCTGCCCCAGTGTCTACTGGCGCTGCCACCACACCGGAAAAGTTTTCTGCGCCGCCATTATCCGAAGTATGTGAGTTATTATAAAATTGTGATATATGATAAATTTAAAGTACTTAGTTTAGAGTAATTAGTTTAGAGTAATTATGTAATTTTATTTTTTAATTAAGACATAGAAATTTAATTCTCATTTATAATTAATCATATGTTGTGAAATTGTGATATATGGTTAATTAGTTATATTTAGAGTAATTAGGATTTAAATTATATTAGATTAAGATTTAGGGTAATTAGTATTTAAATTATATTAGGTTTGATTTAAATTATATTAAGTTGATTAATTAAGTTACTTTATAACTAATTAGGATAATTAGTTAGATAAATTAGTTTAGAGTTTATTTTAGAATTGAAGTTAGACTAATTTAGACTTGAATTTTTGTTAATTAAGTTAACTTTATTATTAATTAGGATGTTGGGATTAGATTAATTAGTTTTACAAATATACTTATTTTTTATTTAATAATTTTTATAATTTACTAACTTTATATCTATTTTAGAATTTTTTTTTTGTTTGAACTTCATTTAGTTTTAATCGTGGGTTATTTGTGCTAAGATATATATACATGGGTTGTTTATGCAATATTCAAGTTAGTTTTCTGTCTCTAAACATGTTAAATTATTTAAATTTTATGCTGGACTTACTTTTTTTAGGATATAGTTTTAGGACAGAAGTGGGAAAAGGTTGTCTAATGGTGTCTTCTCGAAATTTTTGTTTGCTGAAAAATTACAGAATAATTAGAGGATAAACACAAGAACGACTAGGATTTAATGTTTTATTAAATGTGTGTATGTTTTAATTTATGCTTTTAACTATTTTCTCGATGAAAATTGATAATTTTTTTTGGTAGAGGTCTCTGAATTAAGGAAAAAATTTACCTAATTTTTGTTAAAATTATTTAAAAATATGTTTGATTTGTGAAAAAATAAAAATTACTTTTGGTAAAAAAATGTTGAGGAAGTTACCTCGAAAGAAGACGATGAATTAGAGGAAGAAGATAATGAATTCGAATAAGGGTAACCTAAGTATTCTTTAACTAGCTTGTTATATGTTTAAATTTTAATTGTATTGTTATATAATTACAATGCATGCTAGCCTAATTAGTTATATCTTATGTGTTTTTTTAATTAAACTTTAATTAGATTGTTATATAATTACATTGCACACTACCTACATAACTGTTTTTATTCTTGTTTTAAGTAGACATGATGACAGATAGAGGTGTTGTGAGTTGGCCTCGTAGTCGGAGTAGAAGGAGGGTGACTACTAACACCTATGGGACTTCTCAATCATCGTCCTCTACCTCGTCTACCCCTGGGATGTCACATGTATTGAGTGTGCATAGGATCATCCCTTCATCATAGTCCCTAATCCTAATTACATGGGTCTTCCTACACCACCCCTGCCTCCATGAAGTCGTCTTGCTGCTTCACAAAAGTGGACTCCTCCACCTCCTCTACCCGTTCAGTAGCCCACTACTTCGACGATGACACCTCAGTGACAAACACTGCAGTATCGAAATCCTCTCATGAATCCCAACTAGATGTCTCAGTACCGCTGCCGATCATTAGGATGGCGATTTGGCCTGATAATTTGACCGCGTGAGTACTATTTTAATTGCTTTTAAACACTACAAGAAAAACGTTAAACACCGGTAAATTTACCAAAAACAATTTGCTGGTAATATGTTCATCGTCGGAATAAATCCGACGATATAAACCTCGCCGATAGTTGTTTACTGGCGGATTTTTTTTATCTGTCACTAATTACCGTCGAAAAATTTTCGTTGGTAATTTTTACCATCGAATTTTTCTCTCGGTAAATCTGACAATAATATATTATTAATTAATAGTTACCGATGAATTTATTCGACGGTAAATTTAAATTTTATTTTTTTAAAAAAAATTGTTAATCCTCATGTATTAAAATATGCTCATCAGCTAAGAGCATAGCTTCTAGTGAAACATGATATAATGATAACAAGATAAATAACAACAATCCTAGATTCCTAGTTATTTCAATATGGGCAGAAAAGCATAGATACTAACAGATGACAATAATTAGCAGCATATATTTCTTTAGTCTCAACAAAATAGAAATACACTTAATTTTCATAAACGAGAAATCAGTAGTTACCACCTAATGAACACCCTTATCAGTAAGGTCCTTATCTTGAAGTCGGTATTCATGCAAAACCCAATCAGTTCGATCTCCATTAAGTGTTTTACCCTTGAAACACTAGAGTCTTTATCATACCCACAACAAGCTTTTTGTCTCGACGAATTTATACAAAAAAATGACTATGTAAAGGTAATTGAATCAGTCGCAAAATATAATTGATTATACCAAATACTTTATACATAAATGTTTCATGTATAACCAAATAAGAGTGTAATCTGATCACTGAATGGAATCTATACTAAAATTTTAGTTATAAAAAAGATAGAACAATTTTTCCAAAACATAAATCTAATTTCACTTGCAATTGCTTTTCTTTAGAAATAATTAAAAAAAAAACATGTAAAATAGGAGGTTGTAGCATCTATATCAGCTTATTTTTTATTCAAATTAGATTGTAATGCAAAAAAAAAAAAATTAATTTTATCTCAAAGTTAAAACCAAACTTAGATAACTGTTTAAAGTTTCATACATGACCATGAAAGACACAACATAAAATTGTACCATAATTATGAAAATAACCTAAAAAATCAATCAACAATTATGAAACAAGTTAAAAACAAGTAATTAATTTTTACCTGCCACTACCAGCGTTGCTAACTTAATTGTTTTGAATCTGCAACGATAAAAGAAATTAAAATTCAAACAAATCAAAAATAATTTGAAAAATAATTTAAATTTTTTTAAGACAAATATTGAATAATATTCTACATAAATAAACACTCACAACTGTAACAGATTTGTTATTTGGATGCTCTTTCTTGTACTGTTCTCTGAACTTAAACTTACAGAATGAAAATATAACAAAATATCTCAAATAAAAATCAAGAATAAACTAAAAAACATAACAAAAATCAAGAATAGAAAAAATTAAGAACAAATTAGAACAAAAATCATAAAGAAAATAATGAATTTATAAATTACAAATTTCAAAATTAAAATAAAATAATGAACCCAAAATAAATTCTAAAATTGAAATAAGAATAAACAAAAAAAAAGAACAAAATCAGAACAAATTCTAAAATCTAATAAAAATAGAACAAAATCAAAATAAAACAGGAACATAGGTATACATCATAAATTAGGGTTTAGGGTTAGGGTTCAAAAAGGGGTTAGGGGTTTTTTATTTAAAATGAAGTAAAAATGGGGATGGAATAGGAAAAGAAATTAGGGCAACCTACCTAGAGGAGGAAGGAGAGACACAGGTCAGCGATTAAGGGAGCAACGACAGCTGGAGCAGTGGCGGGAGGACGAAAACGGCAGCGACAGAGCAACTAACGCGTCGCAAGGTACACCTAACCGAGTTCACACAGTCTTTGGATACAGTTTGGTAGTGGTCGACGCTGGCGGAGGCACTGCCAAAGGTGGTTTGGGAGGAGAGAGAGAGAGAGAGTAGTTCGAAAATGAGGGGAGAGAGGCTTTGCGATTCAAATTTAGGATAAGATTACTGGCAGAAAAATCCGATGGTAACGCTTTGAAAGTGATCAAAACACAGCGTTGCACTAATTAGGGATTACCAGCGGATAAATATGACAGTAAATCCCATAGTAATCTCGGTGGTAATTTTTCTTATTTTTCTCCAATTATTACAGGCAAATTTATCGTTGAAAAATCAAATCCGTCGGTAAATTGCCGGTAAACTCGCCGCTAAAGTCCGACGTTAAATCCGATGGTAAATTCAATGATATTCAGCATTTTTCTTGTAGTGAAATGCACTTTATTTTAAAGTTGTTACACAATATTTGTGTCTACTAATCTTAAGTTCTCCATTGTTAGGTTTGCACCGGATAACAATGCATGTACACAAGAGTATACTCATGTCATTAAACTGATATACAACCACTCATGGCCGAGCTACAAAGAAGATCTCTGCTGAAACCAAAGAGCGATAGTTTCATAAGTGAGCGGTAAGATCTTTACATATTCAAACTTTAGTTAGTTACTATCTTCTGTTTTGTTTAATTATGTATTTAATTTTAATTAACTAGTGCTAAATATTTTTTTTGTGCAGGATAAAATTATATGA
The DNA here is from genome assembly GCF_003086295.3 of Arachis hypogaea. Taxonomy (NCBI): domain Eukaryota; kingdom Viridiplantae; phylum Streptophyta; class Magnoliopsida; order Fabales; family Fabaceae; genus Arachis; species Arachis hypogaea. The sequence continues at coordinate 20,907,789 of NC_092050.1, forward strand.
GAGAAGACTCATGATGCCATTATCAAGAAGATTTTCGACTATCGCATGGCTAGGCGGCTTCAGCAGATGCTTGAGGACATATGTCAGAGGCACGACTACTTTACTCAGTTGCTCTGCCCAGACATTAAGAATGTCCTCTACTTATATTGAGAGACTGATGAAGGGTTCAGGTATCGCTGAGCCACAAATAGAGCCAACAGGACATTGGTCAGGTTGCTCAAGTATACTGGCGGGTCAGCGATCTTCACAAAAACAAAGGACAGGTTGGTATGTAAGTTGTTTTATTATGTTAAATTCGTTTTATCTTTGATTTTTAAATTAATTATCACTTGATTTGACCTATTGTTTCAACATGTAAAATCTAAATCGTTGGATCGTGAGGAGATGATAGCAAATACCTTCAAGTATACTCACGCTTTGAAGTTAAACAAGGAGAAATTTACCAATCAGCGGTCTGCAAATTATTATGTAAGTAAACATTGTGGTTTTTTCATAACATGTATTCGTTTTCAATTAATTGTTGTCTCAATCACTTTTTTATATAATGTGATACATAGGAATCCTACACGCAGAATTTGGAGGCCACGACCTAGCAATCTCAACAGAGTGGGGAGGATGACAACAACTCTGCTTTCATCGTTAATCCTGATGTGGTGTGGCACGAGACCGCATCTGAACCGTACAAGAATTGTGTCTACGGGTTGGGGTTATTTTTCGCCAGTAACCTCCATACCTCCACCTTGAGGGTTTCGTCCATCTCAACCACCAGTCCTGTCAATTCCGAGGATGTCGATTTGCGCGAGTAGGTTTAGAGCCTCACCGAGAGCCTTCAAGATTAGGGTCAGTAATTGCATTTGACTAAGGAGATGTATAACAAGCTCCTCGCATGCATGAAAGCGAGGGATTAGGGACTCCTCGTCATCTACACAGGAGCCAAGATAGGCATCGATCCTATCACCTAGATCGCTGCCTCAATAGGACTAGATGAATGACGACAACGATTATTATCAAGAACCGTAGTGATTAGGGTTTTGTCTTGCTTTGTTTGACAATATTTTATTTCTTTAAGTTTTTATAAAAAATATTACTTGATTTTCACTAGTTGGGATTCGACTATTAATTATAGACTATCGGATTCCAATAGATTAAAAAATAAAAAATTACATTTAGCGTTGGTTAATTGGCCGGTAAATTTTATTTAAATAAATATAAAATAATATATTACCATCAGAGGTAATGCGGCGTGAAATCATAACGTATGGTGCTAAAGTTGACGGCGGATATTATTATCCAACCATAACCACTTTCGATTTTTCACCAATCATTTAATGGAATATGCCGATCCGGCAAAGACTACTATCAGATTTTGTCCGACACTAAATCCGACAATAATAAATTTATTGACTAATTTTTTTTTGTAATTCTACTAATAAATTAGACAGTTTCTGACGAATTTTTTTTTGTAGTGCTAGCTTCAACATCCCAATAATCAAATAGATTATAGGTAAGGTCAAACTTCTTCAACTGTAGAATCAATACTAGGTAGCTAATAAATAAATGAATAACAATAACAACAACCAAGAGATTAACCTTACAAGTTTGATTTACTTTGTATGGTTATTGTTGGTCAGATTATTTTTTGACCAAATAGATTGGTCAAGCCGTCGAACTGAGAAGAAGGAAGTCGACATTGAAAGTGTTAATTTATTCAAAGTTATTGAAGGTCGAGGCAAAGAAGTCAAAATATCGAAATCGAAGACAAGTTGTAGTGCAGAAGTAGTAGTTATTTGAGTTTGTATTTAGCGAAAACAGCTATTTTGCATTTGTTTAAAGATGACATTTGATAACATAGAATTGGATCGAATGATTCTATAAATAGACAAGACTTAGAAAAAATAAGGGTTAAAATTCTTCTTCAAAAAACACTCTTACACTCTCATATTTCTAACGATTTTTTAAGTTTGCTTAGATATTTTTTTCTATAAAATTCCTTCCATATTTCTACATTTTCTTTGGTTTTCTTGTAAATTTATTTTCTTTTCGCAAAGTTTTCTTTCTTTTCCTTTCTAATGATTTTACATTGTATTTACATTCAAAATCTTTTACTCATGTCGAAAGCGTTTTATTACTTACTTTAAATTTTTTGGTGTCTTACTTACTTTAAATTTAACTCATTTACTTTGTTTTCTGTATTTGTTTTTATCCTAAACCTCTTAATTTTATTTTTTATTTCAAGTTTTTTTTTATTTGTCCGAAAAACGAAATTTTTGGTGCACAATTAAAAATTAATACTCACGAAAAAAAAAAAAAAAGATTTCGCTCCTAAATATTAATATCGAACCAACAACTATTTATTAAAAATCTGCATAACTGAAAAATAAAAATTCAATTATTCAAATACATACGTGCTCATTATTATGTTCTACGTGTTTCACGATCGAGCGAGCTGGAGCTGTTTCCTCACGTATCGAAGCTTCGACCACATACAAGATTCTTAGTTGTGATGATGATTGAGATAATTCTCGGTGTCCTATAAAACATTCAGTTTCCTAGTTGCGACAAACTTTCAACCCCGAAATCTGTCTTGATGAGAAATTATTTCTTTATTGTCAATTTACATATTTCCCTCAGATTTTTTATTTTTCTTAATTGAAAACTTTAAATGACTTAAAGTTTTTCAGTTATCAATATTTTTTATGAATTTTATTTTGAGAAATAATATTAGGTGACTACTATTATTTTTCTCTGTTTGACCAATATTATTAAGAATTTAATTTTAATGCCAATTCTGTGATGACGACATGGCTATGGTGGCTATGCGATGGTGAGAATTTACAGTGCGACATGTGACTGTAGCATGCATGTGATTCCTAACAGGGAACAAAAAGTTAAGCATCTTTATGTTGTAATTAACGTTAACAAAGCATATTTTAATTCAAGGATATTCAAGCAACTTTGTAGTTGACTGTAGGTGCAGGTCGGAAAATCCCAATAAAGCCACTGTAAGTGAAGGTTGTAGCCTGCATGGCGCGAAAACATGGTGACAACTAACAAGGTTTTCCAGAATTTTAAAACAATTAAATGATAGTCATTGTTAAATTTGTTATTACATGTTAATAAGATGAGATAATATAAATAATTAAATTTTTATTATATTTTTTCAAATTTATAGATATAAAATTTTAATATTATATTATAAAATTATTTTTTAAAAAATTAAATTAATAAAAACTAATATAAATAATTATATTTTTAATAATTTTTTTTTGAGTCAACAAGCCTCCTTCTCTCTAAAGAAGCAAAATGAAACACATTTATTTAACTTAATTTAATATTGAATTTTTACGCTAAATAACAATGATACCCTTGGCTTAATTACAAGAAAAGTGTGTAACAGCCGTACAGTCACCCAATTTGCCATTCACTTAAAAGGTCAAATATGCAGACATGACTCATACACACGTCATGTTGTGCCACAATGTCTTAACAAATAGCCACCTTAGCCATCTGATACAAAGCCACCACACCACTAACAAAGCTTAATTTTTTAGAGAAGTTTTAGGTAACTAATAGTATTTTTTTGGTGACGAGGTAACTAATAGTATAATTCAATTCAGTTATTTTTTTTAATTTTAAAAAATAAAAATAATAAAAAATTATTTTATTTTTTATGTAATTAGTATGTTTTTTATTAGTTAATTATAATTGGTTATATTCTAAATTGATTTGTTTTAGCAAAATCTCTAATTTTAACATAAAAAATTGTTTAATTACGTATTACTATATTAATAAAAATAACTATTTTATGATAATTTAAAAAATAAATATAATTAAACAATAATATAAAATAATTTAGGCTATCAATATTAAAATTAAACTATATTATTAAACTATTTCCCTTTTTATAAAACAATATTTATTCTTAACATTCTCTAAACTTACTTTATTAATTTATAAATCTTCTCATTCTAAATGATTTTTTCATTAAAATTGAAATCTTATTTTATTTTTTTTTTAAATACTATTTTTCTTATATTGGCTATAAAACAAATTAAAGCTGAAGTTAGTAAATATACATAAGAGATATATAAAAGGTGTCTAATTAAACTATTTCGTAATAATTAATGCAATATTTGATTGTTGATTGTAAGAGCTAAAACTAAGACTAAGATATGGTTTAATAGATGTACAAGAGGAGTATGGTGATTTGCACTACGCAGAGGAAATTGAGTAGGAAGGGAACACTCTTCTCCATTGAAATAAACTCTAGAAGGGAAGCCATCGCCTTTGGCGATTTTGATATGAGGCGTATTCTTCTTGCTAAAGGAAATAACCGACTGTTGCTTACCAGGCACCTTGGGATTTGTGTCATTGTCGAGAGATACCAAATAGGTTAAGCCCGGTGGGCCGTGCATGAAGATGGTGTGGTTGAGCCGCGGGAGGATGGTGGCGTTGAAGGAATACACATCCTGAAGACTAAGAGAAGGGTTCTTGAACTGCAACGCCATGAACCAGTCGGGGAAGTTGAATGTCTCCCAGTTGAAGATAATGATCCTGGCTGTCCAGCCACCCTTGAAGTCAGAAAGAATATGCCAGTTGATGCTAACGCCGCAGTTGTCGGGGCAGGGCAGCTTGGTTGGCAAGGGAAAATGCTTCAACTTGGCCCACGCAATCGACTTGCGTGTCCTGTTGTGGAAGGGCACAAGAAGAGCCTCGTGGGGGAGAAGTAGTGCCCTTGCGTAAGGGTTACAATGGCCCGCTGGTTTGGGACAACCGCAGGCGCAAGTGTTGCAGGGAACAGCAGAATCGTTGTAGAATGCAGAGAAAGACACGCAGCAGCGGTTGTGTCTCTTGGTTGGCGTTGTGATGTTGCACACTACTTGCCAGCTTGCAAGGGCGATAACTGTCGCCCCGATCCCCCTGGGGTCCGGGGATCTAGAAGGTTCCACTTTCAGCGGAGGGCTGCATTTGTAATCGGGATTCAGGACTCCTGAAACTTTCCATTTCTCCGGAGGGTAGATGGAAGTCTTGGTGATATCGGGTGGGATCTTGAACACTTGCATCATGAAAACTGACTTCACTTGGTTTTTGTCCATCAGAGGGGACAATATTGAGCCATTTTTGCAGCAGAAAGGGATGTTCCCTATTTCCTTGTCACCCAACTTGTCAGGGGGCAAGTCGCTGATCACCGGATTCTTATGGCAGTTCATTACTTTGGAGAAGTCCATGTCTGTGTAGTATTCCCCGGCGGGGCCGTAGACGCAGTCAGAGGCGTCAATCTCGCGCGTGAAGGCGCCTCTGATGTTGTATATGAACTCACCTCTCGTCCATTCCCATGTCAGGTTCCAACGGTCTAGGCGCCCCAGTGGGTTGCGGTTCTCCATCGTCACCTGAGCCATGTAGTTGTTTGAGTATACTTGCACAACGTCGTACATTATGGAAAGATCCCCTTTCTGCCTTGCTTGGTATTTCTTGTTCGACGTATCAGCCTTCGATTTTGGATCTCTTTTGCAGCATGCATACATGGAACTCTCTGTCACATACAGCACCATTTCATTTACTTAGTTACAATGCAACTTACCTTGAAGAACAGTCAATCCATGCATGTAATTTGTATTACAAATATTCCACCTATCATTTCAAAATTTTAGAAATTCCTGCATGACAATTAAACTTTGAATGAATGCTATTATATCTACAAAATGCATTATTGTATTACATATATATGATACATAAAGTAACATTACATGAATAAAGAGTTTATAACAACTGTAAACTAAGATAATTAAAACTCAAGACTAAATATAATTGACCGATTAATTATTACTTGGTTTCATTAATAACTGAAATGGGAATGGAATATAATTAGTTAAAGGGTGGGAGGAGGACTGACGTTTTAGAGTTGGTTGGGGGCATGTGTATCCATCAATGACCAATTTGATGGTTTTAGGCATTGGAATGGCAGGGGGCTTAACACCGAACTGGGTGCCAGCAAGATTAAGCACAGCTTGAATTTGGTTCAAATCTTGGGCAGTGTTGATGGCGGTTTGGAGATCAGGGAGACCAGCTCCAACCAAGTAGGTGCCATGTCCCACATAAGCAGGGAAATCAGCCGCTTCGAAGAGGTATGCCCCCGAGGCAGAGACGAGAATCTCATCGTGTTGGAACCCAACGTACAGCTTCCAACCCTTGACCACTTGGGTGCCCGTGTTGAGCACCGTTGCGGTGGCATTGAAGGCCCACGGCTGCGCTGTGGCGTTCTTCAGTTTAGGGTACTCCTTCCTCCTGCCAAGCAGGTCATAGGAGATGAAGATCCCGTTGCAGTTGTCTGCTTCTGGAGGAAAAGCCGCTTCGTGCTCTGCAGCCGGCGCTGTAGTAGTCTCGTTGGGACCTTGAGCTTCAACTTCTTCAGGTTTAGGTCCCGGTTGAATAAGCTGTTGAGCCTCACTCAGATGAGATCCAAAGGAAACAAACAACAACAACAACAATAATAATAATAATACAAATCTACTAATTGTCATGTCTTAATTTAATTTGCATTAGGAGAGGAGGATGCCATGGTTTAATTTGTTGTCAGCGCTCACGCCGTTATGGTTGGACCTCCTTAACTATAATTGTATGGTAGGAGTGTGAGCTGAGTAAATGGGTTGGCATGCATAGTCGGATGAATATGGAACGAGTCAGAGAAAACCTCAACCTCTCACTTTACGATGCATTTGCCGGGGAATCTGCTTATGCTCAACGCCTCAACCTCTCACTTCTGGCTACTCTTCCAGGTTTCAAACTCTCCCCTTTCTTTTCTCAATTAAGAGGAGTGCTAGGAGCAGCAACTTTTGTGTTTTGTAATCATTAATTAACCATCAACAGTATTTTTAATAGTGTGAGATTAAATCCAATAATAAAAGATCACCTACTTTTCTTTTAATGGTTAAATGCTACACAACACAAAAATTTCTTGCCCCTAAACTTTCTCTTCAATTAATCATCATTTTCATACTTCGCCTTGCTAGATAATTATCCCTCACAAGCACATTATAAAATATGAATTTTCGATGCATATAATAAATAAAGTACTACAACTTCAATTTTTTTTTTATTTTCACGTTTAATGATTTAAATATGAATAAAAATTATTATTCAATTTTTGTGATGTATGTTATCATGAAGAAAGTCAAACCCTTCTAATAAAGTAATAATATAATAAAATGGCACTATGTCAAAATTAAAGCCACCACTCACATAAATATCACAAAAATAACTTTTTCTAAAGATGCCTATGTGGCAAAATTTAAACCATACATTCTAAAACCACACTTTTCACTACAAAACACTTAAAACCGTAGCTTTTTATAAGAAAAAGCGTTACCTAATGGAAAAAAGTAAATTAGAAGATTTAAGAGAAGAAATTATTAAATTATCAAAATTAATAGATCAAAAACTAATGATTTTAACTAATATTAATTGTAATGACACCGAATTCCTAAAATCAATACAAAATGATTTTTCTCAAAATCTTTATTTTACTATAAGTTTTATTGAAGGACTTCAAAAACCTGAAAAAAGTTATATTTCACACGGAATTTCTAAAAAATGCTACCATGGAAATGATTCCCCACATCTTTATCATACTTTTAACCCACAATTAAATTCTATAGTAGACATGCTTGAAGAAATTTTAGTATCCATAAAATTTCAAAGGAATAAGGAAAAAGAGGAACCTAATATAAACGAAATCAAACAGATATTAAATAAATACTTTCAGAAAGAGAATCCCAAAGAAGAAAATTTTCAAAATATAATCAACATAACAGAATTAAAAGTAAAACCACCATTGAAATTATGAATATTGAAGAAAAATTAGAAGAAGTTACAATGCTTTTTAAACAATTAAAAATGGCTCAAGAAAATAATATTATGGAACAGGGATTTCAAATAGAAGAAGAATTAGTAAATTCTGAAAATATAGAAAATGAAGAACACATCCTAGATTATTCAAGTGACGAAGAACCAGCAATTCCAATACAAGTAAAAAACGAAGCTGGAACATCTAAAGATAGTCAATCTCAATTTAAATGGGAAACAGGTTTTGAAAATTTTGCTTTTAAAAAGGGATTTATAAATAAAGATTCAAAATATACAAAAATACCATCAAAATACGTTCCTAAAATCCAGGAAATGGAAGGAGAAAGAATGCTCGATTTAGATTGTAAAAAGAATGAAAAAGAAATTTTCGAGAACTGGTTGAATTCCTTCTTATTAGAAGCCTTTACTAATCCAAAACTTAGTGAATTGTCTGGAAGAGATATTTGTAATTACATAGGGTTTCATACTAAAGGAACTGTAAGAGATTATATGACATCAATAAAAAACCAAATAATAGAAGAATTAGCAATAAAAACAACAGCTTATGATAAGATATTACATATGATGATGATTCTATATAAAGAATTTTTTGGAAAAAATATTATAGATCATAGACAAGAAGTCTATAATAAAGAATATCAAGAAGCAAAAAACCATTTAGCTAATATTCAGATATATGATTTATGTAATGTGGAATCTTATATATGTGAATATAATACATTATTATAAATTAAAAGAAGAAGATAAAGATCATTATCTTAGTATGTATATAACAAAACTTCCATATCCTGCTAATGAATTTATAATGAGAAGATTATAAGAGAAATAAATAGAGGGACAATTGAAAATAATTTTGGTGGAGCAACCTCTGCAATAAGAGAGGAAATAAAAGAACGTTGTATGCAAGAAGCAACTCAAAAAAGATTTGCAAATATAATTAGAATTTGCTGTCAGGATAATGAAGAGATACCTCAAAAATATGGTCTTAATAAAAATTTTCAAAGAAAAAGAAAATATCAATTTAGAAAAAGAAAATACTATCCAAACTGGAGAAAAAAAAGAGGTATTTTAGAAAAAGAAATAGCAATAAAAATAAAAGACAAAAAAATGACTATTGCCAAAATAAAAAAGAAAATTGTAAGTGTTGTTATTGCGAAGAAGAAGGACACTATGCAAATGAATGTCCAAAAAAAAAAGATAAAAAGGACCTTACCAAACAATTAGAAATTGCTAAGTCCTGTTTTATGGAACCATTAGAGGAATCAGGTGATAACTTAGACTATATTTTTTAATATGTCTTAGAAACAGACTCAGAGACTGAGTAATAATGTTACATTTATTACTATAAAAATAATAGAAAAGTTTTTAAATGCTTTCATAAATACTGGAGCGACACAATGCTTTGCTAGTTCAAATATAAAACTTGATTGGAAAAAATTAAAGAAACCATTAAGAGTTAGAATAGCTGACAAATCAATACATAAAATTGACCAAAAAGCTGAAATGGCTGAAATATTTATTCAAAATTATAGATTCATTGTTCCATCCATATATATGCTAGATTCTGGAATGGATTTTATCATAGGAAATAACTTCTTAAAGTTATATCATCCATTCATTCAAGAATTAACATATATAGTTTTAAAAGCTCCACATGATTCTTCAATAAATCAAAAATCAAAACATATAAAAATACCAACTACTACTATAGATAAGATCTTAAAATTCAAAATATTTTCTATATTAGAAACATGTTATTTAAATTTATATTTTCAGATAAATATTCCAAAAAACAATCTTGAAATAAAGATAGAAGAACTTTTGGATGAAATTTGTGCTGAAAATTCTTTAGATATTAAAAATACAAATAAAGAATTAGTAAACATTAAATTAAAAGATCCTACAAAAGAAATAAATGTTCCAAATAAAATTCTTTATTCCGCAAGAGATAGAGAAGAGTTCTCATTAGAATGTAAAGATCTTTTGGAAAAAGGAATTATAAGATTTAGTAAAAGTCCTCATGCGGCTCCGGCCTTTTATGTCGAAAACAATAATGAAATTAAAAGGGGAAAACGAAGAATGGTAATTAATTATAAGAAGATGAATGAAGCAACTGTTGGTGATGCTCATAAACTTCCAAGAAAAGATTCTATTTTTTCTAAAATCAAAGGAGCAACTTGGTTTTCATCCTTTGATGCAAAATCAGGATATTGGCAACTTCGTTTAGACGAAAAAACAAAGAAATTAACTGCTTTTATTTGCCCAACAAAAGAATCAACAAGTGTGTTACTCTATGAATGGAATGTATTACCATTCGGATTAAAACAAGCCCCATGTATTTATCAAAGATTTATGGAAGAAAATCTAAAAGAGTTAAATGAATTTGTTTTAGTTTACATTGATGATATATTAATTTTTACAAAACAGGATAAAGAAGAACATCTTCAAAAATTATTAATAGTTTTAGAAAGATGTAAAGAAAAAGGATTAGTTCTTAGCAAAAAGAAAGCAAGAATAGCAACACAAGAAATAGAGTTTCTTGGATTAATTCTATCCACCCAAGGAAAGCTAAAACTTCAACCAAATATTTTAGAAAAAGTAAATTTATTTTCTAATAAAATAGAAGATAGAAAATAATTACAAAGATTTTTTAGGGTGTATAAATTATATTTCTGATCAAGGATTTTTAAAGAATATAACAGAATATACTAAAAACTTATTTCCAAAAATAAGTACTAAAAAAGAATGGAAATGGGAAGAAAAAGATAGTATGCAAATTCAAAGAGTCAAAGAATTATGTGAAAAGCTTCCAGAACTTTATATTCCAGAAGAAAACGACTACTTAATAGTAGAAACAGATGCTTCAGACATAACCTGGTCAGGATGTCTAAAAGCTAAGAATGCTATAAAAAGTTTGGAACAAGAAAAAGAATCACTAGATTCTAAATATTCCCCAAAGAAATTACTTTGCAGGTATATTTCAGGGACTTTTACTCCAACAGAACAGAGATATACTACTCATGAAAAGGAAACTCTAGCAGCAATTAAATCTCTTAAAAAATGGAAAATTGATTTACTACCCAGAGAATTTACACTAAGGACAGATTCAAGTTACCTAACAGGTTTCATACGATATAATTTAAAGGTTGATTATAATCATGGACGATTGGTAAGATGGCAATTATTTTTGTTACAGTATCCAATAAAAATTGAATATATTAAGGGTGACAAAAATGTTATTGCAGATACATTAACAAGAGAATGGAGTTCGTCTACAACGCATTAGATCAAGAGATTCAAAAATATGAGTAAGAACTCAAAAAATGCAAGCATTGTCAGCAAATAAGGACACAGATCCAATCCTTCAAGAAGGCCATTGAAGCAATGAAATCAACACAACAAGCAAAACCATCAGAGTTCAGCCAGCTAAGCATGGTGGACAAATCAGGTGAAGAAAAAATTTCAGAAAATAAAACAATTGCTGAAATTATTAAAAAATCCACCCAAGATAAAAAATATTATGTAATTTATAATGGCCCCATGAAAGGAGTATATGATGCCTGGGAAAAAGCAACACCATTCACACATCAATCAAGTATAATTCATAAAGGATGGTTTTTAACACTGGAAGAGGCAAAGGAATCCTTCAGGGAATATGAAGCTCTTCATCCAGAGCAAACCCTAAAAAGAGCGGATAAAACTCCAATTCAAACCCAGAGAACAGGGATAATAAGAAACATTCCTACAAGGGCTGAAATCAAGGAAAAGAAAATGGTCTGTAGATCAAATCTCAGAGAAACCCTTAACATAGTCCTGAATTGGACTGAAGAAAAAAGGGCAATTTTGGGATATTATCCTATTGCCAAAGAACAGCTAACAAAGCTGGTTATATTTCCAGATGCTTCTCCATCTGACACCTATCAGTTTTTTCAGTATGGATTAATTGATACAATTTTAATTTTTAATGATCTAAAAATTATTAGTGAGTTTCCTGTAGGATTCGTTGATGCAGTAAAGAGATTTAAAAATATGATTGACAATGTAAATCCAAGGGATATATCCCTAAAATTTATAAACAGTCAACCTATTTTTAATGAAGAAGAAGAATGCTTGGTTCCAGCACACCAAGTAATATTCATGTCCGTCTTCCCAGGAAATTTTCAGCCAATTGATCAGATTCAAGATTTAACAATTTACAGTCATGAAGGAAGGCTAGCCAGCACATTAGCAAGGGTCTTTGAAAGAACTCAAAAAATAACGAAGGAATCTCACACAAGGATTAATTATAAAAGTAGAAATACTCTGCTTGTGTCTAGTAAAAGAAATGAAATTAAAGAAAGAGAGATGAGACTCTTGGTGGAATTTGAATCAGCATTCTACAACCTATCTGGACTCTTAGAAAAACTCCCTGAAGGGATAAAGAGGAATCTCTGCTATTTGATAAAAGATAAAGAAGACCACAAATGCCAGCTATGTGCCTCAGAAATATCTGAAGAAAGCAATAATGAAATGGAATCAACCCACATGATAAAAGAAGAGGACAATGCATCTGAAGCCCACATGATAAAAGAAGAGGACAGTGCATCTGAAGCATCCCTCAATATTATTGTATAATGACGTAAACGCTTAGGTCATAAGGCACCATCAATGTAGCTGGTACAAGATAATAAATAATGACGTAAGCAATGACGTCATAAGAAGGTAAGGACGTGAATTGTCCATCAGACCCAACCATTATAAATAGATTGCTTAGGTAATTGTAAGAGGCATAAGAAAACAGAAAGCAGAAGGCTAAGAGTACTCATATGCTAGGAGAGCAAGGAGGAAGCTGCCGAGGCGATTCTGTAGTCTGACAAAGAATTCCCTTAGGGAAAAATAGTTCTAAACTCCCCTCTGGAGTTAGTATCTACAATCTCCCCTCTGGAGATAAAAACACCTTATGTAAAATATACTAAATAAAAGAAGTTTTTCTCCAGAAAGGTACATCTTCATCCTAGTCTTTTAGTTATGAATTATTTAGAAAGTTTAGAATTAACGGAAGAATCTGATTATTATAGATTAACTGCTTTATTAGATAATGAAAAACAGGCTGTTCTAAAAACAGAATTAAATCTCAAATCAAATAAAAATTTTAATAAACAAAATCTCTTAAAAGAAGTCTTTAATAGAAAAAATATAATATACTATGAAAAAATTCAACTTGAAGCCCCTATAAAGATAAAATCTGCCAATGGAGAACTTGAAATAGCTTTGATAAATGATGAAGAATTGAGTAAACAGATTGAGAAAATTAAGGATCAACAAAAAAGATCTAAAATTGGATGGATTCATATTAGTACTATACAAATCTTAATCAAATCTACATATATGAAAGGAATTAATTCACCAATAAGTTTAGTAATCTGTGACAAAAGAATTACTGATGACTCAATAGATCAAATAATTAGAATTGTTCATGAAAATTTGGCAAACGTAAATGTTAAATTCAATGCCCATCTTGGATATGCTATACCTTTATCAACAGAAAATCTTGGAAGATCTATAAGTTTGGCTTATAAATTTCACAGAAAGAATCTAATGGAACAAGATGATGAACCATTTTCAATTACATATGCAATAAATTATGCTCTAACAAATAGCCATCATAGTATAATATTTAAAAACAGAGAAAGAATTTATGTCGATGAATTATTTCAGAAAATTGTAAAAACAGAAATACCAAAATATAAAGCTATTGAAAACCCAGTTCTATTATTAAAAGAACCATCAGGAAAATTGGTTTCATCAAATTTTCAAATAAGAGAATCTAAAATTAATAGCCCTTTAAGTTTATCTAAGTTAAAAATTAAAGAAGAAAATTCTGAAATAAAAGAATTAACAAAAAAGGTCGAAAAATTAAATGAAACCCTAAATACTAAATTATGACAATAAATAAAGAAGAAATATATATAAATTATCAAGACAAGAAACAAGAGCTCTTTGAAAGAGAAAATCGTTTGAATTATTTACAGTTTTCTGAAATAAATCAAAGAGCATTTGAAACTCTAAAAATAATCTATGACAAGTTGAAAAGAGAAGTTGAAGAGCTAGAAAAATTAATAGAATCTCTAGAAAATAGTGATGAATCAGTTTCCAGAAATTCTAAAATAAATAATGAAGCATAAAAAGATTGAAAAACCAGAAAATAAAATAAAAAGGAAAAGGGCGAAAAAATTAAAAAGTAAAATAGAGGAGTATAAAAGGGAATTAAATAATCTTCAGATCGAAATTGATGATCTTATAATAAAAAGCATAGAAATAAGAATAAATATAAACAAGTTGGAATTAAACTTAAAAAATTTATAAATACCTGGAAAACCATATTATGATTTAAAAGAATTAAAGCTGTTGAAGGAAAAAATGGAGAATGAAGTTGAAAAATTAGAAAGATATTTAGAAACAAGAGAAAGTGTAGAAATAAAAGAAGTTTTTGAGGATTTGAGAAATTATATTAAAGAAAAAGACAAACAGATAAAAGATTTTATATACAATAATCCATGCAAAAAAGAATATTATCATTATGATAGGAGTTAAAAAACTATAAATATGAAATTAAAATTATAAATATACATCAAAGATTAGTAATAAATGATCATATAACAAATACAAGAGAAATAGTGGAAATGGTCAATACTTTAGATTATGAAGTTGCAAATTATTTTTATCAAAATCCCTTAAACAAAGCACCACCAAGTGAATCTATACAAATTATAAACTTATTCGAAGCAAAATATGAAGAGTTAGTAGAAATTTCGAAAAAGAAATTAAAAGAAAAGTTGAAATTGAAAAATTGGTATCAGAGACAAGTTTACGATTAAGGATAACACTTTCTCTTTAAAACAACACTTTTAGTGACACGCTTTTAAATCAATAACAACCACAAAATAAAAAACGTCTTTACAAAAAGTTGAAATTGACAACTTTATCAGAGTGGCCACCCAAAATTAAAACCGATAAAACTAACATTCATTTTTACAGCTCAATATTATTCTTGAAGTGTAATTATTTTAAGATTTCAAAATTACGTAGTGTTTTTTTTTATTTTGTAATAAAATAAGAAAAGAGTAGGGCTATTATTTTGGGGTTTGAATTCGCTGGTCTATATAAATGGCCAATAAATTGCGAAACCAATACGAAAGGTCGATGGTAAAATGCTTCTTGTAATTTTCCCTGCAGTTATGTTCTCCTGGTCATAATTCGGCCGTATCGTTTTTGTTTTGTTGTGGTCCGCCTCTTCAAATTGCGAACGTATCAAGTCCAAAATCTTGAAAACGGACCCTTTCGGCCTTTTCTGGCACAAACAAGTTTTTGACTTTTCTGGGCCGCTCTGTCTGTTACGAGATCAGCCCAAAAAAACAAAACAAATCTGAAATGTATTTATTTATCTCTCTCTAGTAGAACAAAAGATGTTGCTCTTCCAATATTAAAAAAAAAAAAAAACCAGGTATCTTTTTACCTAAATTTCACTAGTAGAATTCAAATTAAAACGGTGGATTTCACCTTATTCTCTCCTCAATCAATTACAAGTTTATGTTTAACATTTTGAAGAAATAATGTAATATACTAAGATTCCACGATTTGAAGTATTTGTTAGCACCCAAGGATCGGATATAACAGTGATCTTTATGTCGCTAATAGAGCAAAATGAAACAAATACTTGAACATTATCACCAATTGATGATAGCATTTTATAATGTTAACCCTAAAACACAGACATTGGCACGCACAAAATAACTCGATCACCCTAAGATAATCACATCTTTGTTTACAATATATTTTTTGAATGAGTTCCAAATTTGTATTGGTCAGTCTAAGCAAGTTAGGAGGATTCGCTACTAAACAAGATGAAAAGAGTTTCCTTTCTTTCTATAGTGTATACCAGTTGATAGCTTCTATATATTCAGTATTCACATTGCTTCTATTCTCAATCAGTGGCTTGAACTTGCTGCTGCATTTTAGTCTTTGACTTTGCAGGTTTTGAGTGCTTGGATGTAGAAGAAGAAGGCGATGACTTGGGAGAAGAAGTTGACTTAACCTTTTTCCGCCTTGGCTTCTTAGCAACATTGGCAACCCCTGTTGTTTGTTGGGTTTCTTCTTGAGGCTCTGTTGATCGATATGAGAGGGTTCATTTATGTAAGTCGCTATATATATTATTATGAACATGGATCTGATCTAGCTATCGGAGTTACCTCGGATGGACGTAGTATTGGGGTCTCTTCGGGGACCAATCGACGTTGAAAAATCAGGTGCCGATTTAAACTCATTCATCTGTATTTGTTTTTTTTCAACAAAGAATTCACACATTTCATTTGATAATAATGATAATAAATAATATAAAGTAATGATGCGAGATGGAGAGGTGCATACACACCCAACTGGGTCCACTCTCAGAAGGACCATCCCATCCGATGTGAGCCACATGCTTAACATCTGTTGGTTGCCCAATTTCCATTTCCATTTCCACCTCCCGCTCCTTCACAACTACAATAATCGACATCCAACTCCAACTTAGCACAACAATAAATTTATTTTATTGTTACATTTGGGTGTACAAAACAAATATAAGCATTACCAAAAATTCCGGTAAAGAATTTGTAAATCCCTTTCATCGCACTTCCCATCAAACGGCGCCGCCAATGTAATAATAAGGATATCAACAACAGGAAGCAAAGCCTAATTCTTTTTTAGCTACAAATGCTTTTGCCTGTCAAAAAATGGATACACTTAAAATTACATGGAATTGATTTCTCATATTTTTCAAATACTAAGTCTCATTCAAGAGGGCTTCGATCTGATTCAGGAATATAATGAACATTATTCGTATCTGCTTAATTGGAAACAAATAAAAGACGATCTCAATTCGAAATTAATATGATGAGGTTTTATTATATATATGAGAAAATTGGATTAAAAACAATGTAAGTACCTTAAGAGGATTATGATGAAGGTACTAGAATAAACATTGATCCTCCAAGTCTAGCCATTTTATTAGGGTCACCCTTAATTTGTCATCATTCTGGAAAACTTTGTTTAGCAGGAATGACGACATATGCAAAGCTTCTGTCTTTCCCTCTCAGGTTTGTGTTATTGAGTTATTAACTATTCGATATATATATAAACCCAGCAACACATTATCATGGGAAAACTGAGAAAGAATAAACAGAGTTCTGAAAATTTTGATATTTTTATTGATGGGATGATAGGGAGGGTAACAATGCGGGTTGAGTGGAAATGGAGAATAAAACTGCGGTTTCTTTCAAGGAGAAACAGAAGAATAGAAAATGGGGATCCATTCAAGGATGAAAAGCGAGTAAATAAAGGGTTGACAGGGAATACAAAAAAAAGAAGGGTTAAGACAAATTAAAGAAAAAAATATTTAAGAATGTAAATTGATAATAATAATAATAATAATAATAATAATAATAATAATAATAATAGTGATTAATGAGTATGTTGTGTATGCATATATGTTGGTTGATGTATGTTGTTATGCTTGGTTGTTGAGCGAGTAATTCGGAGTTATTGTATTTTGTTTCTTCTAAGATGTTCTACATACCTTGTTATATCCAATGAAAGTGAAGATTTCGTAGTTGTGCTCTAAAATTGCGGATGAGATGGACAAACAGAGAAGCTATATTTCTAATTCAGTGTTTTGTCTTGAATTAGCTAGTATGCCATTATTCACATACAAGAACAACAACATTCTACGGTGATATATATGCTCATTAGTCCAAAAAAATAAAAAACACTATAGGCGTTTATCATTACTCATTCGCTTCCCAAGAATGAATAGTTTATGTGGTAACTCGTTATTTAACAGCTTTCCATTAGGTGCTTATTGGCCACAGAGAAAATTTTCCCGCTTGAACACCGATAAATATTTAACGGTAATACTAGAGAGACAAAAAAAATCGTTCGAACTTACCTTATTCAATATTTATTAATTATCATAAAGTAAATTATGACTATTTTAACTAATTTTCTTTAATTATCAAACATTATAAAAGTTAGATATGTAATAAATTAAACTTCAACATGTCAGAATAAAAAATACGATGTAAAAAAAATCTTTTTATTTATAGTCAGTTAAAAATCAAATTTAAATATGTTATGTATCATCATTTTATTAACTTATATGTTAACTTAAAATGTGGTCGTTGTAGTACGCATCATGTACATTTTAATTTTTCTTTTGTCTAAGTAAGCAAAAAAATCAAAACAAACCTCTAACCTAAATCAGAACTGATAATTTGCAGTAGAACAATATTAGATTCTGACAAAATCACATTATTAAAATTATTTTTTGTTCTATATCAAATTATTCAATTCACCACTTTATTTATTTTTTTTTAACTATTCAATCAACTTGAATGTACCAAGGTCTTGATAAAAATTCTTGAATTTTGTGAACTAAATAAGCAACTTCAAATGTGTAGTCACCACTAGAGTTATGCAAAAGATGCAGGACGTCCAAACAATCCGTTTCACATAGGATCTCTCAAACAATAATCTCAGACTAAGACAAATTTTTTTTAGACTGTGAAAAGCTTAAATTTGGTAATAGACTAAGGAGAAGAACTACTAGAGCAGTTCAAGATCCAACTCCCATTAAAGTCTCTAATAATACCGTCAAAACCAGCAAAATTCGAATAAAAAAATAAACTCACATTACCATTAAGTCTCCACAATCACCACACTCTGATCTTAAAAAATCTTTTTATTTTATTTTTTTAAAATTTCAATTAAAAATAATAAATTTATAATAATTATATAAAAATAATTAATAAATCAAAATAAAATTTCTCTCTCTTTTCTTTTTTGGGCTTTATCAATTGATTTTAGATATTATTGTAATCTCTAAAGATTAGTATTTGATTATTAAAATATTAAATAATTAATATTTGATTTAAAAATATAAAAATTAATAAATTTAAATATTTAAAATTTATTATAAAAAATAAACTGGACAAAATTAGATACTAAATAAAAAACACTATAAAATTAGCCTTGACTTTAATTACTTCCCGCAAATCCAATCGAATGATGCACCACTGGCAATAGTTGGCAAGTACTCAATATAATGATAGTTGGTTGTATTAGCCAATTTTTACAATATTAACTTATTTGACAGCTGGATTAATTCAATTTTATATGTTTCACATCTATTTACATGAATAATCATAATCATATTGCCATTCTACCCTAATAATTATTCTCATCATCCATCCTCAACTTGCACCTCGCTATGTAATCTTTTCTACTTCTAGCGTATTTGCTTTTGTCTATTCTTGATATGATCAATAATGATATTTAAGCGCCAAAGCTATTTTACTATACCTAATTAAGTATAGATTTATCAAAGAAAAGAAAAGGACGACCGCGACAATGCAAGTAGCCAACAGTACACAACAAAGCCGTGAAAGCACCCTTTCTTTCTCCTTTCTTTTCCCCCCTCTGGTTATTTATTTTTTAATATCAATCATATAACTTTATTTCGTGAGGTCCCAGAATTCAGATGCATGTATATAAAAGATTCTTACATATATATGCACATTGCCGAAAAAGCTATCAGTTAATTTAATTTATAAACACAAATTATTAATCTCTTTCACATATTAACAATACATTTTTTATATGTAAAATATGATTTATTTGGTGAGTTTTTAACAAAATATGTTTTTTTGAGTTTTTTTTAAATCTTCTAAAAATATAAAAATAATATTATATTTAAATATCTTATATAAAAATTTTTTTTATCAAAATTTTAAATATCAAACCGAATGAATTAGTTTAACCGAATTAACCGAGAATTGATTATCTGACCAATCCAATTGACTTGCAAAACTGTTCTGCAAATAAATATGTGACTGTCTCATCTTTCTTACATTTTTATCATATGCTAATATCAACTGTATAGATAATTTGAGTTTCTCAATAAAGTACAAAATATAATCACTAATTAAAATAAGATATTTACATCTGATCGCATATAAAATGAGTATTTCATATTTTGCTTATGCCCCTATTTTCTTACTCTTTTCAAAAGTAAAAAATTATTAGAGATATAATTATTTATATTATTATTTTTTATTAATTTAAATTTTTAAAATAAATAATATTATAGTATAATATTAAAATTTTTTATTTAAATAATTTAAAATATTTAAATTTTTAGTATGAATGATATTATAACAAAAATGAATAAACAAACAAATAATATTATTTCACTTTTGAGATAAAGTTTTCAAGGAATAAACAAATAATTATAAAAGTTATATGAACAATATTATATTATATTATATTATATTATATTATATTATATGATGAAGATGCATTTAGCAACTAGTTAACAAAATTTAGATTGATTAAGTGATTAATTTATTTTTTTTGTTTAAGTAAATGTTAAAATTTTTAATTTTGTTTTGTGCATATCATAATTTATTAGTTAATAATAAATATTTAAATAGAATTTAAATCTATAACAAATTAATCTTTAATCGATTGAACTGAAAAATAGGGGTGAGCACGTATCGGTTTGGTTCGGATTTAAGGAAAAATTAAAATCGAACTAATTAAAATATAATTGGTTTAGTTTGATTTGGATTTGTGTTTTTTTGTGTATGTACCCGAATTAAACCAAACCGATTAAAAACGGATTGATTCGGTTCAGGTAATTGGGTATCCGATGACTTTGAAATTCTTAAAAAATCTAAATTTTTATCTTAAAAATTCAGCAAGTACAATAAACATGTAACATCAATAGAAATAATCCAAACATGTTAAATACCAAATACATTAAAAACTAAATACATTAAAATTCAAGCATATTAAACACTAAACACATTAAAATCCAAACATATTAAATACCAAACCTATTAGAAGCTAAATACAAAAGTGTAATAAAACTATATATTTTTTATTTAATTAATATATGATTGGGTTCACAGGTTAGTTTGAGTTTCGCACACTCAGAATTGAAATCCGAAACAATCACTATAAATAATCATCGATTTGGTTCGAGTTAGACCCGATGACCTGTTAGTTCCAAAATCAATTTAATTGATTTAGTTCGAATTCAAACCGATAATTGAGTACCCACTACCCACTGTCCGTGCTCACCACTACTAAAAAATACATTATCCAATTAAAAAAACACAAAAAAAACCGTCACCTAACGCAACATACAACTTGTAGTAATTAATATAAAATTAATTTGTAAAGTAGGGGATGGCATTATTGTCTCCAACAAGAAAGTTGGGGAAAAGGATTAAATAAGAAACATGTAGCAGTGATGTCAATATTAAAATAAACATAGTGCGGTGATTAATTTAATATAAATAATATAAAATGATATCCAAACAATATAACTAGTTAATTAAAAGATTTTAATATAACTTAAATGGTATAATTTTTTCATATTTATTGAAAAAGTTGTGAATTCGAATCTCTATTTTTAATTAAAAAAAAAATTTGTTGGTACTTTGAATTTCGCATGGAATCATAGCAAAGATAAGATCGATGTTTTTTTTCTGTAGTTTCAAGTCAATAATGCATAAAACCAAAGGAGCATGACCATCAGGAAATACAAATAGTTCGGTAAGATTAGAGAGAGAGAAAAAATTAAATTTATTTTATTTAATATTTATTAATTATAATAAATAAGATATATTTTTACTGTTTTAGTTGATTTGTTTTTTCAAAACATTATTGAAGATCGAACTGATTTTTTTTTCCAATAATTATTGAAGATCGAACTGATTTTTTTTTCCAATAATTATTGAAGATCGAACTCGGATAGAGCAAGGCACAAGTTTATTCAGCAGATGCGATGCATTACATGCTTGAAGCCCTAATGAAATTAAACTCGATCGGTTACAAGTTGGAAAGGAGATTTGGGAAATTAAACCTCACACTAGTGTGGCATGCAGATGCAGTAGTCTCTAGAGGCCTGTAATGAAGTTAACACCGGTGTTCTTCAACCAAACATCGCCTTGGATTAGCTGAGCCACTGTGAACTTGCTAGCCTCTGCGGCACTGGTGATGATGTGGTAACCAGGCCACGTAACCCTCTTGCTGGTGCCAGCACCAGCACCACTGTTCATATACTCTCCATAATACAGCGTTTCCAAATAGTCCTTTGTCTTATCATCCCATTCAGACCATCCTGCGGGGTCAATATGCCCATCTATTGAAGATTGCATCACAACCGTTCTTGAATACTTCTTCCATGGCCGCCCCAGATAAGTCTTGATGGACCCCACCACGGGCTTCAGATCCGAACTCGCTGTTATTTTGCACTGCTGAATGGAGGTCCCTGTGTTTTGGTTGGGGTCTTCGCGTCCTTGGGCCGTCACCATGTTCTTTTGGTTGCTCATGGGCTTTCGGGCCACCAGGTTGCAATTCTGGAACACAACAGCAGCATTTCCAAAGATGAAGTCGATAGTGCCAGTGATGACGCAATCACGGTAGAACTGCCTGTTGCTGTGGGTGTACAGAGTGTCCTGGTAGGCATCGATGCGGCACCGGTTGATCACGGAGGTGTCGGCGCCCACACGGAGTGCCACCGCCTGGTGCTTCTCTGGCCCTGCCGTGTTTTGAAACCAAATGTCTTGCCCTATAAACCCATCACCAACGGCGGCTGCTCGTACACACAAACGCTCATTAATGCATCACATTACTAAAGAAAAATGATCAAACTAATTAACAAAACAAAAAGGATTCACGTGTTTCTTTTTTCTGATTTACTTTATTTCTTTTATTTTTTCATCACCAATGAGATTGGAGTTTATACATATTATTGTTTCTCTGGATCTAGAATCTTTGGCTTTTAGCTGGGGACAAATAATTAATACTTGTTTATTTATTCGCCCACCTATTGTAATATTCCGAAGAGCTAGTAGCATTTAATATGTTGGGTGCTAATAAATTAGGTTTGATTTGGGGCCAATTAAAAATCCAACGTAGCAGATCATGATAGTTAATAAGTGTTCAAGAATGGATAACAACGACAAAAGCAAAAGGAAAAGCACGCCAGTAATTTATTAAATTTTGGAAATATAAAATTAGTAAAAAAAAAATAATTTTATATTATTAAAAATATTATTAGTGACTACTTGATTATTATAAATTACAAAAATTATTAATTTTCTAACACTTCTTAAAATAAAATATTTTTATATGCTATAATTAGTCATTAAAATTAATTAAAATATATATTAAATTATAAAATACAAATTTAAAATGAGTTACATTATATATATAATAATAATTAATTTTAGTAATTAATTTTTACATTTTAATTTAGATATGAAAAGAAAAATGGTGTAGAACTCAGTTATAAAATGTATAGATACTTTACGCAACTGTAACGTCAGGGGCAAAAAATAGATCATCCCATTATATTTAAAAAATTAAAAAAATTTGGGTTGAATTTGTGTACCCCAAATTTTTTTAATTTTCTCTTCCATACTAATCTCCGATTAATAAGCTTAATTTTTTTAAAAAAAAAAAATCGAATGGTCCAATTTTTTCATCCTTTGTTTTAAAAAAAAAAGTTGTTCGACATTCATATCTAGCACCCACATTTTTCACAATAATATACAACACACATGCTTCTCATATAAAAAAATGAATCATTAATTTTGGTATATAAATAATATTTTTAAAATAAAAATATACAAAAATATATATTATGAACTTGACATGTACAATGTAGATAAATATGGCTAGATCAGAGCAGAGAATTATATAAAGAAAGAAAGTAAAATTAATTTAAGCATTATTAGAAGGTAAATAACATGAATAGAAAGAATCATGGGAGAGATGTATATATTACCGACGGTGGCGGATTGGAAGGTGCCAGTTCCATCGACAAAGTTCAAGCTGCCGGTGATAATTGTTGCATCCATACCGTCACCAACAAGCATGACGTTCTTCTTCTTTGAACCGATCTCAACATTCTCTTTGTACGTTCCCTTCTTCACATATATTACGTACCTTGTTTTACCGTTATCAGGTGCAGAAGCCACAGCCTCCGCCACCGTCTTGAACTTGCCGCTTCCATCCTTGGCCACCACAACATTAGCCTTTATATCAGCAGCCACAGACTCCAAAAGCCTCCGATCGGTGCGTGTGACCCATGAGGGAAACTCTCGGTTGAGTGGCTCCTCAAGGAGTTGGTGCTGATGGGTCTTTGTTGGCAAGACTGCAACAAACATGGCGAGAGAGGTTCTTGCCCTGGACATGAGGTCCGAGAGTTGAGGCTCCATAATGGCACGAGCAGAGCCATCTAAGCCATCCAAGCAAGTGGCATGGTTCGTGAGGACGCTGCTCAGCCACGTGTGCGCGTCTTGCAGGGAAAGAGTGGTGCGCTTAGTGAGAGCCACCACGGAGTCATAGACTCTGGAAATGGACAAGTCCATGAGGTCTGCACAGACTTGCAAGGCTGCTTCCTGGCGTGGAGTGGCGTTGAGGCGGACCTTGACGGCGTTGGCTGTGGCCATGGCTTCTTGGATGCCTGAGGTGGATTTGACAAGGAAGGATTGGAGAAGATTGTAGTTGTCTTCTGTGGTTGCCAGGATGTGACCTTGAGTTATTTCGGAGACATGGGCCAAGCAGGTTGCTCTGTTAACGGCGTGTTGACAGAGATCGGCACTGGGTTTGGTGCTGAGATATGAATTAGCAATAAGGGATGATGAGGCAAGGACACCAATTCCAACTACAACTACAACTACTACAGTAGTGAGGAGAAGGGATAGGAATTTCGGAGTCTTATTATTATTGCTTAGAAGAGGTTGTTGTTGCTGGTTAGCCATAGTGATTAGTGATTAGTGACTACTGCCTTTGCAAGCATGCTGCTTCTATCTTCTTTATATACACAATTCATAACCTTCCGTTCCTTCCAGGAAGTGAATAACATACAATTTTTAGATGCTTCCACATTATTAAATTTATTAAATAAACCTTTTCCTTTTATTTTTTCATATTTCCGCACATTGTTTTTCTATTACAACTTTAGTTAATAGAATAGGAAACGCCACCTGCATGAGACTCCCACTTTACACACTTTATTTATTTTTCATTATCTAAACCAAAAGATCAAAGCACTGTCAAAATTTATTATTTTTATCGTCAGTTAATTATTAATATTTAAAAATATAAAATAAAATATATTATTAATTATTAATTAAATAAAATAAATTAAAAAAATTAAATTAATAATTAAATAATAATTAAAACAATAAATTTTAATATCTCTAATATTTGTATATCTAAATTTCACTTTAACAGTACAATTTGGCTTAATTAACCACGGTATCTATGGTTCTACAATCTACACCCCTGATTCAAATAATAATTACTATCAACAATGTATGTAGTCGCTTCGTTTGACTTCATGGCGCCTTAATCCCCGGCCTTTTGAATTCACTGATTACGCAACTTTCCCGAATTATCTATGGCCATCAGCTCCACTTGGCAGCTACTTCTGTCCTTTGTCAATGTGCGTCTTATCAAACAAATTATGTATATATATTATTAAAAAAATATTAAAACATCATCATATATAATTTATTATTTTTATTCAATAATTAATTATCAATATTTAAAAATATAAATTAAAATATATTATTAAATTATTAAATTAAATAAATTAAATTAATAACTAAAAATAATAAATTTTAATAATTTTTTATTATTTTTTTATTATTTATTTATACCCACCAGGATTCACCCACAACTATCTTCTTCCTCAAGAAAAAAAAAATCTTTTTCAGTAAAATTTTATACAAGTATATGTGATTTTCGTATACATAGTTTTTTTTATAAAAGTAATATACTCATATTCACATGCTCTCTTGATTTTATTGAATTGAAGCGGATAACATGATGATTTTTTTTGGGTCTTTGTCTGTTGTTATACAAAATCCTAGTAAATCTAAATAATTTGGTTTAAAGACTTGCGACGACATCTTCGATTATATTTAAGGCCATTGAAAAATATATAAATTTGTTTACTACTTGACCAATTTGATGTCAGTAGATTTTTTGTGTGACTATATTAGTAGATTAAATTATCGGTTTATATATTCGTGTAATTTTTCAATATTAAAGATGACCAAAAATCATTTTGAAATGAATTTTACTAGTTTTTAGTTGAAAATGTTATATCATTACTGTATATTAAATGCATATTAAAATCAGTTATTAATATAAAATATATATTAAAAAATAAAATATATAATAAAATAAATTATATTATATATATTTATATATAAATATATATTAATTAACTTTAATAGTTAATTTTAATGTATAAATAATATTTTTATATTTTAATTTTATATAAATTTTTTATTTAAATTATTTAAATACTTTATTTAGTAAAATATTTAATGTGTAAAAAGTTTATCGTTTTGTATAATACATTATATATCGAATACTAAAACTCATCTCAAATGAAAGCTAAATCTCAAATATTATGCATTTGAGATAAGAAATAATTTATTTTTATCAGATCTCGAATACACCTAGAATATATAATAAATGTAAAATCAGCTGGTGTGCAATGGGAATATGATAGAGAAGTTACTCTATCCTTAACACCAGAGATTAAGAACAATGGTGCCTATATGGCGATATATATAAAGGATTTTACTAAGTAAATAATGATTTTTGTGAATAATGTGAATTATAGATTTTAAAATTAATTCAATAGAATAAAAATATATTACACTCTAAATTATCTATTTAAATCTTAATATTAGGATAATCATCTGCACATCTAATAAATTAAATATATGATATATTCATTATTCACATTGTTGAATATTTTTATTGTATATTTATACTTTTTCATATATAAAAGGTTCAACTGAGATTAATTTTCGTTTGAAGAGATTTTGGTAATTTTGGAAACTCCTCTTGCACATTTTTTTAAACATTGATACTATAGAGACAAAAAAATTAGAATTTATTTTATTTAATATTTTTTAATTATTAATAAATATTAAATAAAATAAATTTTAGTTGTTTTTTGTTAATTTTTTTTGTTATTAAATATTTTCATTTTTTTAAATACCTTCAATATTAAAAGCATATAGCAGGTCAACAGGTTTAGTTTGGTAAAGTTTTTACCTTTTAAAAATAACTTATAAAAACTAACTTTTAAAAGTTAACTTTTTAAAGGTTGTAACACTCGTGCTTAATAAATTAAATTAAAAATAATTTTTAATAAACACAAGCAACAACAATATACGTTTAGTAAAATAGTTTTTAAAATTTAAAAATATCATAATAGACATTAATGTAAGAATTAAATTTGAATATTAATTAGTGTACAAAATTATATTAGACTTTTTAATTTTAATAAGTACAAGTCAAATTTAAAAGGCACAAATCAATTTTAAAAAATTCTCCTTTAGATACTTTTAAAAGTACTCATATTTTTTAAAAGTTGTAAGTATAAGCATATGAATTTTTTGATTTATTAAACGCAAAACAAAATTACTTATACTTTTAAAAAGTACCAACACCTTTTCACAAAATTTTATCAAATTAAACTTATATATGTTCAGGAGACATCAACTGACTAAATGTCATGTGACACATACTCAGAATATTAAATTTTAGGATTAATTTGTCTCTCTTTTGTTTTAATTTAATTATTAGTTGACATTTTAAGATATTTTAATTTTGTTAGTTACAAGATAATATATTAGAATTTTGATATTTTATATTATTTTAATTAATTAATTAGTTAATATATTATAATATTTTAATTTAATTAGTTTTAATTGATATGTTAAGATATTTTTATTTAGTTAGTTAGAATACGTGTTAGAAAATTTATATTTTAAATTATTTTGACATAATTAATTACTTGATATGTTAAAATATTTTGATTTATTTAGTTATAATTAGAAGACATATTAGAATAGAGAGTAATTGTATAGATGTATGTATTATGATTAGTTTTGGAAGCTTCAAGTTTTTTAGGTGTTTTTTTTTGACGTAATGATCTAGAATGCGGAGTAATTTAAAACACATCTCAAGTACATTGAGCTAATTTTTTTTGGATTAATCAGCGACCGATTTAAAAAATTTTATTAGAGGGAACAAAAATAACATATAAAAAAGATTAAAAATTTAATATAAATATATTTAGATATTGAAAATTTAAAATATATTAATAAAATTTTAAATAATTAATTAACACATCAAAAAGTATATTAATTTAAAAGTATTTTTAATTTTCATATTAATTTAAAAATATTTTTTTGTCACATATCTTTTATATCTATCAACTCACATTTTATTGATTATTTTTTATATAATACAAAAGAATTTATAGCTTAATAATTAAAGGATCTATAAAAAATGTAAAATTAAAAAAAATATAAAAAATTTAAAAAATAAAAATTCAAATCAAATTACCACCATTTTTTATATATATAGATATAAATAATGTCTTTTCTTTTATCAAGTAATTATTTAAATATTTTTTGCCATTTAATTAGAGAGTTGACACTCTATGATATTCATGGTAAAAAATTTTAATTTTGACGAAAATAATTATTATACATAGTACCAAAACTAAATTAAATAAAATAGTAAAAAAAGGATATATAATACATATTATCTTAATTAAATTAAAATAATTATTAAATACTAATAATCTCATTTTTATTTGAAAAACTAAATTTGACTTTAGATAATTAACTAATTAAATTATTATTATTATTATTTATTCGAGCATATATATTTATTTTTTAATATAAATAGATTAAATTTATATAATTCGATCATTTTTATTATTGTGTTGTTATTTAATAACCTAGATTTTTCATACATATATTAAAAACAAAAAATAAGTATGAGGGCAAACCTATTATTTTAAGAAAACATTTTATACTTATATATATTTACTATTTGTTTTTTTTTTTAATTTAATGGAAGCAATTGTCACCACATTTGCAAGTAAATTCGTCTCTGAACCTAATTTTAGGTGCACAACATTCTAAATATGTACCTCTATAATTCTACATAGATGTAACATATACCAAGTGCACTTAAAATATTTTTTTATAAAAAGTGTTATACATCTCGAATATGCAATACTCAATTTTTGTGATTATTTATCTTCTATCTATGGTATCCGTGATATATATAGAGAATATAAAAATACAAATATTTTTCACATCGTACATTTTAATAAATAAAATATTTGTTTAATTAATTTAAATAAAAAATATTCAACTTTATATAAATTATTTTTGTTGACAAATCATATAAATAAAATGACTATCACTCTCTTTCGATATCGTTTTAGTATAATTATGTTACCGTAATTATAGTAATTAAAATAAATAAAATGATTATCACTCTTTATATATATATATATATATATTTTAATATTATTATGTTGAATAATAATATTTTTAAAAAAATATTTTTTAACAATAAAAAAATATTATTTTAATTTTAATAATATTTACGTAATTACAAACGGTAACATAGCTTTTCAAATTTCAATAAAAAGCCAGCGTGCAGCTAAGGCGGCGCATTAGCAAACATTTATAAAGGAATATCTGTATCGTAGCCCATATGCAAGGAACATGAGTGGTCGGGTAGCACTTTTGTTTTTTTCCCTCCTGTTTTTATTTTTAGAATAATTATATAAATCAATCACTAAAAATTTTAAAATTAAATATTTTTATTTTTAAAAAAAATTAATATACAAAAATATTTTTAAAATTTTATTTTAACAGATAAATTAATTTTTAATTTATTTTTTGAAAGAGTAATTATTTAAATTAGTCCTTAAAAATTTTAAAAATACACATTTTTGTTTCTAAAAAAATTAATAAACAAATCAATCTCTAATATTTTTTATTAGAAATCACAGTCATCTATCCATAAAAAAATAAAATAATAATTATTATTAATTATACAATAATACTTGTTGGTCGAAATATTCTATTTCGAAAAATATTGAGTTTAGAGGATAATAGATTTCTATTTCGAAGAATGAAGGATTACATCAAGACAGATTTATTGAAGAATGAGAAACAGAGATTAGTCGACGCACTCAGTTGAAGAAGAGAGGTTATTCGAAGATGATTGATAGAACCGCTTGAACTTAAAAAGGGGGATCGAATCAAGTTATTTCAAAACTGAACTTCTTTTGCTCTGTTTTTGCGGAAGCTCAAATGCAGGAGATTTTTTTGTTTTGTCTCATGTGCAGAAAAGAAACAGAGAAGGAAAGAAGAGAAATAGGCCAGTATGTATCCTGGTTCGGATTCTAAGTGCCATAAATCCTACATCCAGTCTCCACCACAACCATGGTGAAATTTTTACTATAATCCACTTATTACAATCACCAATACTATTGAATTACAACCTAATTCAACTAGTATCTACCATTAAGCTTTTTTCACCAAAGCTTAGCTACCTAAAGTGTTGTCCCAACTTGGAAGGGAAATCTAAATAGATTCAAACTCACCAAGTGCTAACCCAATTTGGCAAGGGGAACTAGTCCTAGTTCAACAACTTAATTACACATAATTTCAGTGGCTCTTTCATGCATCTTTTTGCCTTTTCTCTCATGGCTTTTCACTCACATTTTCAGCCTTTTTTTCAATACAAAAGATGATTCAAGATAGCCATAACAAAAAATCAGAAATGAAACTCGAGTAGAAGAAAAAGAATTCAGCTCAGTAGTTGAGATGATGCTCTTGAATGTGCTCTCTTTTACCTGACTTCAAATGTTGAGGTGAGGCTTCTTATATAATCAGCTTGCTCTTCTAATTTGCACTCCATTGCCTCTTCCAATCCTTCGTACCATCAACCCGTTGGAACTGTCTCTGAGGGCATGCAGTCCTTGCTCCATTCTGCTGCACTACCACTGCTTGTCGAGGAACCACTCTACCACCTCTGCTGTCCTTTGATTTGCTTTCTTCTATGGCATGTATTTTCTTTTCTCTCTGCTCCATTACCTTTGCTATACGAGGAGCTGCTCCACTACTTCTACTATTGTGCAAGTTTGTGTTTTGCTCTCTCATATTCTGAGATTTGCTTTACTGATGTTCTTGGAGTGATGTGTTGATGTCCTTGTGTCTTGAGAGTGTCCCAGCTGTCCTTTATTATTGACATATGTCCTTTTCTTCTTTATGTTCCAACCACTAACATTCGGTGCTCTCTCTCTTGGCTCATTTGGTTACCCATTCAAATACAAAGGGTTGATGCATTATGAACTTAAGTGTTGGATCTGTAGCATGTTAAGTAGCTGAAGCAATGCTAACTTGGGTTGAAGCAATATGAACTTGGACAATTGGGCCTGCATTACTTAAAACACACATTAAACCAATTTCAGGCTCTTACCCAAATAATATTTGTCATCATATATTAGTCCAAATTTAAACTTATCTCAACAATTTCTCCCTTGATGACAAACGTGATAAAAGATGATAATTGAATTTAAAAATTAATTTAAATGAGTTGAGAGCACTTCCCTTTGAAGACTATCTGAAGTGTGTAGTACTCCCCCTTTACTGTTAGCATTTCTCTCCCTTAATCATGGCTTTCCTCTTCAAGTGGATAAAACTTAAAACAGCTAAGAACAATTTCTAAAGCAATATATCACAGTAACAATAACACTAAGCACAGAGCAATCAACACAACCAAAGCACAAAGCACAGGCAAGTTAAAGTTAAGCATAGTAATAAATAGTAAGCATCATTGTCCTTAAACTAGGAGCAATCTGATGGCTTCCATTCGAGCTACAGGTGCAAAGGATTCATCGAAATCAATCCCTTCCTCTTGATCATAGCCTTGAGCAACCAATCTTGCTTTGTTTCGGACAATGGTTCCATCTTCACCCAACTTGTTTCTGAAAATCCATTTCGTGCCAGTGACTTTCTTTCCATTTGAGTGAGGCACTAAGGTCTAGACTTGATTCTTCTCAAACTGCTGCAGTTTCTCTTCCATGGCTAATACCCAAGATGGATCAGCAAGTGCTTCTTGGATATTTGAGGTTCAATCTTTGAAATAAGAGCTATGTTGTTGGATTCAGCTCTTTTCAAAGATGATCTTGTAGCTATCCCTTTGGAAGGATCACCTATAATGAATTCCTCAGGATAATTTCTCAAAAATTTCCATTCCCTAGTCCTTTTGGTTTGAGTTGAGGATTCAGGTTCCTCCTGATCAACAATAGCCTCTGCATCAAAATTGTTTGCTGCAACAGGAGCAGTTTCTTGAGAACTCGAATTTTGAGGATCTGACTCAGTAATCTTGGGCAATTCAGCTTCAAAAGTTGGACTATCATTAATGCAAATACTAGGAACAGAGTTAGATTCACAGAATGTGACATGCATGATTTCCTCAACAGTTTTGGAGTTCTTGTTATATACTCTATAAGCTTTGCTATTAGTGGAATAATCAAGAAAAATGCCTTCATATGTTTTAGGATAAAATTTTTCAAAATTTTCTTTGATATTCAGTATAAAACATTTGCAGCCAAACACACGAAAGTAATTAAGATTGGGAGGATGTCCTTTCCAAAGTACATATGGAGTTTTCTTCAAAAAAATTCTTATGAGGGTTCCATTTAAAACGTAACAAGCTGTATTCACAGCTTCAGCCCATAAAAATTTTAGAACCTCATATTCACACAACATAGCTCTAGCCATTTCTTGTAAACTTCTATTTCTTCTTTCCATAACACCATTTTGTTGTGGTGCTCTAGGACATGAGAAGTTGTGTGATATGCCTAGTTCATCACAAAAAGATTCAAAGTATTGATTTTCAAATTCTTTGCCATGATCACTTCTAATTGAAATAATTTTTAAACTCTTTTCATTTTGAATCTTCTTGCTTAATTTTTCAAAAATAGAAAATTTTTCATGTTCATGAGCTAGAAAGAACACCCAACCAAACCTAATGTAGTCATCCACAATAACCATTCCATAACTTTTTTCTCCAAGACTTTGAGTCCTAGTTGGTTCGAACAGATCAAGATGCAACAACTCCAATGGTTTCTTAGTTGAGACATCTTCCTTGGGTTTGAAAGAGGTTTTTGTTCATTTACCTATTTGACAAACATCACAAGTGATGTCCTTATCAAATTTAATATTAGGAAGACCTCTTACTAAGTCCTTTTTAACAAGATTAGAGATTTGGAACATGCTAGCATGTCCTAATCTCTTATACCACATCTATTTTTCAGATTCTATTGAAGAGAAACAAGTCACATTTTGAACTTTAAGATAATCTAGTGTGAGACCATAAACATTGTTACTTCTTTTGGCAACAAATAAAACAGCCCCTGTTTTCTCATTAATGACCCTACAATCTAATTTCTTAAAAGTTATAGGATATCCAGGTCACACAATTGACTTATGCTCAAAAGATTATGTTTTAACCCATCTACCAAAAAGATACTATCAATGCAAGTAGAAAAATCTTTGCCAACCTTACCAATGGTAATAATTTTACCTTTACCATTATCTCCGAAAGTGACAAATCCTCCATCATACTTGTTGAGTTTGATGAAAAAAGTATCCTTTCCGGTCATATGCCTTGAACATCCACTATCAAGATATCACATGTCCAATTTCTTCTTAGATGTAAGGCAAACCTGCATGTTCTTCAACTAACCTTAGGTATCCAAATCCATTTGGATCCTCTTATGTGAAATCTTCTTGGTTGCCCAAGAGCATTATAATCATGAAAAACTTTATATAATTTACTATCATTACCAAAAGACCTTAGAAAGATGAAGCATTGTTGAGGATCATGACCTTTTCTGTTGCACTTATAGCAATGGTTAGTTCTTGCTCACTGATTTTTGTGATTTACTAAAAATTTTTGGTTTGAAAATCTTGGAAGAGGAAGCTTCAGATTTTTTAACATTTTTGTTTGAAAACAGCCTTACTTTCATCTTTGAATGCAAGTCCATATTTTTCACAACCAAATATTTGACAAGCAAGTAATTTTTATCAAGATTTTATGAACTTTGAAGAAATTTTGCTAAGTCTTCATTAAGGTTTTTAATTTGTTCATTCAGCCTTTTATTTTCAGCAATCAAATCAGTGGAGGCAGTGACCATATGCTTGAGTTTGAATTTGTTTAATTCAGCTCTTAAAGTATTGTTTTCTTCTTTTAAAGAAATTTCATCACAAGCTTCGGTTGCCTTTACTTTTTCCAGTAAAAAATCATTTTCAGCTCTCAATGCTTCATTATCTTTCTTGCATTTAACATATTTATCTAAGAGTTTCTTAGAGTTCACAGTAAAGCCTTTGATAATGTAGTGCAATTCATCAATAGATAGGTCAGAGAGATCTACCTCATCTTCATCATCGTGATAAGCCATCAAGCATAGTTGAGCCTCTTGATATGAGTTTTCAGAACTGGTGTCATTTTCAAAGTCTTCCCATGTTGCCATCATCACTTTCTTTTTGTTCTTCTTTGATTTTTCGCCTTTCCTTAATTGAGGACAATCTGACTTGAAGTGACCCGGTTCCTTGCAGTGGTGACATGTGAACTTGGCTTGATCCTTCTTGAAGTCTTTGGATGGAGAACTTCCTTTGCCTTTCGTTTTTGAATCTCAGTAATCTTCTCATTTTTCTTGCAAAGAGCACCATTTCTTCATCTGAGAAACTGTCATCCGATTCCTCTTCTTTGGCTATCATTCTTGATTTTAGTGCTGCATTTTTCTTTTTGTCATCTTTGTCTTGAGACATGTGAGTGGTCTCATGGGCCAGCAGCTTGCCTCTTAGCTCATCATATGTGATTTTGATTAAATAATTTCTTTCAGAGATGGCTGTGCTTTTTACTTTCCACTTCTTCGTAAGACTCCTTAATATTTTCCTCACCAAGGTTTCTTCATAAAAGCTCTTTCCCATGGCATCCAGATTGTTGATGATTATTGAGAACCTTTCGAACATTTAATCGATGTTCTCTTCCTCTTTCATGTTGAACATTTCATACTCCTTCATCAGCATATCAATTCTGGTCTCCCTTACTTGTTTAGTGCCTTCATGGGTGAGTCTGACTGTCTCATATTTCTTTAGCCATCTTGCACCTTGATATTTTTTTTGTATTCTTCAAAAATTATTGCGCAGTGCATTAGGTTGATTGCCTTTGCATTGAGTTCAACCTTCTTCTTTTCTTCCTCTGTCCACTAATTGTTTTCTTTTGCCACAACTTTTTCATCAGCGTTTTGCTTAGTTGGGACATCTGGTCTGTTGAGAATAATCTTCCAAATGTTATAGTTGATTGACTGCACAAAGATTCTCATTCTCTCTTTCCAGTAGTAATAGTTGCTACCATTGAAGTAGAGAGGTCTGTTATTTGACTGACCTTCAGTGAGCATGAACGCCATGATGTTAGGACCCATATTGTTGGCCATGGATCTTTACTCCAAGCTGTGAAGCTTAATTCCTTGAGACCTTGCTCCTGATACCAATTGATGGAACTACTTGGACTTGAAAAGGGGGTGTTGAATCAGGTTAGTTCAAAACTGAACTTCTTTTGCTCTATTTTCGCGGAAGCTCAAATGTAGGAGATTTTTTCGTTTTGTCTCATGTGCAGAAAAGAAACAGAGAAGGGAAAAAGAGAAAGAAGCCAGCATGTATCTTGGTTCGGATTCTAAGTGCCATGAATCTTACATCCAATCTCCACCACAACCATGGTGAAATTTTCACTATAATCCACTGATTACAATCACTAATACTATTGAATTACAACCTAATTCAACTAGTATCTACCACTAAGCTTTCTTCACCAAAGCTCAGCTACCTAAAGTGTTGTCCCAACTTAGAAGGGGAATCTAAACAGATTCAAACTCACCAAGTACTAACCCAACTTGGCGAGGAGAACTAGTCCTAGTTCAACAACTCAATTACACAAAATTTTGGTGGCTCTTTCATGCATCTTTTTGCCTTTTCTCTCATGGCTTTTCACGCACATTTTTAGCCTTTTTCTCAATACAAAAGATGACTCAAGATAGCCATAACAAAAAATCAGAAATAAAGCTCGAGTGAAGAAAAAGAATTCAGCTCAGTAGTTGAGATGATGCTCTTGAATGTGCTCTCTTTTACCTGACTTCAAATGTTGAGGTGAAGCTTCTTATATAATCAGCTTTCTCTTCTAATTTGCACTCCATTGCCTCTTCCAATTCTTCGTACCATCAACCCGTTGGAGCTATCTCTGAGGGCATGCAGTCCTTGCTCCATTTTGCTCCACTACTACTGCTTGTCGAGGAACCACTCCACTACCTCTGCTGTCCTTTGATTTGCTTTCTTCTATGGCATGCATTTTCTTTTCTCTCTGCTTCATTACCTCTACTATACGAGGAGCTGCTCTACTACTTCTACTATTGTGCAAGTTTGTGTTTCGCTCTCTCATATTCTGAGATTTGCTTTACTGATGTCCTTGGAGTGATGTGTTAATGTCCTTGTGTCTTGAGAGTGTCCCAGCTGTCCTTTATTGTTGACAGATGTCCTTTTCTTCTTTTTGTTCCAACCACTAACATTCGGTGCTCTCTCTCTTGGCTCATTTGGTTATCCATTCAAATACAAAGGGTTGATGCACTATGAACTTAAGTGTTGGATCTGTAGCATGTTAAGTAGCTAAAGCAATGCTAACTTGGGCTGAAGCAACATGAACTTGGACAATTGGGCCTGCATTACTTAAAACACACATTAAACCAATTTTGTGCTTTCACCCAAATAATGCTTGTCATCATATATTAGCCCAAATTAAAACTTAGCTCAACAATGACAATTTGCGGTTACACTCAATTACACAGAAAGAGCAAGAACAGTTATTTAAGGATTGGAACACATGGGAGTTACATTTGAAACTGATTGGTCAAGGATTTCTATAAATAAGTTAAAAGTCAAAGGAACTAGGATTGGATCTTTACTTCAGAAAAACACTCAAACACACTCACATCTCAGGGACTTTCTGAGTCTGCATTCGAGTAACTTTTCTATAGGGTTTCTTTCATCATTTTTAAATTATGTTTATATTTTCTGTAATCTTTACTTTTTCTACAAATTTATCTTTCAAGCAAATTTATCTTTCTGTTTTCTTTTAAGATTCAGTACTCTATTTTTCAAATTCAAAAGTCCTTTGATCTTGTCAAAGGCAATTTACCGCTTATTTAAATTCAATGCAATTTACTTCAAATTTAGGCAATTTATTTTCGAAGTTTATCTTGTTTATATTCCAGATTTTCTTTTATTTTGTTCAATCAAAAAGACATTTTGATGCACTTTAAAGAACTGGTACTCACAGAGGAGTAGGTTTCGCTCTCAAACCATTAGATATCAAACCACTTTCGATTTGTTAAAAATCATCAAAATAATACTGTACCATAATTTTTTTGTATTTTTTAGACAAAAATAATAATAAATTTATTCATTAGATTTTTATGTATATATTTATAATATAAAAAGAGTTTTTGCATATATATATATATATATATATATATATATATATATATTCACTCAATAATAATAATAATAATAATAATAATAATAATAATAATAATAATAATAATAATAATAATAATAATAATAATAATAATAATAATAATAATAATAATAATAATCAATAAAATTATTAGAGATTATTCTACAAAAAGTTAAAAGTTAAAATCAATTGATATTTTTGCATTTAATATAATTAAAAGATGTCCTATTTTAAAAAATATGTTTGTATTAAAAAAAAATATTTTAATTTGGCTTTCAAAACATCATTATTCACCTTGCTTGTTTTCAACAAAAAGAGTGTCTTAATATGCTAGTATCATCGTCTACATGCACAAAGCTAAGCTTAATAGTAATAAAGGTTGACATATATTGAAAGTGAAATGGACAGGAGACTGTTATGTCGAATAGAAAAAAAATTTGAAAATTGATCTGTGTATTAATTTTTCTTGGGAACAAAAATGTCTGTTTTAAAATTCTTGGGGACTAATTTGGATAATTATTCTAGCGAAAAATAGGCTGATGACTGATTTGTCTGCCAGAGTAAAACTTTGGATATTAATCTATGTATTAATTTTCCTTAAGAACTAAAATGTCTATTTTTAAATTTTTTAGAGACTAATTTAAATAATTACTCTTATTATTATTATTATTACTATTTATTTTCTTGAAAATAGATAGTTATTATTTTACTGTAAAAATATATTATATGATTTTTTTCTCTCCCACTCCTTGTAATGTTAATCTTTTTTTTCTTTGCATTGATCCTCTTGTATCTTAAAGTTTATGCATATGTCCATATTTTTTATTTTGAAAAAAGTTATAAATTTATTATTTTTGGATAACACATATCAACTCTAAACAATGAAGGCTTAATCTAAAATTTGAAAAAAAATTCTCAAAGTCTTAATTCCCTATTGAGAGACATCGAAAAATACACCAATAGACCCAAAGAAATAATCTTTTAACACAATTTAAGAGAAAAAAAATATTTGCTCAGATTGGATGGCGAAGCATAGTTTTAACAATAATTTTATCTTTCTTTTTATAGATACACCTCAGAGAGAGTCAGAGTCTCTCTCTTCTTTCATAGTATTTTCTAACCCGACAGGTCAAGGACTAATCCTCATATCTTGGAGTTCTATTTAAGGATTTGCCACATGTCAATTGATTATTGCATGCATAAGGTATGATTTGAACTCCCGACACTTATTTAAGTGAATTAGTAAAGTAAATACTAGACTAACCCAACTTAATTAGAGTTAGAGGCTCTTATTGCAATACAGAGGGTGCAAAACCCTGTAACTTTGAAGTTTCTTTTTTTAGGACTTAGGCATTGATAGTTTGCCTACCAAAAAAAATTATCCTTCTATTATTATTATGGACAATAATATAATTTTGCTCAAATATTGAAAAATTAATAGGAGTATGGCTCAGATATGGCTCTTTAACTCTAAGTATCACTTTTTGTAACTCAAAGAAGGATAAACTATCATTTTTATCTATAAATATTCATAACGTTGACAAATCTACTCACAAAAAATTGCAACTGACTTTATACTTATGAAAAATGGATTCTGAGAATAAATTCCCAAAATAGTCCTTGAGATTCACGCAATGACCTAATTTGGTCCTCGAGGTTCCAATTTCACCATAGTGGTCTCTAAGGTCATTTCTGGTACTAACTCAGCTGATGGAGTACTAATGTGGCTATTCTTTGCCACGCTGAAGATAACCAAAACGATATCATTTTGGTTTGGCATCCATCGTTTGGCAAAACGACATTGCTTGGGTGCAAATGTGAGTAAAAACAGTTTGTGATCAAACATAGAAATCTGTTCTCCTTCTACACTAATGTCATTCTTCTTCTTTTTCTTCAATGGCCAAAAGCTAGGGTTTGATTTCTTGGGGTTGTTTGTGTTGCGATGACAATAATGACGTTGAATTGATAGGTTAGATCATCTTTTTCGCACCTGGAGCCAAGTATTTACATCATTATCATATACAGTGAAGGTAACCTTTGTTTTTTTTTGTATTTTTTAAATTTTTAGTATTTCGTATAATGATTGTATCAGTGGCACTGGTACAATGAATTTTTATCGTTTCTTCATTCACTAGGGTTTGAGAGATTTTTTGGTGGGTTGGGGTTTCTGCTCTGTTTTTTCAAATAGATTACAATTGGGTTGACAATTTAGAATGGGGCTGAGAGAGATGGTTGTCATAAATTGGGATGTTGTTATTACTTGAAAATTTTATCATTTTTTTTGCATTTTGAAGATATGTTTCTAAAATTCTTTGCAAATGAATTAGTTACTGGATATTATGTTTCATCACGGGGTAATTTCAGAAAAAATAAAAAAGGGGTGTTCGCTTGTTCACCAGATAACAGGAGTTGTCTAAGTGATCTAGATGTAGATATATTGGATGTATTCTATATGAGAAACTACTATAAAGAGCTTGGATATACTAACATAAAATAATGTTGGTGGCTAGTTCTTGATAGAGGCTTGGAGAATGGTTTACGGGAATTAAAATAGCGATACAGAGCTAACAGAGATGATCATTTGTGGCAAGAAGAATGGAGAAGTAGTTGATGTATATTATGAGCATGGTATTTCGATTCCAGAGGTATTATTAAGCAAGAAAATAGTGGTATATTTGGATGATAAAGATGAAAAAGGTGTTGTGTGTGTTACAAGTGGTACTAGTAATCACCCACTCAAAATCACTTTCAGACTCATTCCTAAACCCATTCCTAGCAATAGTAAGAAGAAGGCTCATTCAAAAGCTAAAGAATTAACACCAGTAGCTCTATAAGTGTTTCTAAACCAACCACTAATCTTACATCTAACAAGAATATTTCCATTCTTAAAGATACCAAAAATACCAATCCTAGCAAGCCCACCATCCCTAGCAAGCCCACCAAACCCAAAAAGTCCACCATTCCTATTAAGCCCAATAAGCTCACTGTCCCCAAAACGTCCAATAAGTCCAACAAACTAACATTTACCAAGAGACAATATACCAGGTCTATTGCAAAGGGATTCAAGAATAAAATTTACAATAATAAAGTCCCTTTTAAAGTGTCTTCTAACTCTCATGACTTTTATGAGAGTGCAGAAGATGAACTCTTTAAGCCAGGCTTTGATAACGATATTTCTTCTGAATCTGATGAAGGTGCAAGGAGGGTGAAAGGTGGCAGAAAGGTTGTGAAGTTGAAAAGGAGAGGGTTGTGTCACTAACATCAAAAGGAAATGAAAAGATATTAGTTGA
This sequence comes from Arachis hypogaea, assembly GCF_003086295.3. NCBI lineage: Eukaryota > Viridiplantae > Streptophyta > Magnoliopsida > Fabales > Fabaceae > Arachis > Arachis hypogaea. Next base: position 20,948,456 of record NC_092050.1, read on the forward strand.
TCAAGATGCATTAGTTCAAGATATTAGTGATGAAGATGTGGATCTTGGGTTTTTAGAAAATGGTGTTGAGGGATATGACTATGGCTATGATCTAGGGGTTGACTCAGATGGAACAAACTTATGGCATTCGGAGGAGAGAAAGACTCTTCCAAATTCAAAGGATGAACTTGATGAAGTTGATTCTGATGATGCATGTCCAGTTTTCAGGGAGGATTTAAGATTTAGGGAGTTTCACTTGGAGATTAGTGCGAGTATAAGTGGGAGTTTTGAGAGTTTTGGGAGGTTATTAGGGAGTATACAATTCAAAAAGGTAAGCATATAAGGTTGAAGAAAAATGATAAGGAGAGGTGTAGGGCTGTTTACAAAGTGAAAGAGTGTCATGGGCTGTTTATGCATCACGGGACCATGTGGACACTTGTTGGCAGATAAAAATCTTTAATGATGATCACACGTGTCTTAGAGAAGATAGAAACAAGGCTACCAATAAATATTGAGTTGCAGTAAGCTGGTTAAAAAGGTGAGAAAATATCCAAACTTTAGACACTATGAGGCTACAGCTTATTTCAAGACTAGGTTTGACTTAACTCTAAACAAGAACTCCATATCTAGAGTCTTGATGGATGCAAGAAGTGTTGTCTATGGGGATGAGAAGGAGTAGTATAGGATGGTTAGGGATTATGCATTAATACTGTTGAAGACTAATCCTAGATCAATCATCTAGATTTCAATAATATCTCAACCAAATAGAGACGTTATCTTTAAGAAGATGTATGTATGTTTGAATGGGTGTAAGAATAGATTTAAAGCTAGTTGTTGCCAATTGATTATTTAGATGGTGCCTTCCTAAAAACTTAGTTTGGTGGTCAGATTCTATTAGCAATAGGCTAGGATGCTAACTATCATATCTATGTCATAGCTTGGGTATAGTTGACATGAAAAATAAGAAAAATTGAAAACAAATTTTAGAGTTTTTGCATCTGGACCTAGGCCATTACAAGGAGCATGGTTGGTGTTTTATCTCCGATATGCAGAAGGTAATCCTATCTTAACTCCCATAGGTAGTTTTATTAAATCACATGATGAAGATGCATGTTAGTAGAATTGTTGGAGAATAATGAGATTGTTATGTTTATGGTTGATGATGACTTCTTTACTTGTTGCTATAGTTGCCACTGAAAGTGATATATCATGTTGTGTAATGTTTGATTAGTATAGGGACTTTTTTAAGGTACGACCTTTCGAAAATTAAAGACTTTTATGAGTAAATTTACCAAATATTAAGGACCTTTATGGAAATTATTATTAATGAGAAAATCATTATGGGGCATGATTTATATTATTTTGATGATTGGTGTACCATTATATTGCCTGATTCTAGTCTTTCATGGACAGGGACTAATATCAGCAATCAAAGAAGTGATGCTAGGCATACATCATGGTCGGTTTTGGATACTTACAAGTATTATAAATTAAATTAGTGTTCTTATTATTATGTAAATGGTATTGCTTTAATTGGTTGTTATTCATACTTAGGCATTCCTTGTATGCATACTTGTGTTGTACTATCCAGAGTCAACAAGCCATCAAAAGACTTTTGCCATAAATGACTTACAATGGAAGCATACAAGAAGACTTACAACCATCACATCAATCTAATTTCTGGCAACCTTTGTGAGAAAACGTAGATGATATAATATGCCTCATGAACAAAAAATTAAGAGAAAATCAGAAAAGCTAAAGATGAAGATAAGAATGGATGCAGATGAAAAAGTTGGAGGAATTAAAAGGACAAAATCTAAACTTAAACTAGACACCATGACTTAAGACAACATTGATCTAAAAGGACAACTTTGAACATTTACTTGTAGAGTTTTTGATGAAAAAAGACACACAAGAAAGGGTTACAAGAAGAAAAGAGTTGCTAATGCTGTAGAGAAATCTAAGAAAAAGGAGAGTGAGGGAGATGTACCTCTTCAAGACCAGTCAATTGAGCAGACAGCAGCTGCAGCTGATGATTAGCAGATTGTTGTGGCTCATGTGAATACCCAGTCTGTGGAGATTGAGCTCTCTCAACCAACTGAATCTGAGATAGAAAACTCTCACAGGTACAATGTTTAATTTATATATAAATATATGTTATTTGAGTTTTCAGATGTATAATGTTATTTTTTCTTTTCATAGGTTATTGTTCCCACGAGGCCTTTAAAGTTGGCACCAAGAAGAAGGTCCCCTACTAGAAACATCTATCTCAGTCAATCCATTGTAAGGTGCTATCTTAGAAACAACAAGGATGGAATACTTTATAAAGTTTGTCCCAACTCTAGGATTCAAAGCTCTAAAAAAAAAAAAAAAACTGAAATCTTTGGATCAATATAGATAGGACATTATTTTTTGTAAAAAATTAGGCACTGTTTGATTAAAAATGTGTAGTCACAAATTGTTATTTTGGTATAACCCTATGAATGTATGGAAACATTAGACATTTAATATTTTTTTGCATTATATTTAGTAGTTTGAACCTTGATAAGCAATTAAACTACGACTTCTTATGGTTATTTGTTATTTCCATTCTACACTCATTCTTTGAAGGTTTAATTATTCTATTGGTCCCTATAGTTTTGTGAAATTTTCAATTAGGTCCCTGTATTTTTTTTTCTTTTAATTAAGTCCTTGCACCAAAAATTTTTTTTAATTGAGTTCCTACACTTTTTTTTCTTTTATTTGGGTCCCTACACTAATTTTTTTATTTTTAGTTAGGTCCTTATAAAATTAAGCCAATTACTGCCAAGAAAGACCTAATTAAAAAAAAATTTGGTGCAGGGACCCAATTAAAAAGAAAAAAAATATAGGGACCTAATTGAAAATTTTACAAAACTATAGAAAACAACATAGTAATTAAACGTTCTTTGAATCAAGCAACATTCATGAATCTAATGCAATTATGGGACAAACACTTTACATATATTTTATTACATAGAATGTTATAACAACTTTAGATTTTTTCATTACATACATAAACTAACTACAAAGTACATTCAAACATTACATAATATTACTACAAAGAATAGTACCATTAAAAGCAGAACCAACACTAACACATGAAGAATTATTTTTTGATTCCAAACATCATCTTTCAACTTTCCTAGTCTTCAGGCAAAGTTCAGTTTAAGTTCATCAATTTGAATAACAGGTTCTGATTTTGTAGCAACTTCATCTTGCCCAATATCTGCCCACACAAACAACTCACACCACCTCTTTCAATTTTTCTGTAACAAGCAAAAAAAAATAAAGATGTTGTAAAAATAGAGAAGAACTACAAACTTAACACAACACTAATAAATTAACTCACATTATAATTGAAATAAACAAAGAAAAGTTTGTTTGGATTCGAATTTGTCCCAGACCATTGTAAAACCAGACGACAGCCACAACCACACTATTTCGGCATCCGCACTGTGCTCCCACAGTTAGTCGTCCTCATCCAATACCAATTAGAAGGTGACCTTATCGAACTGAACGTAGTAGTGCTCCCACCTCCTATCATAGTTACTAACTGCAAATGTTCATAGAGCATTTATTAAGAGGAAGAAAAAGAAGAATAAGAAGGAGAGGAATGCAATTTGAAAAATTGGAGATGAATTAGGATTTTATAATGGAAAAGGGACAAAATTGAGTCCAATTATAATTTTGCCACATTATCTTGCCGTCGGAGACCTCTAGTATGGCAAAGAATAGCCACAAAAAAACTCTGTCAGCTGCGTCAACATCGAAAATAATTTCAAGTACCACTATGGTGCTTTGAGCTAAATGTGGGGGACTACTATGGTGAAAATAGAATCTCGTTGACCGAATTGGGTAATTGCGTGAAAGGGACCACTGTAAAAATTTATTCGGATTTTGATGGACAAAACTACCCAAACCTTCAAAGATAATCCAAAATTCCTAAACTATCTTTCTAATCTAACCTCTTCCATCTTAATTCCCAATGCTCAATCGCAACTTATTAACACCGTCCCAATCCTCAACTTCCAACCCTTTACCACTGCCACCCACCACCAAAAGAAACTATCGATCGTTAATAATAAAATTGAACTATCTCTTAAACAATTTTATCTTCAAAGACAGTATAGTAGTAGCATCCATGAAGAATTCTTCTAATAAAAGAAACTTGTGAAGACACCAATATGTACCTGTTGTGCTCAGAACTGGAATTTCATTGCTGAAAAACTTGAGTATACCAACCAGGCTCCTGTCCATTTTCACGCAAGACAACGCGACCCCTAACGGAAAAAATGCTTCACTTTGGCCCTTGTCTATGTACTTCATCATCCAACATGGTCCTTTTGTCACTTTCGCCGTGAGAGACTAATAGAACTTGGTGAGATGGCATGTTAAGCTGATGAGTTGGGGATTAAGATGGTGATATGGATGTTAGTTGCCAACATGGTGTGTTCAAAAGCAAAGGGGTCTATCTATCCCAATCCACATAAGTGAAAATGATGTCGTTTTGCTCCCCAGAAGACCTTTCATTTCAAGCCTAATAGTTATTTCCATAAAACCACCTTCACCCTGTCTCACAATTACAAGAAATTCCTAGCAGAGGAAGCATCTTCTCCATTGAAGCAGTGGTAATCATGCGAAGGTTGATGGAAGTGCTGAAAGTATTGCTGACAAGGTTGCTAACGGATCTTGGACAGTGCTGTTGATGGAGCTTAAACGACATTGCTGACAGAGCTTGGACGGTGCTGTTGATGGCACGAACTCTTAAGGTAAGCATCATTGTCCTGTTGTCTCTTTATGTATTGTGCAGTGTGTGGTCCTAAGTTTGACATGCAACTATTGATGTCTGCAATCTGGCAGCGATCTAGGGAGAAGAAACGATAAAATAATATTGCATTATTATTTTCTAGAAAATTTTTTAATTAAATAATATGAAAGTGTAGAAGTATGTTTTGTTCAGGGTATTCTTAAATTAAATTAAAGTAGGATAATAGTTAAAGGATTGAGTGTGGGTATAAAATTATTTTATTATCTAACATGTTTAGAGTTGTTAATTCTGAGAAATTAAAATATTATTATTTTCTAGATGGGTGAATATATGGTTGTTTCTGTGTTTCACCATGGGGGGGGGGGAGGATTTCAAGAAAGACAGTGAGAATGTTCTTCAGTATTTATATTGTAAAGTAAAGAGGTATCCACCTATGGATGTGGATTACATTGACTATTTTGATATGGTGGCATTATTTAAAGAATTAGGCTACTTGGTGTTTAAAGAGATGTATTGGTGTGATATGAATGCCTCTGACTCGGAGTTTGGACTTCATGTCATTAAGGGCGATTAATGAGATGAGGGAAGCTCTTTTGAGAAAAACAAGGGAGGTTACTGAGTTTTATATTTATTTTGATCATCCAGTTGATTTGTGATGAGCGGATAATTTATACGCTTTTTGGCATTGTTTTTAGTATGTTTTTAGTAGGATCTAGCTACTTTTAGGGATGTTTTCATTAGTTTTTATGATAAATTCACATTTCTGGACTTTACTATGAGTTTGTGTGTTTTTCTGTGATTTCAGGTATTTTCTGGCTGAAATTGAGGGACTTGAGCAAAAATCTGATTCAGAGGTTGAAAAAGGACTGCTGATGCTGTTGGATTCTGACCTCCCTGCACTCAAAGTGGATTTTCTGGAGCTACAGAACTCGAAATGGCGCGCTTCCAATTGCGTTAGAAAGTAGACATTCAGGGCTTTTCAAAAATATATAATAGTCCATACTTTGGCCAATAATTGACGACGTAAACTGGCGTTCAACGCCAGCCTTCTGCCCAAATCTGGCGTCCAGCGCCAGAAAAGGATCCAAAACCAGAGTTGAACGCCCAAACTGGCACAGAAACTGGCGTTCAACTCCACAAATGGCCTCTGCACGTGTAACACTCAAGCCCAAGCCCAAGCACGCACCAAGTGGGCCCCGGAAGTGGATTTGTACATCAATTACTTACTCATGTAAACCCTAGTAGCTAGTTTATTATAAATAGGACCTCTTACTATTGTATTAGGCATCTTTGGATTACCTTATGATCCTTTGATCACGTTTTGGGGGCTGGCCATCTCGGCCATGCCTGGACCTTCACTTATGTATTTTCAACGGTAGAGTTTCTACACTCCATAGATTAAGGTGTGGAGCTCTGCTGTTCCTCAAGGATTAATGCAAAGTACTACTGTTTTCTATTCAATTCTTCTTATTTCTCTTCTAAGATATCCATTCGCACCCAAGAACGTGATGAAGGTGATGATTATGTGTGACGCTCATCATCCTTCTCCCTTATGAACGCGTGCCTGACAAACACTTCTGTTCTACATGAATTAAGCTAGAATGAGTATCTCTTAGATCTCCTAACAGGAATCTTCATGGCATAAGCTAGAATGATGGCGGCATTCAAGAGAATCCGGAAGGTCTAAACCTTGTCTGTGGTATTCTGAGTAGGATTCAATGATTGAATGACTGTGACGAGCTTCAAACTCGCGAGTGCTGGGCGTTAGTGACAGACGCAAAAGGAGGGTGAATCCTATTCCGGCATGATCGGGAACCGACAGATGAATAGCCGTGCCGTGACAGGGTGCGTGAGCATATGATTCACTGAGAGGAGGGGATGTAGCCACTGACAACGGTGATGCCCTTGCATACATCCAGCCATGGGAAGGAGTAAGACCGATTGGATGAAGATAGCAGGAAAGCAGAGGTTCAGAGGAACGAAAAGCATCTCCATTCACTTATCTGAAATCCCTGCCAATGAATCTACATAAGTATCTCTATCCCTTTTTATTGTTTATTTTAATCTAATAAAGTATCATGTTTAAATCCGCCTGACTGAGATTTACAAGGTGACCATAGCTTGCTTCAAGCCAACAATCTCTGTGGGATCGACCCTTACTCACGTAAGGTTTATTACTTGGACGACCCAGTACACTTGCTGGTTAGTTGAACGGAGTTGTGTCCACACATAGTAAAGAGCCATAATAATGATTCCATACAATAACAAAGAGTACTACATTAATGTGATCACAATTTCGTGCACCAAGTTTTTGGCGCCGTTGCCGGGGATTGTTTGAGTCTTCGGCAAGCTTTTGGTCCGGTAACATCAGTGCCAGATTCCCTTTTGATCCGGCAACAGCACCAAGTTTTTGGCGCCGTTGCCGGGGATTGTTTGAGTTTGGACAACTGACGGTTCATCTTGTTGCTCAGATTAGGTAATTTTCTTTTTATTTTATTTTCAAAAATTTTTCAAAAAAAAAAAAATTTCTAAAATTTTCTCATCTGTCTTCGAAAAAAAAAATAAAAATGTTTTCAAAAATAAATTATTCTATGGCTTCAAAATTTTTAAGAATGAATTCTAGTGTTTCATGAAATATGTTGAATCATATCTGGCTGTAAAGCCATACCCAAACTACTTTGGGATTGGTATTTAACTAATCACTCCAGCCCATGTAATTATATGTTGCAGCCTGGCTGGCTGTAAAGCCATGTCTAAATTCATTTGGACTGAGGCATCAATTTGTTATCAAGAGCAAGTTAGTTGGAGTTAATCCACCTGCTACTGTTTCTGATCACCTGCTGAAGCTTGGCTGGCCATTGGCCATGTCTAGTGTTTTGGACTGGAGCTTTCTTTGAAAGCTTGGCTGGCTAGTGAGCCATGTCTAATTCCTGGACTGAAGCTTTAGACTAACATGGCAAGATTCCTGGAATTCATATTAAAAATTTTGGAATCCTTATTTTTCCTTCTAATTTTCGAAAAATATAAAATAAAAATCCAAAAAAATTAGAAAATCATAAAAATAAAAAATATTTTCTGTTTCTTGTTTGAGTCTTGAGTCACATTATAAGTTTGGTGTCACTTGCATATGCATCTTGCATTTTTCGAAAATTTCATGCATTCATAGTGTTCTTCATGATCTTCAAGTTGTTCTTGGTAAGTCTTCTTGTTTGATCTTGATGATTTTTTGTTTTGTGTCTTTTCATGTTTATCATATGCATTCTTGAATTCTTAGTGCGTAAGCATTAAAGAATTCTAAGTTTGGTGTCTTGCATGTTTTCTTTGCATTAAAGATTTTTCAAAATTATGTTCTTGATGTTCATCATGACATTCAAAGTGTTCTTGGTGTTCATCTTGACATTCATAGCATTCTTGCATGCATCACATGTTTTGATCTAAAAATTTCATGCATTGCATTTTTTTTAGTGTTTTTCTCTTGCATCATAAAAATTTAAAAATAAAAAAAAATATCTTTCCCTTTTTCTCTCATCAAATTCGAAAATTTGAGTTGACTTTTTCAAAAATTTTTAAAAATCAAGTTGTTGCCAATGAGTCAAATCAAATTTTCAATTTGAAAATCTTATCTTTTTCAAAATCTTTTTCAAAAATCAAATCTTTTTCAAAATTCTTAGTTATTTTCGAAAATTCCAAAAATATTTTTCAAAAATCTTTTTCTTATTTTTATACTAAATTTTCGAAAATAACATAATCAATTAATGTTTTGATTCAAAAATTTGAAGTTTGTTACTTGCTTGTTAAGAAAGATTCAAACTTTGAGTTCTAGAATCATATCTTTTGATTTCTTATGAATCAAGTCATTAATTGTGATTTTAAAAATCAAATCTTTTTCAAAAACTAATTTCTATCATATCTTTTCAAAAATATCTTCTTATCTTATCCTTTTCAAAAATATCTTTTTCAAAATATCTTTTCTAACTTCCTAACTTCTTATCTTTTCAAAAATTTGTTTCAACTAACTAACTAACTTTTTGTTTGTTTCTTAACTTTTTCAAAACCACCTAACTAACTCTCTCTCTCTCATTTTCGAAAATATCTCTCCCCTTTTTCAAAATTTCTTTTTAATTTATTAATTATTTTAATTTTTAAAACTTAATTTTCGAAAATTACTAACAATTTTTCAAAAACCATTTTCAAAAATCACTAACTCCTTTTCAAAAATAATTTTCGAAAATTCCCTCCTTCTCTCTCATTCTATTCTATTTATTCATTCATATCCTAACATCTCATCTCACATCTCTTCCATTCGTACAGTTGCATTTCTTCCTTTACATCACATTCTTTGTCTCCCCCTTCTCTTCCACTCACAAAGGGATCCCTATACTGTGGTACAGAGGATCTCTATTATTATTATCATTTTTCTGGCCATTCTTCCTTGTCATATGAGCAGGAGCAAGGATAAGAACACTCTTGTGGAAGTAGATCCAGAACCTGAAAGGACTCTGAAGAGAAAATTAAGAGAAGCTAAAATACAACAATCCAGAGATAACCTTTCAGAAATTTTCGAATAGGCAGAGGAGATGGCAGCCGAAAATAATAATAATGCAAGGAGGATGCTTGGTGACTTTACTGCACCTAATTCCAATTTACATGGAAGAAGCATCTCTATTCCTGCCATTGGAGCAAACAACTTTGAGCTGAAACCTCAATTAGTTTCTCTGATGCAGCAGAACTGCAAGTTTCATGGACTTCCATCTGAAGATCCTTTTCAGTTCTTAACTGAATTCTTGCAGATATGTGATACTGTTAAGACTAATGGAGTAGATCCTGAAGTCTACAGGCTCATGCTTTTCCCTTTTGCTGTAAGAGACAGAGCTAGATTATGGTTGGATTCTCAACCCAAAGACAGCCTGAACTCTTGGGATAAGCTGGTCACGGCTTTCTTAGCCAAGTACTTTCCTCCTCAAAAGCTGAGCAAGCTTAGAGCTGATGTTCAAACCTTCAGACAGAAAGAAGGTGAATCTCTCTATGAAGCTTGGGAAAGATACAAACAGTTGACCAAAAAGTGTCCCTCTGACATGCTTTCAGAATGGACCATCCTGGATATATTCTATGATGGTTTATCTGAGCTATCAAAGATGTCACTGGACACTTCTGCAGGTGGATCCATTCACCTAAAGAAAACGCCTGCAGAAGCTCAAGAACTCATTGACATGGTTGCTAATAACCAGTTCATGTACACTTCTGAAAGGAATCTTGTGAATAATGGGACGCCTATGAAGAAGGGAGTTCTTGAAGTTGATACTCTGAATGCCATATTGGCTCAGAATAAAATATTGACTCAGCAAGTCAATATGATCTCTCAGAGTCTGAATGGAATGCAAGCTGCATCCAACAGTACTCAAGAGGCATCTTCTGAAGAAGAAGCCTATGATCCTGAGAACCCTGCAATAGCAGAGGTAAATTACTTAGGTGAACCTTATGGAAACACCTATAACTCAACATGGAGAAATCATCCAAATTTCTCATGGAAGGATCAAAAGCCTCAACAAGGCTTTAATAATGGTGGAAGAAACAGGTTTAGCAATGGCAAACCTTTTCCATCATCAACTCAGCAACAGACAGAGAACTCTGAACAAAATACTTCTAATTTAGCAAATCTAGTCTCTGATCTATCTAAGGCCACTGTAAGTTTCATGAATGAAACAAGGTCTTCCATTAGAAATTTGGAAGCACAAGTGGGCCAGCTGAGTAAAAGGATCACTGAAATCCCTCCTAGTACTCTCCCAAGCAATACAGAAGAGAACCCAAAAGGAGAGTGCAAGGCCATTGACATAAGCGCCATGGCCGAACCTGTGAGGAGAGGAGAGGACGTGAATCCCAAGGAGGAAGACCTCCTGGGACGTCCAGTGATCAATAAGGAGCTTCCCTCTGGGGAACCAAAGGACTCTGAGGCTCATCTAGAGACCATAGAGCTTCCATTGAACCTCCTTATGCCCTTCATGAGCTCTGATGAGTATTCCTCTTCTGAAGAGAAGGAGGATGTCACTGAAGAGCAAACTGCCAAGTTTCTTGGTGCAATCATGAAGCTGAATGCCAAATTGTTTGGCATTGATGCTTGGGAAGTTGAACCTCCCTTGTTCATCAATGAACTAAGTGATCTGGATCAACTGACATTGCCTCAGAAGAGACAGGATCCTGGAAAGTTCATAATACCCTGTACCATAGGCACCATGATCTTTAAGGCTCTGTGTGACCTTGGTTCAGGAATAAACCTCATGCCCCTCTCTGTAATAGAGAAACTGGGAATCTATGGGGTGCAAGCTGCTAAAATCTCACTAGAGATGGCAGACAGCTCAAGAAGACAGGCTTATGGACAAGTAGAAGATGTATTAGTAAAGGTTGAGGGCCTTTACATACCTACTGATTTCATAGTCCTGGATACTGGAAAGGAAGAGGATGAATCTATCATCCTAGGAAGACCTTTCCTGGCCACAGCAAGAGCTGTGATTGATGTTGACAGAGGTGAAATATTCCTTCAATGGAATGAGAACTCCCTTGTAATCAAAACTCAAGGATCTCCCTCTGCAACCATGGGGAGGAAGCAGGAAAAGCTTCTCTCCAAGCAGAGTCAACCAGAGCCCCCACAGTCAAACTCTAAGTTTGGTGTTGGGAGGCCACAACCAAACTCTAAGTTTGGTATTGAACTCCCATATCCAAACTCTAAGTTTGGTGTTGGAGAGTCTCAACAAAGCTCTGCACATCTGTGAGGCTCCATGAGAGCCTACTGTCAAGCTATTGACATTAAAGAAGCGCTTGTTGGGAGGCAACCCAATGTTTATCTAATTCTTATTTTTATTGTTTTTCATGTTTTCTTAGGATCATGGTCATGTGGAGTCACAAAATAAACAAAAAAATCAAAAACGGAATCAAAAACAGCAGAAGAAAAATCACACCCTGGAGGAGCATCTGTCTGGCGTTCAAACGCCAGAACAGAGCATAGTTCTGGCGCTGAACGCCCAGAATGGGAGCATCCTGGCGCTGAACGCCCAGAACAGGCATGGTTCTGGCGTTCAACGCCAGAAATGGCACACAGATGGGCGTTGAACGCCCAAAATGGCCACCAACCTGGCGTTGAACGCCCAGAGTTGGATACAAGGGCATTTTGCATGCCTAAATTGGTGCAGGGATGTAAATGCCTTGACACCTCAAGATCTGTGGACCTCACAGGATCACCTCAGGATCTGTGGACCCCACAAGATCCCCACCTACCTCCACTCACTCTCTTCTCAATCATCCTCTATTCCCAATAAACACTCTTCCTTATTAACCCTTTACCACTCACATCCAAACACCACTACCTTCAAAATTCAACATCTCTCTCCCACCCAATCCCACCCATATGGCCGAATACACACCTCCATCCATCTCCTCCATATCCTCTTCTTCTTCTTCTATTCTTTCTTCTTTTGCTCGAGGGCGAGCAACATTCTAAGTTTGGTGTGGTAAAAGCATAGTTTTTTTGTTTTTTCCATAACCATTGATGGCACCTAAGGCCAGAGAAACCTCTAGAAAAAGGAAAGGGAAGACAAAAGCTTCCATCAAGGGTCTATAGCTCAGTGGTAGAACATTTGACTGCAAATCAAGAGATCCCTGAGATACCTCAGGGGATACATTTTCTTCCACACAATTATTGGAAGCAACTAAGGGTGGAACATCAAGAGCACTCCATCATCCTTCATGAAATCAGAGAAGATCTAAAAGCAATGAAGGAGGAGCAGCAAAGACAAGGAAGAGACATAGAAGAGCTCAAGGACATCACTAAGGTGGACTCATTCCTTGTTCTTATTTTCTCTGTTTTTCGTTTTCTATATTATGTGCTTATCTATGTTTGTGCCTTCATTACATGATCATTAGTAGTGAGTAACTTTGTCTTAAAGATATGAATGTCCTATGAATCCATCACCTCTCTTAAATGAAAAAAACTGTTTTAATTCAAAAGAACAAGAAGTACATGAGTTTCGAATTTATCCTTGAACTTAGTTTAATTATATTGATGTGGTGACAATGCTTCTTATTTTCTGAATGTATGCTTGAACAGTGCATATGTCTTTTGAAGTTGTTGTTTAAGAATGTTAAATATGTTGGCTCTTGAAAGAATGATGACTAGGAGACATGTTATTTGATAATCTGAAAAATCATAAAAATGATTCTTGAAGCAAGAAAAAGCAGCAAAAAAAAAAAAACAAAGCTTGCAGAAAAAAAAAAGAAAAAATTAGGCGAAAAAAAAATAGAAAGAAAAAGAAAAAGCAAGCAGAAAAAGCCAATAACCCTTAAAACCAAAAGGCAAGGGCAAATAAAAAGGATCCCAAGGCTTTGAGCATCAGTGGATAGGAGGGCCTAAAGGAATAAAATCCTGGTCTAAGCGGCTAAACCAAGCTGTCCCTAATCATGTGCTTGTGGCGTGTAGGTGTCAAGTGAAAACTTGAGACTGAGCGGTTAAAGTCAAGGTCCAAAGCAAAAGAAGAGTGTGCTTAAGAACTCTGGACACCTCTAATTGGGGACTTTAGCAAAGCTGAGTCACAATTTGAAAAGGTTCACCCAATTATGTGTCTGTGGCATTTATGTATCCGGTAGTAATACTGGAAAACAAAGTGCTTAGGGCCACGGCCAAGACTCATAAAGAAGTTGTGTTCAAGAATCATCATACTAAACTAGGAGAGTCAATAACACTATTCGAAATCTGAAGTTCCTATAAGATGCCAATCATTCTAAACCTCAATGGATAAAGTGAGATGCCAAAACTATTCAAGAGGCAAAAAGCTATAAGTCCCGCTCATTTGATTGAAGCTATGTTTCATTGATAGTTTGGAATTTATAGTATATTCTCTTCTTTTTATCCTATTTGATTTTCAGTTGCTTGGGGACAAGCAACAATTTAAGTTTGGTGATGTGATGAGCGGATAATTTATACGCTTTTTGGCATTGTTTTTAGTATGTTTTTAGTAGGATCTAGCTACTTTTAGGGATGTTTTCATTAGTTTTTATGATAAATTCACATTTCTGGACTTTACTATGAGTTTGTGTGTTTTTCTGTGATTTCAGGTATTTTCTGGCTGAAATTGAGGGACTTGAGCAAAAATCTGATTCAGAGGTTGAAAAAGGACTGCTGATGCTGTTGGATTCTGACCTCCCTGCACTCAAAGTGGATTTTCTGGAGCTACAGAACTCGAAATGGTGCGCTTCCAATTGCGTTGGAAAGTAGACATCCAGGGCTTTCCAGAAATATATAATAGTCCATACTTTGGCCAAGAATTGACGACGTAAACTGGCGTTCAACGCCAGCCTTCTGCCCAAATCTGGCGTCCAGCGCCAGAAAAGGATCCAAAACCAGAGTTGAACGCCCAAACTGGCACAGAAACTGGCGTTCAACTCCACAAATGGCCTCTGCACGTGTAACACTCAAGCCCAAGCCCAAGCACGCACCAAGTGGGCCCCGGAAGTGGATTTGTACATCAATTACTTACTCATGTAAACCCTAGTAGCTAGTTTATTATAAATAGGACCTCTTACTATTGTATTAGGCATCTTTGGATTACCTTATGATCCTTTGATCACGTTTTGGGGGCTGGCCATCTCGGCCATGCCTGGACCTTCACTTATGTATTTTCAACGGTAGAGTTTCTACACTCCATAGATTAAGGTGTGGAGCTCTGCTGTTCCTCAAGGATTAATGCAAAATACTACTGTTTTCTATTCAATTCTTCTTATTTCTCTTCTAAGATATCCATTCGCACCCAAGAACGTGATGAAGGTGATGATTATGTGTGACGCTCATCATCCTTCTCCCTTATGAACGCGTGCCTGACAAACACTTCTGTTCTACATGAATTAAGCTAGAATGAGTATCTCTTAGATCTCCTAACAGGAATCTTCGTGGCATAAGCTAGAATGATGGCGGCATTCAAGAGAATCCGGAAGGTCTAAACCTTGTCTGTGGTATTCTGAGTAGGATTCAATGATTGAATGACTGTGATGAGCTTCAAACTCGCGAGTGCTGGGCGTTAGTGACAGACGCAAAAGGAGGGTGAATCCTATTCCAGCATGATCGGGAACCGACAGATGAATAGCCGTGCCGTGACAGGGTGCGTGAGCATATGATTCACTGAGAGGAGGGGATGTAACCACTGACAACGGTGATGCCCTTGCATACAGCCAGCCATGGGAAGGAGTAAGACCGATTGGATGAAGATAGCAGGAAAGCAGAGGTTCAGAGGAACGAAAAGCATCTCCATTCGCTTATCTGAAATCCCTGCCAATGAATCTACATAAGTATCTCTATCCCTTTTTATTGTTTATTTTAATCTAATAAAGTATCATGTTTAAATCCGCCTGACTGAGATTTACAAGGTGACCATAGCTTGCTTCAAGCCAACAATCTCTGTGGGATCGACCCTTACTCACGTAAGGTTTATTACTTGGACGACCCAGTACACTTGCTGGTTAGTTGAACGGAGTTGTGTCCACACATAGTAAAGAGCCATAATAATGATTCCATACAATAACAAAGAGTACTACATTAATGTGATCACAATTTCGTGCACCAATTTGCCAGAGGTAGTTGGTGAAGGAGTAAGAGAGAAGGTTGTGATGGATATGAAAGCGAAGAGGACGAGGCTTATAAGTCTCCTCCTACTGGATATGAGACTGATGACAGTAGCAGTCACTACAAGAAAATCACCGGATACTGTTGGATTTACCAAAAAATTTGCCGGTAATCTATTTACAGTCAAATTCACCTTTGGAATAAATCAGACGGTATAGACCTCGACAGTAATTTTTTACCGACAAATTTTTTTATATGCAGCTAATTACTGTAAAAAATTTTCTGCCAAAAACTTTTACCATCGGATTTATCCCTTGGTAAATCCGACAGTAATATGCTATTTACTAATAACTAAATTAATAATTACCGGCAGATTTATCCGACGGTAAATCTGCCGATAAACTTAAATTTTACTTTTTCTTATAAATTCAATTATCATCATCCTCCTCCTACAGGAGAAGAGAACAAAAGCATATATAACTAATACCAATCAATCAAACAAGTAAAAAAAATAAAATTAAAGTACAAAAAGAAAAAAAGTATAATAACCAACTGCACTACAGGGCAGTAACTCCCATATTCTGCAAACAGAAAGAAAAATTAAGTATATATGCACATTATGACTAGAAACTTGTCTTAAAGTATTATTTTCACATTTATGAAAAAAATTAAAACCAATTAAGAACCTTTTATGTTCAATAAAAGATAATCCATATATCATATCTTATTACTCTTAATGGCTTATGCAGTTGATTTTGTAAGCTTAATCCAAATTAAAATTCTACCCAATACCATCCAAATCAACATATAAATTTGTTCACTCTTTTTCAAACATTAAGATTTTGAAAGAACTAAAAATAGACTATAAAACTTATAGAGAATGTTCACCCTATCAATGTTTGGTATCATTGTACTCTATGAATTTTTGTTTTGTATGTGACTTCAATTTTTCTGAAAATAAGATATGAACAATTGAACATTAACTTTAGAGAGAAAGTAAAAGTGGAGATAACTAATGTGTGATTGAATTTGAAGTTTCGATAGACCAATAAGAGAACAATTATAAAAATAACATTAAAAATAATCATCAATCATAAAACAAGTTAGAAATAAGTAATTGATTTTTACCTACCACCACCAATCTTGCTAACCTAATTGTTTTGAAACTACAACGATAAAAGAAGTTAAAATTCAAACATGTTAAAAATAATTTGAAAACTAATTCAAAATTTTTTAAAGCAAGTACTGAACAGTATTTCACATAAATAAACACTCACAACTTCAACATATTTGTTATTTGGGTGCTATTTCTTGTACTGTTCTCTGAACTCAAACTTGGAAAACAAAAACATAACAAAAAATCTCAACCAAGAATCAAGAACAAACTAAAAATCATAACAATAGAGTTATATGTAACTCAATAATAGCTAATTACGTCAAATTAAACAAATTATCTAAACTTACATCAAAATTTAAATTTGAAAAACTAAAAAAAAAAAAACTCAGTCAAAAGTGAAATCAGTGTATTCACCCACACTGCAAAAGCAGAACCAAGAACATAGCGATGGAGGAATCACGAGAAGAGGAAGCAGAGGATGACGATATGACAGGAACTAAGTACGACTAGCAGCGAGAATCCGAGTTGGCAAGAACATTTGAACCATGGACCACGGTCACTGAAGAAGGAGTGAGATAGGGTTAGGGTTTTTTTATTTAGAATGAAGTAAAAATAGGGATGAAATAGGAAGAGGGATGAGGGCAACTTACCTGGAGGAAGGAGGAGAGACGTAGGTCGACGATTAAGGGAGCAAAGATAGCGGCAGCAATGGCAGAAGCGACAAAAATGGCGGCGACAAAGTGACCAATGCGTTGCAAGGAGCACCTAGCTGACTTCACGCAGTCTTTGGATGCAGTTGGCGGTGGCCGACGCTGGCAGAGGGGCTGTCAGAGATGGTTTGGGGGAGAGAGAGAGAAAGGAGATGGTTAGAGAGAGAGAGAGAGAGTAGTTCAAAAATTAGGGGGGAGAGGGTTTGTGGTTCGATTTTAGGGCAAAATTACCGATGGAAAAATCCAACGGTAACACTTTGAAAGTGACCAAAACGCAACATTGTACTAATCAGAAATTACCGGTTGATAAATCCAAAGGTAAATCTAACAGTAATCTCGGCGTCAATTTTTCTTATTTTCCCTCTAATTATGGCCGGCTAATTTACTGTCGAAATATCAAATCCAACGGTAACCTTTTTATCTGACGAATTTATTGCTAATTTACTGTCGCTAATGTCCGACGCTAAATTCGATGATAAATTTGATGGTATTTAACATTTTTTTTGTAGTGAGTGATGAGATCTTGAGGAATAAAATAAAAAGAAGAGTCCTATAAAAAAGGTTGGGTCACCTAAAGAAAAAAAATAAGGTAAATGCTACTAAGAAAAAAGTGACGGAGTCATCTATCAATGACCCAAAGTTTTCACCTAGAACTACTAAAAAGAGGGCCTGTAGGAAGTATTCTGGAATTAGAAGGAAATATATTCTACGGGATAAGAATGATAAACAATAGATGCAGGATGAGAATAGTAAGCCTGGACTAGATTTGGGTGGCTCAAGAATGAGTAATAGAAGTGGGCCTGATGAGGGGAAAAATGGCAAGGGAGATGCTAATGTGGGAGATACTACTAAAGAGCCCACACCAACCCAACTGCAGTATAATTAGATAGTGACTTTGAGAAGCCATATGAGTATGAAAGTGAGGTGTTTAATAGCCTAGTACCATCTGGAGATAAAGAAAGGACAACTTATAACTCTTTCAATGAATACTCTGAGTTGGGTGAGGTGGAGTTTAAAATTGGTCAAATATTTTCCACTATAGAGTTATTCAAGAAGGCTCTCAAGGACTACTTTGTGTATGAGGGTAAGGATGTGTTGTATATTAAAAATGAGAAGCATAGACTTAAGACAGCTTGTACTAATGAGAATTGTCCTTGTTTGATTTTTACATCATGAAATACTGCAAAGGTTACTTTCAAGTGAAGACTCTGTTTAATAAGCATTATTGTGAAAGAGATTTTGGAAGTAACTTGTTTGACAAATCTCCGGTTGCAAAAAAATTAGTTAAGAGGCTTCTTGTTGAACCTGATCTAAAACTAAGGCAAGCAATGGATTATATGATAAAGGAGTACAAGGTTCAGCTGAATCCAAGGATGATCCAGGATATTGAAGGTTGCAAGAAAGGTTGTCATTGGAAATAAAAGAGCATAGTTTGGAAAGACTTGAGATTATCTGATGGAGTTGAATAAAAGCAACCTCAAAAGTATGACTTTGATGAAAACAATCCCCCAATCTGAATCTCTCCCACTGTTTGATAGGTAATATATTAGTTTGGATACTTGCAAAAAGGGGTTTAAGAAGGGATGCAGGCCACTAATTGAATTGGATGTCTGCTTCTTAAAAGGTTATTATGGTGGACAGTTTCTGAGTGTAGTCGGACAAGATGTCAATAATCACTTATATGTTATTGCTTATGCAATTGTCCCTAATAAATGCAAGGACACTTGAAAGTGGTTCTTGACATTGTTGCAGAAAGATCTAGGAGAGGTTACACAGTTTGGATAAAATTTATATTAGATCAATAAAAAAGTAAGTCATGGACCCTAACTAGCTAATTTACATGTATGATAATTTTGTGTGTGTGTGTGTGTGTAATATATATATATATATATATATATATTATTTTTTGGGATTTAAGTAACTGCTATGTGTTGGTAATTTTGTGATTATGACAGGGCTTGGCATTTGCAATTAAGGAAGTGATGCCTAATGCGTATCACATGAATTGTGTCCTTTACATCTGAAAAAAATTTAACAAATAGTTCAAAGATCAACAAACAAAGTAGATGATTTGGGAGTGTTCTAGGTACACCATCTTCCAAGAGTTCAACACAACAGTAGAGAAGTTAAAGCAAATCAATGAAGGTGCATAAGAGTTTTGCAGAAGTTTGATCCTATAATGTGGTGTAAGGCTTATTTCAGTCATGGGACCAAGGTTGACAATATTGCAAATAACATGTGTGAGTCTGGAATGCCAAGATTGTATTGCAGGAGAAAGCCAATTCTTTCCATGTGTGAGGACTTGGGGTACTACATTATGACAAAAAAGGTGATGCTAAAAAGAAGTTGGAGAATCACATTGGTCACTTGGTCCCTGTGCAGCAAAAGAAGCACCAAATGGAGGCAATCTGGGTTGGTGACAATTATAGAGTACTCTTTGAAGTTCACATACAAGGACACAAAGTGGGAGTCAACTTGCAAAATAGGACTTGCACTTGCGATGTTCGGTAATTGACTGGTATTACTTTACTCATTACATAGTTGATCTCCTTCTACTTTTATTTAATAAGTATTCATATCTGTTGGTTATTGTACAGGGATGCCATACAGGCATGCAATTGCAACCATGGCTAAATTGGGGCTGAAGTCAGAGGACTTTGTCCATAGATGGCTCACCCTGGATGCTATATATTAATCTACATACTCGCACAGCCTCAAACCAGTCAACAATGAGGAGTACTAGATGCCAACAGAGTGTCCTAAGCCACCATCTCCTTCGGTTAAAAAGGTTGCACATCGTTCAAAAATAAAGAGGAGAATTGATCTTGTTGAGAGAGAGAGATGCATTCTAACAAGGCAAGAAAGACTTTTAAAGTTACTTGTAATAAGTGTGGCCAGAGCCACCTGCTCCAATCCTCCTAAAGATCCTAACTGGAAACCCATGACCAAGAAGAAAAAAAGAGCTAGCAAGGGGAAACTTGTGTCATAAGCTATCATACAAGTATATCCAAAATATGGTTTCATTTGTCCTAAATAAAATATGGTTAGGGATTTAAGTGTCATATCATTAAATGGTTAGGGTTCGATTTGTCTATAAATAAAAAAGCTATGGATTTTTTTTGAATTTTTTCTCAATGTATAATTTTACGGGTTCAAGGAAAAGATGGAAATAACTAGAATGAGAATGATGCAGGAACTATTATGGATCCACTGGTTATCACTTTAACATAATAGTTGTATATATAACTTATTGTGATTGTATTCTCATTGTTTATATTTTCTTTGCCAATAGACAAAGACAAAGAAACACAAGAAAAAACTACCTAAATCAACTTCAAATGGAGAGAGACTACAATGGCACAAAAGGATGAAATTCCACTTTCATAGTCTTCCCCCAAGCTGAAGAGGTAATGTAAATAATGAATATCTTTTTGTAAGGTCTAAATAATTATCTGTGGTCTAACTCTAAATAATTATAATTAGTCTAATTAAATGTCTTCTTATAGCATGCATCAAAGACCATCAGCTTGAACTACCCACTTCCATAGATCACAACAGTAGCACAAAAGATGAAGCGCCCTATTGTTAGGCCTCTAACTCAACCTATATTTGTTCAAACTACTGTGATGCATCAAGTTCCTCATACCACGGGGTCAACTTTCAAGTGCCCTGCTTCGCCCAACATACAAATTCCTACCAACCCAGCTTTTAACGCTTCTACTGCATCTGCAGTGCCTAAATCCAATGGACAAAGTGGAGTTACAGCTGAGACAATCGCAGCAACAAGTTATGGGACTGCAACAAGGCTTTTCAAGTTCAACCCCGCTCCAGCCTTTAGGTCTCCAAGAAAGATTTAGATGCTCCATTCCAGTTGTACTAACAACTACTGTAAACTGTCTTTTTTAAACTGTAGGTTGACTTTTAAGAGAAACTTGACTTTAATTGACCATATTATGATACGTGTTTAGGAGGTTGTTTTATTTCCTTATCACATTATGATACATTGCTTGGTATTGGTAGTTATATAATCTTGCCCTTTTCTGTTAGTAAATAGCTATATGTTGCCCACTTTTGTTGAAATATATGCACATAATGTGCTTACTTTGTGTCTAAACTCATGTGATATATTACGATGGCTTATATGCTCATATATGTTTTGATTTGTTTTATTATGCATTATATTATTCCAACAGCATTCACCATGGATACTTTTTTAATTAACAATTATATTTCATGAAGCCAAGTGTTTCCAACATAAACAAAACCAAGACAATCCAAACAAAGCTATTACATTTCATACCCTAACCAAAAACCATTCTAAAATAAACTAAATTGAACAACATTCTATAATTTTATCAACAACCCATCCTAACAACCACATCATAACCAGAGCTAACCAGATTGTTTGAAAAAATTTGCAAATACAACTCCAGTAGCAATAGCTACAACCATAAATGCAAAACTAAAACTCCTTAAATAATTAACATTTCTAAATTTCTTCATTTGAAACTTTAAGCCAATAACTTTGTTCTCTAGCTCATTGAGTTTCTCATCAACCATATCAGGTGGACTAAGGAATTGATTTTGCTTTTCACTGAAACCACAAAAATTGATAGCCTTTGAGGGATCCTCTTCAAACAATGCAATATAATCATCCAACCATACAAAATATTTGCAATGAGGAGCTGTATTTTGCAGAGTATATACAACACATGTGAAGATATGTTAAGGGAGATGAGGCATGAAATAACGAAATTTGCAATACCTTGAAGTATGGGCATCTATAGAAAAGCCTATTATGGTTCAACTTTGTTGACGACATAAATAGAATTGCGTGAATTCCTCAGTTGTATTCAAGGGCAACAAAACTCTTCTTCTTCTTTGCTCCAGCATTGCCAACAAGACTACAGAAAAACTCCTACCATCATCATTAGCTCCTTCTCTTCCACTCCGGAGCTCTCTGCTACTACTCATGGCGTTTTAGGGTTTTAGAATTATTACAAAGAGAGAGACGACAACACTGATCTACGAAAGATCTTTTGAGGGTGCAAAACAACATCGTTTTTGCTTATGTGGATTAGCACATATAGACCCATCTCCTTTGAATGCACCATGTTGGCAACTAACATCCACATCACCATCTTAATCCCCCAACTCATCAGCTTAACATGCCACCGTGTTAGACTCTCACAGAAAAAGTGACAGAAGGTCCACATTGAAAGACAAAGTACATGGACAAGAACCAGAGTGGAGCATTTTTTTTGCTAGGAGTCACATTGTCATTTGTAAAAATGGACAGGACGGGTTGATAGTTTACTCAAAAAACTTCAAGGAGGATCATGTATGTATTTGTGAATATATTATAATTACAAATCTAATTTCTATCTTCTTATAAATAAAAAGACATTAGAATATTAAATCGAAATAGCTAGTTGGATGGAACATGCAACATCTGATTAATTAATCTATTGTAAATTATAATGAGGAGTTTTATATGCTTCCTTAATCTTAACGAGGTTAATTGTTTTTATAGGAAAAAGTTATAAATTAAGATGGTTCAATAAGCTAGATCCAAGAATCAACAGAAGGCTATTCACAAAAAAGGAAGAAGATTGGTTACTAGCGGACGCACTACATTTATGATAATAAATGAGTCCTCATAGCGAGACTGTTCTCAGAAAGAACAAATAGCGCCATCAAGAATTTCTGGCATATCATAATGGCATGAAAGCAAAGAGAGCATCTAAGTTTTGTGGCAAAAGAACCTTCAAATACATGATTTTCAATAACAACGACAAGGTCACATGAAGGTGATGGTAAAGAGGAGGTGATAATGGTGGTTGCAGCAGTAGTAATAGCTGCTACAGAAGTTAAGGGATGAGAGTTGGATAAGGAAAAAATTTGAGTAGTGATGGTACAAGGTTAGGGTTTGGAATTAGAGGTGAGGTAGGTTTATTATAAGGGATAGTTTAGAAATTTTGAATAATTTTTTAAGGTTTGAGTAATTTTGTCTATCGAAATTCATATTTCATAGGTACAAAGTTAGTTACGATTTTTCGTAGGTAGACTTGTCAATATACTGAATATTTATGAGTAAAAATGATAGTTTATCACTTAAAGAAATAAAAAACCAATAATTAAGTTCAATTTTTTAATTTTGATATGATTATTACTAATTGTTGCTTTTCCTATATGTATAATGCAATACTATTGTGTGTTCAATAGTATATGATATCAATAAAAGTATATGTAAATTTTGATTTTTCTAATCTCTTCTTCCCATCTGTTATCTAGTTTGCCCAATGTCCATGGAAGACTAATTAAATAGTTCCATCCATTAACTAGGCCAATATCATTTGAACAATCCTTATTCTCTAAATATATATGATGCATGCTAACGAGCTATAGCTCAAATGGCATAGTCTCCCTATACTCACCTAAAAAGTTGCGGGTTCGAGTCTCTCTATTTTTGGTAAAGTATATGATGCACTACAAGACTGATAGTTGCTACAAGGTTATGTAAAGTATAAACTACATACAGCGGAAGAGCTTTATTTTATTTCACGAGCAACAGCATAAAAATACACATATTATAGAGTCTAGAGGTCTGAAATGAAGCTAACCCCGGTCTCAGCCAACCAAAGATCACCATGCATGAGCTGCGCAACTGTGAACTTGCTAGCTTCTGCGGCACTCGTGATAACATGGTGTACTGTATCCCTTATACATCGGAAAAAACCGGCTTATACCTCGGTCATATCAAAATCAAACTATTCAACGTAACAAAATTCTATCCCACTATACCTCTCCCCCAAATATCTCGCACTGGCGTCGGCCACGAAGATCTCGGTACTAACCGAAGAATAATTCAACCTCACACGAACTATAAATCAAGTTGAGGGCCGACGATACAGGGCAGATCATAAAACATAAACTCACTTACTATATACGCATTTTTTAAGTAATTTTTCACTGACTTAAGCGTCGGAGTCCTTTTTTGCAGGTACCATGCTCGGGTTCAAGTTCGCAAGGGTGCTACGCTTTCGAGCCGGGACGTTGTAGTGACGGAAAGAGCAGAACCGAGCTATACCTCGAAAAAGCGTATCCTTGCCAGAACATTTGGTGCCTACCGTGGGGCCATCGCCTTGCTTCCAGTTTTGATCTAACACTACTATAATCGACTTGTGCTTTCTTTTCTTTTCAGAAGGCGAAACATGACGGATCATTCCATGACTCCTCAGGCCAACCCAACCAATGTTGAACTCTTGGCTGCTAACGCCACTCTATAGGCGGAAAACCAACAAATGTCCAAACTATTAGCAACAATTTAGAACAATGGCGAAGAAAAGAACGACAAGAAGGCCAATTCGCAGAAGACAGGGGAAACACCTCCCAAAACAGAAAGACGACGGACTAGCCCATTCGCAGAAGAAATAATAAATTTTAAAATGCCTAAAAATTTTTCACTTCCAATGACTTTAACGCTGTACAAGGGGATCGGAGACCCTAAAGTTCATGTCACAAAATTTGAATCCATGATGTTTCTTAATAGTGACTCCAATCCCATCTTGTGCCGATCTTTTCCAACCTTTCTAGATGGAGCTGCTTTATTGTGGTTCTCTAACTTATCTACAAGTTCAATATCAAGCTTCGATGAATTTGCAAAGTTGTTCATAAACCACTCAGTAGCATCCAAAATCTATGTGCGAGATTCAGACTATCTTAGTACAATCAAACAAGGACAACATAAGAGCTTGAAGGATTACATGGTGCGCTTCACAAAAGCGGCCATGGAAATCCCAGACCTTCATCCAGAAGTACAACTGCACGCGATAAAAAGTGGCATTCGACCTGGGAATTTTAGGAAGCAATAGCAGTTGCAAAGCCAAAGACATTGGAGGAATTTAGAGACAAGGTAACCGAGAACATTGAAATTGAAGAATTATGTGAAACTTGGAGAAACGAAAGACCCTTATCTCGAAAGGAAGAGGAAAAACCTCCCAGATCTCACAACAAGGACCCCAAAAAACCTTTCGAATTAACACCAAAGTTCGACTCATACACCAAATTCAATACCAAAAGAGAAGACATCATCAAGAAAATATTGCACAATAAACTAATAAAACCACCGAGCAAAGAAGGCACATATCAGGACCAAAAGTATGTAGACAGAAGCAAGCATTGTGCATTTCACCAGAAGTACGGCCATATCACTGATGAATGCGTAGTAACCAAAGACTTGTTGGAAAGATTAGCAAGACAAGGCCTACTGGATAAATATGTCACTTACAGGAGCCAGAAGGAATCAAGAGATACTGACAAACTGAGCTATAGCTCCGACCACAAAGAAAAAGGAACCTGGTATGGACCAGTCAAAACTCCTACATCTAAAGGAGTGATAAACTTCATTTCAGGTGGCTTTGCAAGAGGAGGAGCAACCAGTACAGCTAGGAAGAGAAGTTACAGAGCCATGATGATAATGGAAGGGTCTTAGCAAAGGACCCAAACTTTGGCTCCAACAACCAAAATCACTTTTGGCGCATCTGACTTTAAGTCGCAATGTCCAAACTTGGACGATCCGGTAGTAATCTCAATACACATGGGAAAACTAACAGTAGAAAAGGTTCTACTCGACCCGGCGAGTAGTGCCGACGTCTTATTCTACTCCACCTTCAAGAGGATGCAACTCAATGACAAAGCACTACAACCATCACCCGGGGAATTGGTAGGATTCTCCGGAGAAAGAGTCCTTGTATCAGGTTATGTATGGCTGAGAACATCACTAGGGGAGTCTCCGAACTCAAAAACCCTAGATATTTAATTTTTAGTAGTCGACTGTGCAAGTCCCTATAATGTTATTTTGGGGCGTCCGTCTCTTAACTCCTTTGGAGTCATCATCTCTACAGTTCACCTTTGTGTTAAGTTTCCTGTGCATGATAACATAATAACAACAGTCCATGCAGACCACAAGGAGGCTAGACAATGCTACAATGTGGGTTTGAAAGTCAACCCAAAGGAGATTATCACAAGAGTCCATTCTGTTTACAACTCGAAAAGCATTCCAACCTTGGCCGAGCTAGATCCAAGGAACAGCAACAGTCATCCTGCCCCAACGGATGACCTAGAGATGGTACAACTTAGGAAAACAGACCAGTTTACTAACATCAGTTCTGTTTTCTCTGCAAGAACAAAACAAAAGCTGATTGACACATTAAATTCCAACTTCAACCTGTTCGCATGGATACCTGCTGACATGCCAGGGATCGATCCGAACTTTATATGCCACAAGCTAGCAGTCAACCATAACGCCTGACCTATAAGACAAAAGAAACAAAATATGGGCACAGAAAGAAGAAATGCAGCAACTACAGAAACACAAAAATTACTTGATGCAGGTTTCATCTGAGAAATTCGTTTTTCATCATGGTTAGTGAACGTGGTAATGGTTAAGAAGAGCTCGGGAAAATGACGCATGTGTGTGAACTTTACAGATCTGAACAAAGCTTGCCCGAAGCAACATTGATAGACTGGTGGACGACACCTCAGGAATTTTTATATTTTATACCTCGGTCATATCAAAATCAGACTATTCAACAAAACAAAACTCTATCCCACTAAACCTCTCCCCCAAATATCTCACATTGGCGTCGGCACGAAGATCTCGGTACCAACCAAAAAACAATTCAACCTCACACGAACTATAAATCAAGTTGAGGGCCGACGATATAAGGACAGATCATAAAACATCAACTCACTGACTATATACTCATTTTTTAAGTAATTCTTCACTGACTTAAGCGTCGGAATCTTTTTTGCAGGTACTATGCTTGGGTTCAAGTTCGCAAGGGGGCTACGCTTCCGAGCTAAGATGTTGTAGTGACAGAAAGAGCATAACCCAGCTATACCTCAGAAAAGAGTATCCTTGCCAGAACACATGGTAACCGGTCCAATGGACCCTTTTGCTGGTACCAGCACCCGGCCCATTGTTCATGTACTCTCCGTAATACAGTGTTTCTAGAAAGTCCTTACTTTCGGCATTCCATTCAGCCCATCCAGCTGGATCGATGTGATTGTCTAGGAAGGATTCCATCACCACTGTTCTTGAATACTTCTTCCACGGACGACCCAGATAAGTCTTGACCACAGGCTTCAGATCGGAGCTTGGTGTCACCTTACATTGCTGAATTGAAGTGCCTGTATTCTAGTTAGGGTTCGCTCTTCCTTGGGTCGTAACGATGTTCTTCTATCATAAAATTTTATTAGGATCCACTTCATTTATTATTACTTTTAAAATATATTTTATTCTCTCTAAAATATTACACTAAGGAGAAATCAATTTTATTTTAGTTAATCCAAGACATAACATTATATGAACACTTAGTGGCGAGAATTGATCAAACAAATGAGAATAGAAAAAGGAACTTTTACCAATGGTGGCAGTTTGGAAGGTGGGAGTTCCATCCACATAATTCAAGCTCCCTGTGATTATTGTTTTATCCATACTATCACCAACAAGCATGACGTTCTTCTTTTTTTTACCGATCTCAACATTCTTTTTGTACGTTCCCTTCTTCACATAGATTACGTACCTTGTTTTACTGTTGTCAGGTGCAGAAGCCACAGCCTCTGCCACCGTCTTGAACTTGCCGCTTCCATCCTCGGCTAGCACAACATTAGCCTTTATATCAGCAGCCACAGACTCCAAAAGCCTCATATCGTTGCGTGTCACCCATGACGGAAAATCTCCGTTCTGTGGCTCCTCAAGGAGTTGTTGAGGATCGCTTTCTAACGGTGGCAGAAGTGTAGTGGTGCACGAAATTGTGATCTCTGGTAATGGCTCCAAAAGCTTGGTGCTTTGATCTTAATTCATAATTTGTCACAACTTCGATACAACTAACCATCCAGTACACTGGGTCGTCCAAGTAATAAACCTTACGTGAGTAAGGGTCGATCCCACGGAGATTGTTGGTATGAAGCAAGCTATGGTCACCTTGTAAATCTCAGTCAGGCGGATATAAAATAATTATTTGGAGTTTTCGAAAAAGGATAATATAATAAGGATAGAAATACTTATGTAAATCATTGGTGAGAATTTCAGATAAGCGCATAGAGATGCTTTCGTTCCTCTGAACCTCTGCTTTCCTGCTGTCTTCATCCAATCAGTCTTACTCCTTTCTATGGCTGGCTTTTTGTAAGGATGTCACCGGTGCCAATGGCTACTTTCAATCCTCTCGGGAAAATGGTCCAAATGCTCTATCACAGCACGGCTAATCGTCTGGAGGCATCACCCTTGTCGATGGTTGCATCTTATTCCTCTCTGTGAAAATGGTCCGATGTGCTGTCACTGCATGGCTAATCATCTTTGAGGTTCTCGATCATACTGGAATAGAATTTACTATCCTTTTGCGTCTGTCACTACGCCCAGCACTTGCGAGTTTGAAGTTCGTCACAGTCATTCAATCCCAGAGTCCTACTCGGAATACCACGGACAAGGTTTAGACTTTTCGGACTCTCATGAATGCCGCCATCAATCTAGCTTATACCACGAAGATTCTGATTAAGAGATCCAAGAGATATTCATTCAATCTAAGGTAGAACGGAAGTGGTTGTCAGGCACGCGTTCATAGGGAATGATGATGATTGTCACGTTCATCACATTCAGGTTGAAGTGCGAATGAATATCTTAGAAGCGGAATAAGTTGAATTGAATAGAAAACAGTAGTACTTTGCATTAATCTTTGAGGAACATCAGAGCTCCACACCTTAATCTATGGAGTGTAGAAACTCTACCGTTTGAAAATACATAAGTGAAAGGTCCAGGCATGGCCGAATGGCCAGCCCCCAAAACGTGATCACAGGATCAAAAATACAATCCAGGATGCCTCATACAATAGTAAAAAGTCCTATTTATAATAAACTAGCTACTAGGGTTTACAGAAGTAAGTAATTGATGCATAAATCCACTTCCGGGGCCCACTTGGTGTGTGCTTGGGCTGAGCTTGAAGTCTACACGTGGAGAGGTCATTCTTGGATTTGAACGCCAGCTTTTGTGCCATTTTGGGCGTTGAACTCCACTTTGCAACTTGTTTCTGGCGCTGGACGCCAGAATTGGGCAGAGAGCTGGCGTTGAACGCCAGTTTGCGTCATATAAACTTGAACAAAGTATGGACTATTATATATTTCTGAAATCCCTAGATGTCTACTTTCCAACGCAATTGGAAGCGCGCCATTTTGAGTTCTGTAGCTCCAGAAAATCCATTTTGAGTGCAGGGAGGTCAGAATCCAACAGCATCAGGAGTCCTTCTTCAACCTCTGAATCTGATTTTTGCTCAAGTCCCTCAATTTCAGCCAGAAAATACCTGAAATCACAGAAAAATACACAAACTCATAGTAAAGTCCAGAAATATGAATTTAACATAAAAACTAATGAAAACATCCCTAAAAATAGCCATATTCTACTAAAAACATACTAAAAACAATGCCAAAAAGCGTATAAATTATCCGCTCATCACAACACCAAACTTAAATTGTTGCTTGTCCCCAAGCAACTGAAAATCAAGTAGGATAAAAAGAAGAGAATATACTATAAATTCCAAACTATCAATGAAACATAGCTCCAATAAGATGAGCGGGACTTGTAGCTTTTTGCCTCTTGAATAGTTTTGGCATCTCACTTTATCCATTGAGGTTCAGAATGATTGGCATCTATAGGAACTCAGAGTTCAGATAGTGTTATTGATTCTCCTAGTTTAGTATGATGATTCTTGAACACAGCTATTTTATGAGTCTTGGCCGTGGCCCTAAGCACTTTGTTTTCCAGTATTACCACCGGATACATAAATGCCACAGACACATAACTGGGTGATCCTTTTCAGATTGTGACTCAGCTTTGCTAGAGTCCCCAATTAGAGGTGTCCAGGGTTCTTAAGCACACTCTTTTTTTTGCTTTGGACCTTGACTTTAACCGCTCAGTCTCAAGTTTTCACTTGACACCTACACGCCACAAGCACATGGTTAGGGACAGCTTGGTTTAGCCGCTTAGGCCAGGATTTTATTCCTTTATGCCCTCCTATCCACTGATACTCAAAGCCTTGGGATCCTTTTTATTTGCCCTTGCCTTTTGGTTTTAAGGGTTATTGGCTTTTTGCTCTTGCCTCTTGGTTTTAAGAGCTTTTGGCTTTTTCTGCTTGCTCTTTCTTTCTATTTTTTTTGCCTATATTTTTTTTTCTGCAAGCTTTGTTCTTTGCTGCTTTTTCTTGCTTCAAGAATCATTTTTATGATTTTTCAGATTATCAAATAACATGTCTCCTAGTCATCATTCTTTCAAGAGCCAACATATTTAACATTCTTAAACAACAACTTCAAAAGACATATGCACTGTTCAAGCATTCATTCAGAAAACAAGAAGCATTGTCACCACATCAATATAATTGAGCTAAGTTCAAGGATAAATTCAAAACTCATGTACTTCTTGTTCTTTTGAATTAAAACATTTTTCATTTAAGAGAGGTGATGGATTCATAGGACATTCATAACTTTAAGACATAGTTACTAACTACTACTGATCATGTAATGAAGACACAAACATAGATAAGCACATAACATAGAAAACGAAAAACAGAAGAAATAAGAACAAGGAATGAATCCACCTTAGTGATGGTGGCGTTTCCTTCTTGAGGAACCAATGATGTCCTTGAGCTCTTCTATGTCTCTTCCTTGTCTTTGTTGCTCCTCCCTCATTGCTTTTTGATCTTCTCTAATTTCATGAAGGATGATGGAGTGCTCTTGATGTTCCACCCTTAATTGTCCCATGTTGGAACTTAATTCTCCTAGGGAAGTGTTGATTTGCTCCCAATAGTTTTGTGGAGGAAGATGCATTTGAGGCATCTCCGGGATCTCATGGTCATGAGCTTCATACGCCTCTTGAGCTCCATGAATGGGCTCTCTTGCTTGCTCCATCTTTTTCTTAGTGATGGGCTTCTCTTCCTCAATGTGAATGTCTCCTTCTATGAAAGCTCCAGCTGAGTAACATAGATGGCAAATAAGATGAGGAAAAGCTAGCCTTGCCCCAGGGGAGGGCTTTTCGGCTATTTTGTAGAGTTCAAGGGAGATGACTTCATGAACTTCTACTTCCTCTCCAATCATGATGCTATGGATCATAATGGCCCGATCCACAGTAACTTCAGATCGGTTGCTAGTGGGGATGATGGAGCGTTGGATGAACTCCAACCATCCTCTAGCTACAGGCTTGAGGTCCAGTCTTCTTAGTTGAACCGGCTTGCCTTTGGAGTCAATCTTCCATTGAGCTCCTTCCACACATATGTCCATGAGGACTTGGTCCAACCTTTGATTAAAGTTGACCCTTCTAGTGTAGGGGCGTTCATCTCCTTGCATCATAGGCAAGTTAAACGCCAACCTCACATTCTCCGGACTAAAATCTAAGTATTTCCCCCGAACCATTGTAACATAATTCTTTGGATTTGGGTTCTTACTTTGATCATGGTTCCTAGTGA
This sequence comes from Arachis hypogaea, assembly GCF_003086295.3. NCBI lineage: Eukaryota > Viridiplantae > Streptophyta > Magnoliopsida > Fabales > Fabaceae > Arachis > Arachis hypogaea. The sequence continues at coordinate 20,980,167 of NC_092050.1, forward strand.
TCCATGCATTGGCATAGAACTCTTGAACCATTAGGATGCCGACTTGTTGGATGGGGTTTGTTAGAACTTCCCAACCTCTTCTTTGGATTTCATGTCGGATCTCCGGATACTCATTTCTCTTGAGTTTGAAAGGGACCTCAGGGATCACCTTCTTCTTGGCCACAACATCATAGAAGTGGTCTTGATGAGCTTTGGAGATGAATCTTTCCATCTCCCATGACTCGGAGGTGGAAGCTTTTGTCTTCCCTTTTCCTTTTCTAGAGGATTCTCCGGGTCTTAGGTGCCATCAATGGTAATGGAAAAACAAAAAGCTTATGCTTTTACCACACCAAACTTAGAATATTGCTCGCCCTCGAGCAAGAAAAGAAAGAATTAGATGAAGAAGAAGAAGAAAATATGGAGAAGAGGGGGGAGGTGTGTTTTGGCCAAGAAGGGAAAGAGAGGGTTGTGTTGTGTGAAAATGAAGAAGAATGGAAGGCTTTATATAGGGAAGGGAGGGGGGGTTAAGGTTCGGCCATATGGGTGGGTTTGGGTGGTGAAGGGTTAATAGGGAAGAGGGATGGAGGTGATAGGTGAAGGGTTTTGGAGAAGAGTGTTTATTGGGAATAGAGGATGATTGAGAAGAGAGAAGAGAGTGAGTGGAGGTAGGTGGGGATCCTGTAGGGTCCACAGATCCTGAGGTGTTTAAGGATTTACAACCTTGCACCAAATTAGGCATGTAAAATGCCCTTGCACACAACTCTGGGCGTTCAGCGCCAGGTTGGTGCCCATTTTGGGCGTTCAATGCCTATTTGTTGCCCATTTCTGGCGTTGAACGCCAGAACCATGCTTGTTCTGGGCGTTCAGCACCAGCTCTTCTCCAGGGTGCAATTCTGGCGTTCAGCGCCCAGATGCTGCCCATTTTGGGTGTTCAGCGCCCAGATACTGCCCATTTTGGGCGTTCAGCGCCAGAACTATGCTCTGTTCTGGCGTTGAACGCCAGACAGGTGCTTCCTCCAGGGTGTGATTTTTCTTCCGCTGTTTTTGATTCTGTTTCTAAATTTTTCGTTTATTTTGTGACTCCACATGATCATGAACCTAAGAAAACATGAAAAAATAAAATTAGATAAATAAACATTGGGTTGCCTCCCAACAAGCGCTTCTTTAATGTCAATAGCTTGACAGTGGGCTCTCATGGAGCCTCACAGATGTGCAGAGCTTTGTTGAGACCTCCCAACACCAAACTTAGAGTTTGGATATGGGGGTTTAACACCAAACTTAGAGTTTGGTTGTGGCCTCCCAACACCAAACTTAGAGTTTGACTGTGGGGGCTTTGTTTGACTCTGCTTTGAGAGAAGCTTTTTATGCTTCCTCTCCATAGATGCAGAGAGAGATCCTTGAGTTGTAAACACAAGATTATCCTCATTTATTTGAAGGATCAATTCTCCTCTGTCTACATCAATCACAGCTCTTGCTGTGGCTAGGAAAGGTCTTCCAAGGATGATGAATTCATCCTCATCCTTCCCAATATCTAGGACTATGAAATCAGCAGGGATGTTAAGGCCTTCAACCTTTACTAACACGTCCTCTACTTGTCCATAAGCCTGTTTTCTTGAATTGTCTGCCATCTCTAATGAGATTTTAGCAGCTTGCACCCCAAAGATTCCCAGTTTCTCTATTACAGAGAGGGGCATGAGGTTTATTCCTGAACCAAGGTCACACAGAGTCTTAAAGATCATGGTGCCTATGGTACAAGGTATTAAGAACTTTCCAGGATCCTGTTTCTTCTGAGGCAATGTCAGTTGATCCAGATCACTTAGTTCATTGGTGAACAAGGGAGGTTCATCTTCCCAAGTTTCAATGCCAAATAATTTGGCATTCAGCTTCATGATTGCACCAAGGAACTTGGCAGCTTGCTCTTCAGTAACATCCTCATTCTCTTCAGAAGAGGAGTACTCATCAGAGCTCATGAATGGCATAAGGAGGTTCAATGGAATCTCTATGGTCTCTAATTGAGCCTCAGAGTCCTTTGGTTCCTCAGAAGGAAGCTCCTTATTGATCACTGGACATCCCAGGAGGTCTTCCTCCTTGGAATTCACGTCCTCTCCTTCCCTTACAGGTTCGGCCATGGTGATTAATTCAATGGCCTTGCACTCTCCTTTTGGATTTTCTTCTGTATTGCTTGGGAGAGTACTAGGAGGGATTTCAGTGATCCTTTTACTCAGCTGGCCCACTTGTGCTTCCAAATTTCTAATGGAAGACCTTGTTTCATTCATGAAACTTACAGTGGCCTTGGATAGATTAGAGACTAAGTTTGCTAAATTAGAGGTACTTTGTTCAGAGTTCTCTGTCTGTTGCTGAGTGGATGATGGAAAAGGCTTGCTATTGCTAAACCTGTTTCTTCCACCATTATTAAAGCCTTGTTGAGGCCTTTGATCCTTCCATGAGAGATTTGGATGATTTCTCCATGATGGATTATAGGTGTTTCCATAAGGTTCACCTAAGTAATTTACCTCTGCTATTACAGGGTTCTTAGGATCATAAGCTTCTTCTTCAGAAGATGCCTCTTGAGTACTGTTGGATGCAGCTTGCATTCCATTCAGACTCTGGGAAATCATATTGACTTGCTGAGTCAATATTTTATTCTGAGCCAGTATGGCATTCAGAGTATCAATTTCAAGAACTCCCTTCTTCTGAGGCGTCCCATTACTCACAGGATTCCTCTCAGAAGTGTACATGAACTGGTTATTAGCAACCATGTCAATGAGTTCTTGAGCTTCTGCAGGCGTTTTCTTTAGGTGAATGGATCCACCTGCAGAAGTATCCAATGACATCTTTGATAGCTCAGATAAGCCATCATAAAATATATCCAGGATGGCCCATTCTGAAAGCATGTTAGAAGGACACTTTTTGGTCAGCTGCTTGTATCTTTTCCAAGCTTCATAGAGGGATTCACCTTCTTTTTGTCTGAAGGTTTGAACATCCACTCTAAGCTTGCTCAGATTTTGAGGAGGAAAGAACTTGGCTAAGAAAACCGTGACCAGCTTATCCCAAGAGTTCAGGCTGTCTTTGGGTTGAGAGTCCAACCATACTCTAGCTCTGTCTCTTACAGCAAAAGGAAAAAGCATGAGCCTGTAGACTTCAGGATCTACTCCATTAGTCTTAACAGTATCATATATCTGCAAGAATTCAGTTAAGAACTGAAAAGGATCTTCAGATGGAAGTCCATGAAACTTGCAGTTCTGCTGCATCAGAGAAACTAGCTGAGGTTTCAGCTCAAAGTTGTTTGCTCCAATGGCAGGAATGGAGATGCTTCTTCCATGTAAATTGTTCGAAATTTTCAATAAGGTTGTCTCTGGATTGTTGTAATTTAGCTTCTCTTAGTTTTCTCTTAAGAGTCCTTTCAGGTTCTGGATCAGCTTCAACAAGAATGCCTTTTTTCTTGTTCCTACTCATAAGAAAGAGAAGAGAACAAGAAAAGAAGAGGAATCATCTATGTCACAGTAAAGATGTTCCTTATTGTTAGTAGAAGAAGAAAAGGAATAGGGGTGAAGAAGAATGAAGAATCCAAACACAAAGGTGATGATAGGAGCAGTGATGTGAGATGAAGAGAAGTGTTAGTAGATGAATAAATAATTAGAAGGAGATGAGGGAGGAAAAATTTCGAAAATAATTTTTGAAAAAGAGTTAGTGATTTTTGAAAATAGTTTTTGAAAAAGGTTAGTAATTTTCGAGAATTAAAATCAAAAATTAAAATAATTAGTTAATCAAAAAGAATTTTTGAAAAAGAGGGAAGGTATTTTCGAAAATTAGAGAGAGAGAGTTAGTTAGGTAGTTTTGAAAAAGGTAAGAAACAAACAAAAAGTTAGTTAGTTAGTTGAAACAAATTTTGAAAATCAATTTTGAAATCAAATTTTGAAAAAGATGAGATAAGAAGATATTTTTGAAAAGATATGATTGAAATTAGTTTTGAAAAATATTTGATTTTTAAAATCACAATTAATGACTTGATTCACAAGAAATCACAAGATATGATTTTAGAATTTAAAGTTTGAATCTTTCTTAACAAGTAAGTAGCAAACTTGAAATTTTTTGAATCAAAACATTAATTGATGATGTTATTTTAAAAAATTAGGAGATAAAGATAAGAAAAATATTTTTGAAAAATATTTTTAAAATTTTTGAAAATAACTAAGAAAAATGACAAATATTTGATTTTTGAAAAAGATAAGATTTTAAATTGAAAATTTGATTTGACTCATAAAAACAACTAGATTTTTAAAAATTTTTGAAAAAGTCAAATCTAATTTTCGAAATTTTAAGAGAGAAAAAGGGAAAGATATTTTTTTTTTTATTTTTGAATTTTTTATGATGAGAGAGAAAAACACTAAAATGATGCAATGCATGAAATTTTTAGATCAAAACAATGAATGCATGCAAGAATGCTATGAATGTCAAGATGGACACCAAGAACACTATGAAGAACATGATGAATATCAAGAACATATTTTTGAAAATTTTATATGCAAAGAAAACATGCAAGATACCAAACTTAGAATTCTTTAATGCTTAGACACTAAGAATTCAAGAATGCATATGAAAAACAAGAAAAGACACAAAACATGCAAATGCAAAGATCAAACAAGAAGACTTACCAAGAACAACTTGAAGATCATGAAGAACACTATGAATGCATGAAAATTTTCGAAAAATGCAAGATGAGTATGCAATTGACACCAAACTTATAACATGACTCAAGACTCAAACAAGAAACACAAAAATATTTTTGATTTTTATGATTTTATGAATTTTTTTGTATTTTCTTTTAATTTTTTTCGAAAATCATTTTGAAAGAGAAAAATAAGGATTCCAAAATTTTTAATATGAATTCCAGGAATCTTATGCTCTTTAGTCTAAAGCTCCAATCAAAGGGTCAGGCATGGCTGAATGGCCAGCCAAGCTTTAGTATGTAACTCAGACATGACACGCCTGACATACCCTATCCAGAAGAATTGGACATGGCTTTACAGCCAGCCATGCTTCAACATGCTTCATGAAACGCTAGAATTCATTCTTAAAGATTCTAAAGAAAAATATATTTTTGAAAATATTTTTTTGAAAATTTTTTCGAAAACAGGTGAGAAAAATTTTTTTGAAAGATTTTTGAAAAATTTTTGAAAATAAAACAAAAAGAAAATTACCTAATCTGAGCAACAAGATGAACCGTCAGTTGTCCAAACTCGAACAATCCCCGACAACGGCGCCAAAAACTTGGTGCACGAAATTGTGATCTCTGGTAATGGCTCCAAAGGCTTGGTGCTCTAATCTTAATTCATAATTTGTCACAACTTCGATACAACTAACCAGCAAGTGCACTGGGTCGTCCAAGTAATAAACCTTACGTGAGTAAGGGTCGATCCCACGGAGATTGTTGGTATGAAGCAAGCTATGGTCACCTTGTAAATCTCAGTCAGGCGGATATAAAATAATTATGGAGTTTTCGAAAAAGGATAATATAATAAGGATAGAAATACTTATGTAAATCATTGGTGAGAATTTCAGATAAGCGCATAGAGATGCTTTCGTTCCTCTGAACCTCTACTTTCCTGCTGTCTTCATCCAATCAGTCTTACTCCTTTCTATGGCTGGCTTTTTGTAAGGATGTCACCGGTGCCAATGGCTACTTTCAATCCTCTCGGAAAAATGGTCCAAATGCTCTGTCATAGCACGGCTAATCGTCTGGAGGCATCACCCTTGTCGATGGTTGCATCTTATTCCTCTCTGTGAAAATGGTCCGATGCGCTGTCACTGCATGGCTAATCATCTTTGAGGTTCTCGATCATACTGGAATAGAATTTACTATCCTTTTGCGTCTATCACTACGCCCAGTACTTGCGAGTTTGAAGTTCGTCACAGTCTTTCAATCCCAGAGTCCTACTCGGAATACCACGGATAAGGTTTTGACTTTCCGGACTCTCATGAATGCCGCCATCAATCTAGCTTATACCACGAAGATTCTGATTAAGAGATCCAAGAGATATTCATTCAATCTAAGGTAGAACGGAAGTGGTTGTCAGGCACGCGTTCATAGGGAATGATGATGATTGTCACGTTCATCACATTCAGGTTGAAGTGCGAATGAATATCTTAGAAGTGGAATAAGTTGAATTGAATAGAAAATAGTAGTACTTTGCATTAATCTTTGAGGAACAGCAGAGCTCAACACCTTAATCTATGGAGTGTAGAAACTCTACTGTTTGAAAATACATAAGTGAAAGGTCCAGGCATGGCCGAATGGCCAGCCCCCAAAACGTGATCACAGGATCAAAAATACAATCCAGGATGCCTCATACAATAGTAAAAAGTCCTATTTATAATAAACTAGCTACTAGGGTTTACAGAAGTAAGTAATTGATGCATAAATCCACTTCCGGGGCCCACTTGGTGTGTGCTTGGGCTGAGCTTGAAGTCTACACATGGAGAGGTCATTCTTGGAGTTGAACGCCAGCTTTTGTGCCATTTTGGGCGTTGAACTCCACTTTGCAACTTGTTTCTGGCGCTGGACGCCAGAATTGGGCAGAGAGCTGGTGTTGAACGCCAGTTTGCATCGTCTAAACTTGGGCAAAGTATGGACTATTATATATTGATGGAAAGCCCTGGATGTCTACTTTCCAACGCAATTAGAAGCGCGCCATTTTGAGTTCTGTAGCTCCAGAAAATCTATTTTGAATGCAGGGAGGTCAGAATCCAACAGCATCAGCAGTCCTTCTTCAACCTCTGAATCTGATTTTTGCTCAAGTCCCTCAATTTCAGCCAGAAAATACCTGAAATCACAGAAAAATACACAAACTCATAGTAAAGTCCAGAAATATGAATTTAACATAAAAACTAATGAAAACATCCCTAAAAGTAGCTAGATTCTACTAAAAACATACTAAAAACAATGCCAAAAAGCGTATAAATTATCCGCTCATCATGCAGCAAGCACGTCCAGAGAGGTCCTCGACCTACATATTAAGTCCTGGAGTTGAGACTCTATAATGGCATGAGCAGAGAAGCCTTCTAAGCCATCCAAGCAAGTGGCATGGTTAGTGAGAACACTGCTCAGGCATGTGTGTGCGTCTTGCAGAGAATGAGTAGTGTTCCTTTTAGTGAGAGCCACCACTGATTGAAGAACTCTATCAATGGACAAGTCCATGAGGTCTGCACAGACTTGCAAAGCTGCTTCCTCCTTTAGACTACCGTTGAAGTGGATCTTGATGGCGGATGCCTGAGTTGGACTTCGTAAGGAAGGATTGGAGAAGATTGAAGTTGTGGTCTTTTGTGGTGACCAGAATGAGGTCTTGTTGTGCTATTTCTGAGACATGGGCCAAGCAGGTTGCTCTGTGAATGGAGATGATGACAATGAGGAGGATGGAGAGGCTGAAGGAGGAGGAGAAGGAGGTGGTTCTGATGATGAGATATGAAGCGATGAAAGTTGTTGAGGCGACAACACCACCAAGGATCAACAACAGTGATTTTTTATTTTGATGATGGAAATGTAGAAGAAGAGGTTGTTGTTGTTGATGTGTAGCCATTATATATAATATGTGTGGTGCTAATTGCTAATCTTTGCTTGCTTCGCAGTCCCCTTATATAGAACTGCCACAGACTACAGAGGCATTCACTACTTTACTTCTTCAAACTCTGATAATAATGTAAAGAAACACCAGATTGTTCCAACATTCATTATGTCCACTCCTATGGCTAGAGGACGCGAAGCCAATAGATTCTTTAATTTAGACTTGCTGTCTCTTTTCTTTTTTAGGAGACTAGTTCCAGTAGTTATAAGTGGAGAGAAATTCAAAACAAAAATGATGTGATAATAACATCTCTATTTCTGCCTGCATAAGTTGGCCTTTCATATTCAAACATATATACAGCAAAAGTTATTTGGAAAATTATGAGGTGTTCCAAGTACTTTCATGGAACATGGTTGTCCCAATAAGCAAAAGGTTCCTATATTAATTTTGTCCTTTAGCAACTTTTTGAAAGACTCCAAAATCCTCTAAATAATTAAACATTAAATGACATAAATGGACAGCTATAAGAGGTTCACTGCCCTTGGGTGAGGTGCTGCCTTTCAGCTGACTTAGTTATTTGTAAAAATTATCAATAATTTTTCATAAATAGTAACTTTATAATTTTTTAAGATAATAAATAAATAAATTTCAACATAGTAATGATTTAAAGAATATAAATTCTAATATTTAAAACATTTGTATCTATTTATGAGTATCGTTTATCATCAATAGTTTTAAAATTTACATCCGTTAAAATATACCACTAATCAATTAAATTTCATATTTATCATCTCAATTGAATTAAAATATAATAGTTAAATATAATTAATATTTATATTAAAATTGCTATAATAACAATTTTTAGTTATAAATATTCAGAGTATATAACCTTAGATTTACTTAAATATATTCAATAACACTTTTATCACTATTACTCTATTTTATATCTTCTGAATTAAATAGATTGTCTAAAACATCTCTAAACACGTTTAACTTTAACACAACAACGAATATATATACTTACTAGGTATTCATTCCAATATATTATGGTTAATAAAATTTATTTATACTTATATATTATATTTTTTATATTTTTATTCTCAGTCATTTTTTCTTAATTCTTTTCTTTAATTATTTTCAAACATAAACTAAAAAAGTTATAATTAAAATTCAAAATTACACCATAGAGTATCATCTTAAAAAAATATTCACATCAACAAATAAAAATAAATTTATCTAATTAGAATTGAGTATACTAAATGATTATATTTATTATATGAAGACTCTAAAAAATACACACAAATCAATATTTAAGAAAGATTTTAATTTCACAAGACTTTTTTATTGTTGTATAATTTTTTTGTGCATTTTTTTATTGAATAATTATATTAAATTACATCCAAATTATCAAATCGATGTTTTGTACAATATTTTTGACAAATGAGCTTTATAACTTTAATATTGATTTACATGTTATATAATTAATTTTTGAAAAATATCATATTTTAAATTTATATTATATAGTATAGAGTAAATACCCTTTTCGGTCCCTAACTTTTTGTCCGATAGACTTTGTTCCCCCTAACAATTATAGAAACATAAATCAGTTTTTATCTACTTTTATATTTGTACAATCTAATCATGCAACAGGTTGCCAGCAAGTCACTTGCTGATGTGTCAATAACGTGTCTACGTAGATTTCTCTCCTTTCTAATAGGGACAAATTGCCTCCTGAACCTTTGGCAAAACGTTGTTGTTTTATAAATAGGGTTATCATGTGGTGGTTGAAAGTTTTTTAGCATTTTGTTCGTCATTCTTCATTGTCTTTATTGTGTGTATAGTGAAAATGTGATTTTCTCCTGAAGAAAGCTATGACTACAGAAGGTAGATATTCTTCTTCACGAACTGTTGAGAAAAGTAGTGGACTTGGAAATAATTTGTGCTGGAGTCTGACATTGGGTTCCACTGGGAGTATAGGAAAAAGGACAAACCAAGATAAGTAAAGATTCGTATAGTACCCACATGTCATTGTGGTACATATGCAATATTGTTTGAATCTAGCACAATAGGAAATCCGAATAGGCTCTTTTTGTTACTCTTATTTTAAGGTAGACGTTCTTCACTTTTGTTGTTTTTCAAAATTCGTTGCCATTACCATGAAGTGTTATTTGTTGTAGACCACAGCTCCACATTATAAATACTTTGCTTGGTTTGATGAATATGTTGGTTCATATACACATAAAACTGATGTCAATCAGAATGGAATGGTTAATCTTTTGAAAAAGATGGAGGAAAGATTGGAGTCAGTGGAAATGCAAAATCCTAACTACCTTCTTACTTGAAGTTGCACTTACAATTCTAATTTCATCAATTTTCAGTGAATTTGGTTCAGGGTGTAAAGTTATGTAAATAGAAGACAACTGTTTAATACATTATAATTGAAATTTCTAAATTATATGAAGACAACAATTCATGTTATGATACTAAATGTAGTGATACTTCATTTATTTCCTATAGTGCTATTAGAATTTAAAATACTCGATTGAGATATTACCATATTATTGTATTATATAATTATCAAACATTGAATATGAAGTTAGCTATCTGAATACTCAAATTTGGCATACATTTGGAATTACATCCCAAACTATGAGTGTTTCATAAAAGTTGAATCCAATATACCAACAGATCTAGTAATTCACAAACCAAGTCATGAATATTTTATAGAAGTTGAATCCAAAATATAAACATATCTAGTGTTGCACAAACCAGACCATGAGTACTTTTGCAACTTCAAAGTAAAACAAATACCAAAAAAGTAGACAATGTCTCTAAATAAACCATGAGTATTTTGTAGACTTCAAACTAGAACCTAATCATAACATCAACATTAACCAGAACACTAGATATAGTCTTTAACTATGCAATTCTTGTAAATAATCCTACAATTTCTCATATTGTGCCTTCTCGTTTCTAACAACAATTTTTCTAGCTGATTTTAAAGCTCTCTGGATCATGTTTTGATGGAACTGGACATTGTAATCCTGTTTCATATACTCCATTGCTTTCCTAGATGTTAGCTTAAGCTGTGTTGTCAACCGTTTTTTTAGTTTGTCTGTGACCCATGTCTTATCAATCAAGTTGTTTTCATAATCCCTTCAACATGTATGCTCAGTGTAGAATGTCTTTATTTTAAATGTCATTGTTTTTTAATTCCTTGCCACGTATATCAACTATGGGTAGTTCTCCTCTGCACATTTAGCCCTTACCCTCTCTTTCTCATTCTTAATATACATGCAATCTCTTCCATCCCAAACAAAGACATCTTTTAATGTCATTTTAAATCTCTCCATAGTCATAAATTGTATTCCAAGCTCAAATTGGACCTTTTCATATTCATTTTCTTCATTAAAATCAAGTTCTTGGATTGTCTTCTCATCTTCAGAAGAAATTGGAATATGATACTCTTTAGAGACATATTCATAATTGTAATCATCACTGTCACTCTTCTCATTAACTACTATTGGGCCTCTCATATCTATTTCTACTGGCCCATGGGTTGAACCCAAATCAAATCCATCACCTTGTCCATTAGTAGAACTATTTCTTACACCCAACCCACTAGCAAGTGTGTCAGTTCCATTACCATGACTAGATTCATCATATAGTACATGTCTCTTCCTCCTCCTCCCGACATACCTCTTTGAAGATTTTTTACCATTTTTTTTAAGTGACACTTTCTTTTTTCTTGATGAAAACACAAATGTTTTTCTTTTTACTTTCTTGCCACGTCTCTTTGGAGACTCTATCTCACTGCTATCAGTCTCATAACTGGGAGGAGGAAGTTTGTAGAATTCATCCTTGACACTTTTATATCCATCATCTGAAGAAGAATCATCTGTGACCACCACAAGCTCTTCCTATATTTCTGGCTCTATTTGTGATTTTGGTTCAGCCTCCATTGGTTGACTTACAGGATTCTCAAAGTAGACGTAAAACTCATTTTTTTTCTAGACAACTTAGGGTAGCTTCACACATGTCATTAATATCCTAGTCATCTTTAAGAGCATGAAGCCCAAACTCCATGTATTTTGCCCTGGATCAAGCCAATAAATTTCTTTGTATTCTAGATATCTTAATCCCCTAAAGAATTCTTTCAAGTCCTTCTTGTTGACAAAATCAACATCCATGGGTGGAAACTTCTCAAATTTTTCATTTATGTATCGTAACACTCCATTTGAATCTTTCTCAAATCTCCCACCATGATGAAAATAGGGACAACAAACACAAACATCTACAAAATTCCTAACCACAATTAAATAACTAAACTAAAATTCAAAGCTAATTAAACGCAAATAACTATAATGCCAAGTATACTTATTAATATGAAAACTACATGTATCAGTTAAGAATTCTTAAAAAATCATCATCATCAGTTAAGAATTCTTACCAACAAACCACACTTCGCCACTTCCATTCATAATACTCACACACTATTCAACTAGACTACAATAACAGATAAAATAAGTAGAAGGAGACGAAGGATTCTTTACCGTTTCAAAAAAATCCTTTAAAATACAGTCAATATCTTCTCACACAATGATGCAACACACTTGCACGTCCTCAATGTAACCCTCTTTTGGAAGGAAGGAGAAACGTTTTCAGAGTTAGGACCAAACATAGATGACAAAGAAGAGGAAGGAGTTTTATGGAATAAGTCTATTTATGGAACGGAGCATTTTGCCAAAAGTTCAGAGGGTGATTTGTCCCTATTAGAAAGGAGAGAAATCTACATAGATATATTATTGACACATCAGCAAGTGACCTACTGACAATTGGTTAGTCTTATTGTAGTTAAATTAACGAATAACCCCAAATTAGTTCCTAAGAAATTTTTAATCTAATGTTTTAGTTCTCAACAAATTTTAAAAACTAAATCAATCACCAAAATTTTATTTCCTTAAATAAATTAGTCTAAATATTAAAGTGTTCGTGTATATATATATATATATATATATATATATATATATATATATATATATATATATATATATATATATAAAAGGAACTGACATGAGAATTTTAAAATTTTTTAAGAATTATTATGTTGACTGATTTGTCTAATTTTTTTTTATCAAAATTTGACATAATGATTAATATATCTAACAAAATTAAAGATTAGAGACGGATTCAATAATTAAAATTTTTTAATTATTAAACTGTCTCATTATAATTTTTTTAGAAATTGATTTAAAATATTACTCTAAATTAGCTTGTGTTATTGTAAATATGTGCTAGTAATTGTTTTCTAACTCAATATAATTATGTCTTATTTATATTTAAATTTTAGCATCAACATGCTCTACATTTAAATGATAATTGAATGTTTATTGGTATTTTAATTTTTCTCTTCTTTCAAATAATAATACAGAGAATTATATATTCTCTTAGTTAGTGACAAACCCAAAAAATTTTAAAAGTGGAGATAAAAATATATATACTAAAATAAATTTTGTTGAACATTATTAATTATATAGAGAGATAAAAATTAAAAAGAGTTAGTGAATACTTTTATTCTTAAAATACTATTCATTATATATAATTTATAAAAAATTATTTTTAAATAAGAAATAGACAGGAAAGGTTGAAAATATGAAACTAAAAAAAAGATTTACGAAAACAAATGATTAACGGCGCAAGAATTAAATTTGATTAGGTTAACTAATAGTCAAAATGATATAACTATAAAAAAGTAAACTTGAGACTTCAGCTAATTGAATTTAGTTTATTTATAGTAAAATTATTTAAAATTTGAAGTGGGACACATAACACATTATATATAACTATAATTTAAAAAAAAAAATTGAAAACAGAGTGGGACAAGTGTCTCCTATTGACTATTGTTGTTACTGGGTCGGTGCCTACTCTTAGTATACTATATATGACTAATTTTATGGTGCCTATGAGTTAGTGCCTAAATTTTGTCTAACTTACTTTTTGTAGTAAGTTTTAATTTTTTAAAAATTATTTATTGTTATATCTTTTAAATTAAATATTATTTTTTAACTTCTTTTAGTAAATAGACACCACCGACACCATAACATTCATATATATATATATATATACCTTTTAGGCACCATAACATTCATATATATATATATATATAACCTTGACAACATGACTTTAACTGATATGAAAACCTTGACAAAAGAGTAATCATAACATTTTTAACCGAACTTATTTGATTTATTAAAAATTAAAACCACTACTTAGTCTTTATTTAAATTAAAATCACTAATTTATATTTTTTATTTTCTATTTCTATGTTTTATTTAATTTTTGAAATTTTATATTGTCCTCAATCAAGTTAAGTGAACTCAAATTATTAGCTAATGTAATTAAAGCGAAGAAAAAAAATAGTTACCCATTTATATTTAAAAAATCAAAATTTATAATTGAAAAGTATTGATAATTAACGATTTTTAGCCAATAAAATCATCAACAATTTATAATTAAAAAGTTCCAAAATTAAAAATAATAAAAATATTCAAAACTCAATAAAAAAATTAGAATTTAGTATTTATAATTTAAAATTTAGTGTTTAGGATTTATGATTTAATACTTAGGGATTAAAATTTAAAGTTTAGGATTTGAGATTTAAAATTTAAGGTGACTAGTGGTTGGTGTCCAACAGCAGCAATGGCCGCCGGAAGTAATGGCTGGCAACTACGATAATGGCTGGTGGTGAAAGTAGATGGCTTGTGGTGGTAAGTAAAATTAACATGTTAGAAGGAAAAAGAAAGAAAATTGATAAAAGAATAATTTCAGAAAAAAAATTGTGAATTGGTATTGTACTTTTTTTTATTATTGACCGATGTTGGCTGAATTTTTTAGTTACCTAACATAGTCAAAAGACAAATTAATTAACCATTCTTATGTTTTTTTTGTAATATATGAATAAAATAGGTTTAATTATTCTGTCGGTCTCTATAGTTTTATTGAATTTTTAATTAGGTCTTTATATTTTTTTCTTTTTAATTAGGTCTTTATATTATATTAGATCTATTATCTATTATATCTATTAATTATTATATATTACTAATTTTACAATAAAAATGTAGCACATGTCACTCCCTCGTTACAATTGAAATCAAATCTTTTCTTCCAAAATTAAAGAGTTATCCCTTTCTCTAGATCTCTCTCTTTTTCTATCTCTCTCATTCTTTCACTTACTCTATCTCTTTTATATATCATTATCAATGACTAATTACAAATTTGATAATCAAAATATATAACATGACATTCTCTACTTGCATTCAAATTAAATTAAAATATAAAAAATTTAAATATAGCTATATTATATATTATATTTATATATTACTAACTAATTTAATAACTAAAATGCAAGATTCTGAGAACCGGACCAGTCATCGAACCGCTCTAGTTACTAGTTCACCAGTTTATTGGTTCAACCGGTCTAACCGTAGTTCAATCGAAAAAATCATTTTAGAATAAAATAATAAATAAATTATAAATATACATCCTAAAATATAATTATAGCTTTTGGCGAAGATTTTCCTACCAATCTGGTTCAGTCAACAAACACCAAACTAATAAGATGTAAAACTGATTTCATTCCAAAATGGCTTCTTCTAAACTTAACATCAAGTACCAAATCCTACAACAAATAATTGCCTTTCTAGAGAGAAAGAACGAGCAAAGGTTACACTGCAAAAATATAAAGTATCAGAGAGTAGTAAAGGAGCAAAAAGACAAGACAATGAAGGAAAAGACAATGATCAAACTCAAAAAACATCAAAACACAGATTTGAGATCATGAGAAACAATTCTTCTAGAGTTGGTAATCTCACTGTATGTGTTGCTTCCTGAAAAAGATTGCCTCGTCATGTTCAATCTTGAGCCATTTCATTAAAGCATATTGCAAAATGCTGATCGAAGTAGCAATAGCATGTTTAGACAGTATTATGCAGAATGCAGATTGAAATAGCAACTGCTGTTTAGTATTCAAGATATTTAATTGATGGTATAGCTGAGGTAATTTAATGAGGGTTACTAATTTTAGTGGTATCTACACACTTATATAGGCAGCAATAGCATGGCAGAACAACTATCCTATATAAAAATCACAACAATTCCAGCACGCTTGCAGCGATTCAAAGATCTCAAGCTCTGCAACTATTCTGAACTAACAATTTTTTCAGCCGAACATATATACTGAAAGAGAGTAAACCAACATAGCTGCAATATCTCCAAGATAAAATGATACTTACCACACAGTTGTAAGAACAATTTCTTTTTTGGTATTGTAATAATCAATTAATCAATTAATAATCATCCTAATCGATAATAAATTTGAAGGTTGTGGTAGGCTTAGAGAAGGGGGGTTGAATCTATGCCTTCCTTTTAAGTTGCTGTTATTATCCTTTTAAAACAAACTTTCAATTCTGATTCTGTTTGTACTCAGCAGCGAAAATTTATGAGAAATTTTGTTTTTGTCTCATGAATATCAGAAAACAGAACTCAGCAGAGAAGAGAAAAGCTAACACCAGCATATATCCTGGTTCAGTTGCCTTGTGCTATGCAACCTACGTCCAGTCTCCTCCACAACTATGGAAGAATTTCACTATAGTTAACAGTATTACATACACAAATTTTACAGGATTGACCTAATCCTTTCACACTCAAGTTCTAACCTAACTTGACATTGGCTATGCTAATACCTAACTATTCACTCTTAGTGCTAACCCAACTAAGAAAGGGATAACTCACAGGTACAAGATACAAGACATAAACATACCTAAAGAAATCTGAAAATAACTCTAGGTTTTTCTCTCAAGTGTATCACGCAGCCTTTTTTCACTCATGGCTTTTACTTGAGCTTTCTCACAATGCCTTTTCTCACAAGAAATTACAGAAAGATAAACACTGAAAAGTAAATTACAATCTGTAAAACATGAAGGAGATTGACTTCATCAACAGCCTCTGTGCTATGCGAAAAACCAGATTGGCAAGCCTCTGATTCAGTTCTTCATACTGGCAGAATGCACCTTTGATTAGGTTACACTGTCCAGTTAGTTGAACTTCTTCAAAGAGCTCTCTCAGAACAAAACCTCTATTCACTTGTTTTCTCTCCTTCGTTTCTGAATGAACAGCAAACCTCTTTTATCTCCTTGCATGTTGATGGATTCTTCTTCCAAGGTCAACACCTTGAGCCTTGAGCTTCACCAACCCACAGATACACTTTTTCTCCTTAATCCCCAGAGTAGAAACTTTCCTTCTGACTTCGTCATCTTGACCGAAAGCCATATAGTAGCAACCATAGAAATCTTCCCACGGTCAACTTGATCTTAGCCATTGAGAAACTACTTGGTCCCCAAGTATCACTTGTGACCATAGATGAAAAGCAGAATAGGGCAGAGAACAACTTTCCCTTGAATGCCATTTTCGGATAGAGCATAGAGTTGGGAAGAAGAGAAGAAGATCTGATGCATGCAAGATGAGATGGATTACCTTTAACCTAAGCTTGATTTGGTTTGGATTTTCTGTTTTAGCTTCTGTGTTTCAAGTTTAAACTTTCTCTCTCTTGCTTCTTTGGTTACTAGCTTAGGGAAGAAGCTCTTTCTCTCTTTCTCTTTCTTACTTTTCTGAAGCTTTGATTTGACTTGCTCAGAGAGGAGAGTAATGTTGCTTTAGGTAAGGCAAGATGGAAGGAATTGAAATTCACTTTGGGCTTGGATCAGTTTGGTTCATGTAATCTGTTTGGCCTAACCAATTTCTTAGGCTTCTTTATTTGCTTTTTCTTGGGCTTCTGATTTTTGCTTTCAGCCCATTTTCCTTGCTATTTATTTTGCATTTCATTTGGGCTGCTTAATATTGAATTAAGATATGCAACACATAATAAATTATTAGTAATAAGTAATTATAATTAAACACCACTAATTATTTATTTTGCCCAAAAATAATGTTTGTCATCACTAAATATTTTAGTTAATTTCTTAACTCAACAATCTCCCCCTTGATGACAAACATGATTTAAGCAATAAACAAAAGGAAATGAATTTGAGTAAGGTTTAGAAACTCCCTTTGATTGTCATTTGCTTTTATGTTGCCCTCCCTTTCCTTTTCAAGATTAGCTCCCCCTAGATTTATGCTTTCCTCTTTGTTCATGTTTTATATTACACTTAAAGAAAGCACAATAAAGAGCTATACACATTTATCTTGGCTAAAGGGTATCAAATAAGCAACATCACATAATCAGCCCAACAATAAGCTAATGTCATCAGCAAAAGGATTCAGTATGTGAATGCAAAAACATGATAATAAGCATGATCAAGTATTATCCGTATCATATTGCTATTACTCCCCCTTTTGTCATCAAGGGCGGATAGACAAAATACAAAACCTGCAAAAAAATATTAGATCACAGTCCAAAGTTCTAACCAAACTAAAAAGTGCAGCAGTATTTAGAGTTATTACAGTTATCCAAGATAACACAGTTTAATAGTAGCAAAGTAAACAGAATTCATGAGACAAAAAGAGAGCAGCAGCAACAGTTTTCATGAGACAAATCCTAGGCATCAGAACCGTTCCCCTCCGAAGCAGCTTCCTCTTCAACATCAGTGGTAATGTCTTCATCATTTTGAAAGTTATCAATGAAGGTCATGAGCACAGCCACCCTATCCCTTGATTTCTTCAGGAAGTTCTCATGCTTGCTAGCCAGCTTCCTTTGCTCTTTGCTCATTTCAATTAAGTTATTTGATTGGGAAACAAACTCTTGAGCGACATCCTTGACCACATTCAGCAGAGCAGATTTCTTCCCAGTGGAGATGGAGGTACCCTCAATGGATGGAGCAGGAGAATCACCATGGACAAAATCATCATCTTCATCATCTAGGATAACTCTTTTAGATCTAGTGGGTCCTTTGTTCTGTTTCACTGAACCACCCCCCTTTAGGTATGAATGTCTATTTTCATAGTTCTCATTGGTCAAGTCAACACCAAAATACTCAAATATGCAAGTTAGAAACATGCCATAAGGAAGTGCTTTGTCCTTTTCACTCCTAACAGAGTCAAACATATATCTAACCATCAAGTATGCAAATGAAATTTCAGTTTTGATGAGAAGGGCATATAAAACAAGAGTATCAGTGTAGGAAACCCTTTGATATGAGCCGCTTTGAGGCAGAATAATATGGTTGACCATTCGGTGCAATTGAGCACGCTCATATCCTAGGGCTTTGTGAGTGGGTGTAATGCCATCAATTAAAGATACATGTTCACAGATGTGTGCTAATGCATCATGATAAGAAATTCCAACACCTTCATCCCACTTAACCGAAGTGTAAGCACAAGGCCCAACATCAGTATACTTCAAAGCATCACTGATAGTTTCATTATTTAAAATTATGTCTCGGCCTTTTACATATGAGTGAGTAGTGCCTTCATGATAAGTCATGTTTGCATAAAATTCTTTGACCAACAAGGGATAAACAGGCTTTTTGATGTCAAAAAGGTAATTCCAGTCCAGAAAAATTAAGTTATCAACAAATGGAAAACCTTTTCTTTTCAAAGATGGCAAATCAGCGAGAAAAGAGGGACATAAGGTATGATACTGGATAACCCCTTCATAAAAATCATTGTTCATGATAGATTTGAATCTATAAGGGTTATAGTTCGAATGAGAAGTCAAAAAGTGAGCTTTGTGATCAAAAGGGCCAATGTCTGGTTCTTTAACTGACTTAAGAGGAACTCGAGTTTTACCTCTTTGAGAACGTGATGGAACAGACCTAGACTTTGGTTGTGTGGACTTAGGTGGAGGTTCTGGTGCGGCTGGTCGCTTCCCCTTGGATGAACTCGGTTTCGATGACCCTGGCTTGGATGGAGGTTCTTTCGTCTGTGGTGTCTTCTTGGCGGAAGGAGTAACCCTAGAGGGATTCTTGGTTCGTGCCATGGGATCACACCGAGGAGGAGAGGTAGGAGGAGAAGGAGATGAAGTGAAGGTTCAGTCGTGAGAGCGGGTTGAGGGCTTTGTGAGAGGCTTGAAGATTTTTTCACGAGGAGGCCTTTTAGCAATGGTTTTCTTCCTCATTTGGTGATATTTAGGCTTTTGAGGGAAGAGAAGCAGTAAAGAGAGTGGAAAGAAACTGAAGAGTTTGAGGAGAAGTTATGGAGGAAAGAGATGGAGTGTTGGTAACTGTACCCAAAAGTAGATTTTCAAAACCATGCAACTGCATCACCATTTGAAAAGACTTGAAAAGACATGACATCATAAAAGAAGGATTTGATTTGATTTTCAAAACAAGGAAATTTAATTTTAAATAATCAAAATCCTAAAAAAATTAAATTAAACTGAAAATCTTTTTGGACAAAAATTAAAATAAAACTTTTTCAAAAAAATTTAAACACACAACCCAAAAAAAATTTTTTTTAACCAAAAAATGTAACATTCATATTTAGACCCAGGGATAGTTGGATTTAATGGAAACACATTGGACCATTCTAGATCTGATTTTTTGAGGTTGGCCCAAATCATTTTGCACTTGAAATAAGCCCAGATCACGCTGATTAAAGGGGAAACGCTCTTCTTCTGTCCAGAATTATCTCATACCTGTTTATGAGACAAAAAGCTCTAGCAAACACATCAGCATTTTTCAAATAAAGAATCATAACTCAAAATTCCTAGACAAGTCCTAAGCATGCAGAATCTATCCTCAGCTAATGGTTTCGTGAAAATATCTGCTAATTGCTCCTCCGATTTAACAAATTGAATGCTAATATCTCCCTTTTGGGCATGCTCTCTTATTGAGTGAAATTTCACTTCAATATGTTTAGTCTTAGAGTGCAAAACTGGATTTTTAGAAATATTAACGGCACTCATATTATCACACATCAAATGAATATTTTCAGCATTTAATTTGTAATCGGCAAGCTGTGTTTTTAACCATAAAAGCTGAGAACAACATGAAGAAGCAGCTATATACTCAGCCTCAGCAGTAGATAGAGCCACAATTGGCTGTTTCTTACTGGACCAAACATTCAAGGACTTCCTAAGGAAGCAACATAAGCCTGAAGTGCTTCTTCTATCAACTCTATCACCGGCAAAATCTGCATCACAATAACCAACTACAGAAAAATCATCAATCTTAGGATACCAAAGACCAAAATTGGATGTGCCATGAACATATCTAATGATCCTTTTAACCGCAGAAAGATGTGACTCTTTTGGTTTGGATTGGAACCTTGAGCACAATCTAACACTTTTCACCATATCGGGTCTAGAGGAAGTTAAGTACATAAGAGAACCAATCATTCCTCTATACCTAGTCTCATCAACATCTTTCTTAGTTTCTCCCTTATCTAATTTAGAATTAGGATGCATGGGAGTTCCCATGGGTTTGGCATTTTTCATACCAAATTTCTTAACTAATTCCTTGGCATACTTTTCTTGATGAATGAAAATACCTTTTTCAGTTTGTTTAATTTGCAGCCCAAGGAAAAAATTAAGTTCACCCATCATACTCATGTCAAATTCACTTGTCATGAGTTTTCCAAATTCAGAACAAAGGGATTCATTGGCTGATCCAAAAATAATGTCATCAATATATATTTGGACTAGAATAAAAGAATCATTAGAGTTCTTGATAAATAGAGTTGTGTCAGTGGTGCCTCTTTGAAAACTATTTTTCAAAAGAAAAGAGCTAAGTCTCTCATACCAAGCTCTAGGAGCTTGTCTTAAACCATAGAGAGCTTTAGATAATTTGAAAACACGATTAGAATGCTCTTTATTTTCAAAACCAGGAGGTTACTCCACATATACTTCTCTATCTATCACTCCATTCAAAAATGCACATTTCACATCCATTTGATATAATTTAAAACCACAAAATGCAGCATAAGCTAAGAGAAGTCTTATGGCTTCCATTCGGGCAACAGGGGCAAAGGATTCATCAAAGTCTATTCCTTCTTCTTGGTCATATCCTTGTGCCACCAGCCTTGCCTTGTTTCTTGCAATGCTACCATCTTCTCCCAACTTGTTCCAAAATATCCACTTGGTGCCGGTCACTTTCTTTCCACTTAGCCTTGGA
Source organism: Arachis hypogaea (assembly GCF_003086295.3). NCBI lineage: Eukaryota > Viridiplantae > Streptophyta > Magnoliopsida > Fabales > Fabaceae > Arachis > Arachis hypogaea. The sequence continues at coordinate 21,001,813 of NC_092050.1, forward strand.
ACCAAAGTCCATACTTGGTTCTTTTCAAACTCAAGAAGCTCATCCTCCATAGCTTTAACCCAAGAGGGGTCACTAAGTGCTTCCTTGACGTTTTGAGGCTCTATTTGTGAGAGAAGGGCAATGTTTGATCCTTCATTTATCTTTCTAGTTGAGGACCGTGTTTGCACTCCATGAGAAACGTCCCCAATTACAAATTCCTCGAGATAGTTCTTCAAGAACCTCCATTCACGAGGTCTGGTGGATTTGGTGGCAGATTCAGTCACCAAGGGATTCTGGGTGCTGCTGTTTCCAGGATTTCCTTCAAATTCATGAGACATAATGGAATTGTCTCTCGAATTTTTAGCAGGTGCAGTTTCTGGTTCAGTTTGACCAGAATTTTCTTTTTCATGATTTTGAGTGATTTCATCTTTCTTCTGAGCCTGATTTCCTGCATCACAATCTTCCAAAATGCTTTGCATCAAGTTAGTATCACAAAATGTAACATGTATGGACTCTTCAATAATTCTAGCATCTTGATGATAAACCCTATATGCTTTACTAGTTGTGGAATATCCTACAAACAAACACTCATAAGCCTTTGGATCAAATTTTTCCAAATTTTCTTTGTTATTTAAAACAAAACATTTGCATAAAAAAATGTGCAAGTAATCTAAGTTTGGTGGGTATCCTTTCCAAAGTTCATAAGGGGTTTTCTTCAAAAATTTCCTTATGATTGTTCTATTCAAAATGTGGCAAGCCGTGTTAACCGCTTCAGCCCAAAGGAATTTTGGAACATTACTCTCTCAAAGCATAGCTCTTGTCATCTCTTGTATGCTTCTATTTCTTCTTTCCACAACACCATTTTGTTGTGGTGTTCTTGGACAAGAGAAGTTGTGAGATATTCCAAATTCCTCACAAAAGGATTCAAATAAATTATTTTCAAATTCAGTTCCATGATCACTCCTTATAGAAGATATTTTCAAATCCTTTTCATTTTGAATTTTCTTGCAAAAAGGTTCAAAGGACGAAAAGGCTTCATTTTTGTGTGCAAGAAATAAAACACAACCAAACCTAGTGTAGTCATCCACAATTACTAAACCATAATGTTTACCACCTAGGCTTTGAGTTCTTGTTGGACCAAATAAATCAATGTGTAGCAACTCAAGTGGTCTTTTAGTAGAGATGTCTTCCTTTGGTTTAAAAGAACTTTTTATTTGTTTTCCCATTTGGCAAGCATCACAAGTAATGTCTTTGTCAAACTTTATCAAAGGAAGACCTCTTACTAATTCTTTCTTTACAAGTTTGTTTATTTGAAACATACTTGCATGGCCCAATCTCTTGTGCCATAACCACTTTTCAGATTCTTTAGAGTGAAGACAAGCTACATTTTGATCCTTTAGTTCATCAAGAGTAAGTCCATACATATTATTAAAATGCTTGGCAACAAACATCACTTCATTTGTCTTTTCATTAACAACACATCATTCAAGCCTTTTGAAAACAACTAAATATCCTAAATCACACAGCTGACTTATGCTCAAAAGATTGTGCTTCAAACCACATACCAAAAGTACATCATCAATGAAAGTAGATTGCTCATTACCTACTTTTCCAACAGCAATGATTTTACCTTTACCATCATCTCCAAAGGTCACAAAACCTCCATCATACTTGTTTAGTTTGATGAAGTAGGTTGACCTTCCAGTCATGTGCCTTGAACATCCACTATCCATGTACCACATATCTTTTTTGTTCTTGGATGCTAGGCAAATCTGCATGAAGAGTTTCAAGTAGCCTTAGGTATCCAAATTGATTTGGATCCTTTGAAGTTAATCCATCTTGGTTGCCCAAGTGCATTGAAATCACAAATAACATTGTAAACTTTGTTTCCAACAACTCTTTTTTCAATGAAACATTGTGCATATGAGTGACCAAATTTCTTGCAATTGACACAATGATTTTCTGATGTGTGTCGCTGAAATTGAGGTGAGTTATATTGCTTGAAATGATTAAAGTGTTGAAATTTTCTGGTTTTTGGAGGAGATGCATTTCTTTTGACAAACTGATTTTTATGAAATTTATTCCTCTTTGCAAATGCATTTTCACCAGAATTTCTTTGAACATTTTTACCTTTCGAATATGAGGTTTTGTTGTAAAATGGTGATTTTTTGAAAACAGCTTCATTTTTCGAAATGTAACCCAAACCAGGCCGGTTTGAACTCGGATCAGTTCTTGGTAAAGGCTCAGTTTCACTTGTGCATACTTCATCAAATTTTTCTTCAAAAGTTGAAATATATCCAATACCTGATCTGTTTGGTATGGATTTGGTATTTGATGAAGAAGCCACAAATTTTATAGAGGAAGTGTTGGAAACTGCATCTTCCTTGGCTATGTAGCCTAAACCAGATTTTTCAAACAATGGTCTTTGACTTGCAAGTAATTTGTCCAAGTTACTAGAACCTTGAGCAAATTTTGCTAAGTCACCATTCAGCCTTTTAATCATATCATTTAATCTTTCATTTTCAGCAATTAACTCATGAGAAGGATCCACAATGTGCTTTCCTTTTAATTTTTCAAGTTCAGATTTTAGAAATCTGTTTTCTTCAATGATGTCCAAAGCACATTCAGTTTCCTTCACTTTTTCTTTTAAAAAATCATTTTCAGCTCTTAACACATCTCTTTCAGATCTACATTCATTGTACTTGTCAAGCAGTTTTGAGGTGTTTAAAGTGAGATCATCAATAATAGCATGTAAGTCCTCAATGGTCAAATCATAATAATTTACCTCATCAAGATTGTTGTTTCCAGCCATGAAGCAGTCTTTGTCATCTCCTTCAGATTCTTCTTCTTCATTTGAGTCGTTCTCAAGATCCTCCCAAGCTGCCATGAGTACTCTCTTCTTTTCCTTCTTTCCTTGTCCTCCTTTTTGAGCTTTGGACAGTTTAGCTTGAAGTGTCCAGCCTCCTTGCAGTGATGGCACGTCACTTTGCTCAAGCCGATCTTGTGCTCCTTTGAATTTGAACCTTTGTATTTGCCCTTGTTCTTCATCATCCTTCTAAATCTCCTAGCAAAAAACAAAAGCTCGTCATCTGAAATACCAGTACTAGACTCACTCTCTTTCGGTTCTATTTGTGACTTGAGGGCTATTCCCTTTTTCTTTGAGTCTGTGTTTGTGTGTGTGGCTTCATAGGCAAGGAGTTTTCCTCTCAGCTCATCATAGGTTATGGGACTTATGTTGTTACTCTCGGTTAGGACAGTGGCAATATTTTCCCATTCTTTTGTGAGGCTTCTAAGGAGTTTTCTCACCAAGGTTTATTCTGCATAGTTTGTACCCATAGCATCAAGGTTGTTGATTATTATTGAGAATCTCTCAAACGCTTCATCAATGCTTTCTCCATCCTTTATGCTAAATATCTCGTACTCTTTTCGCAGCATATCAATCCTCGTTTCTTTGACTTGTTTAGTGCCTTCGTGTGTAACCTGGAGTTTTTCCCAGATTTCTTTGGTTGTCTTGCATCTAGACACCTTCCGGTACTCTTCAAAGCTGATAGCACAGTGAAAAAGGTTGATTGCTTTAGCATTCAGCTCTATCTTCTTCTTATCATCTTCATTCCATTCAGCTTCTTCTTTTGGAGTCACCACTCCATCAGCACTTGTTTTTGTTGGGATTTTGGGACCGCTCACAATAATCTTTCATATATTGTAGTCAATGGATTGGATGAAAATCCTTGTCCTTTCTTTCCAGTAGGAATAGTTCTTCCCGTTGAAAAAAGGTGGCCGGTTGTTTGACTGGGCTTCAGTGAGGGTGTAGGCAACTGTGGTTGTGCCCAAGTTGTTCGCCATTAGATCTTTGCACCAAGCGGTTAAGCTTGATTCTTGAGACCTTAGCTCCTGATACCAATTGAAGGTTGTGGTAGGCTTAGAGAAGGGGGTTGAATCTATGCCTTCCTTTTAAGTTGCTGTTATTATCCTTTTAAAACAAACTTTCAATTCTGATTCTATTTGTACTCAGCAGTGGAAATTTATGAGACAATTTGTTTTTGTCTCATGAATATCAGAAAACAGAACTCAGCAGAGAAGAGAAAAGCTAACACCATCATATATCCTGGTTCAGTTGCCTTGTGCTATGCAACCTACGTCCAGTCTCCTCCACAACTATAGAAGAATTTCACTATAGTTAACAGTATTACATACACCAATTTTACAGGATTGACCTAATCCTTTCACACTCAAGTTCTAACCTAACTTGACATTGACTATGCTAATACCTAACTATTCACTCTTAGTGCTAACCCAACTAAGAAAGGGATACCTCACAGGTACAAGATACAAGACATAAACATACCTAAAGAAATCTAAAAATAACTCTAGGTTTTTCTCTCAAGTGTATCACTCAGCCTTTTTCCATTCATGGCTTTTACTTGAGCTTTCTCACAATGCCTTTTCTCACAAGAAAGTACAGAAAGATAAACATTGAAAAGTAAATTATAATCTGTAAAACATGAAGGAGATTGACTTCATCAACAGCCTCTGTGCTATGCGAAAAACCAGATTGGCAAGCCTCTGATTCAGTTCTTCATACTGGCGGAATGCACCTTTGATTAGGTTACACTGTCCAGTTAGTTGAACTTCTTCAAAGAGCTCTCTCAGAACAAAACCTCTATTCACTGGTTTTCTCTCCTTCGTTTCTGAATGAACAGCAAACCTCTTTTATCTCCTTGCATGTTGCTGGGTTTTTCTTCCAAGGTCAACACCTTGAGCCTTGAGCTTCACCAACCCACAGATACACTTTTTCTCCTTAATCCCCAGAGTAGAAACTTTCCTTCTGACTTCCTCATCTTGACCGAAAGCCATATAGCAGCAACCATAGAAATCTTCCCATGGTCAACTTGATCTTAGCCATTGAGAAACTACTTGGTCCCCAAGTATCACTTGTGACCGTAGATGAAAAGCATAATAGGGCAGAGAACAACTTTCCCTTGAATGCCATTTTCGGATAGAGCATAGAGTTGGAAAGAAGAGAAGAAGATCTGATGCATGCAAGATGAGATGGATTACCTTTAACCTAAGCTTGATTTGGTTTGGATTTTCTATTTTAGCTTCTGTGTTTCAAGTTTAAACTTTCTCTCTCTTGCTTCTTTGGTTACTAGCTTAGGGAAGAAGCTCTTTCTCTCTTTCTCTTTCTTACTTTTCTGAAGCTTTGATTTGACTTGCTCAGAGAGGAGAGTAATGTTGCTTTAGGTAAGGCAAGATGGAGGAAATTGAAATTCACTTTGGGCTTGGATCGGTTTGGTTTATGTAATCTGTTTGGCCCAACCAATTCCTTGGGCTTCTTTATTTGCTTTTTCTTGGGCTTCTGATTTTTGCTTTCAGCCCATTTTCCTTGCTATTTGTTTTGCATTTTATTTGGGCTGCTTAATATTGAATTAAGATCTGCAACACATAATAAATTATTAGTAATAAGTAATTATAATTAAACACCACTAATTATTTATTTTGCCTAAAAATAATGTTTGTCATCACTAAATATTTTAGTTAATTTCTTAACTCAACACAATTAATTTAGCAGAACAATCATCCTAATCAATAATCAATTAATCATTCAATTTAAGCATAATTAAGTCACAAAACACAAAACAAGAGCACATCACTATATATAAAAATAACAAAACACAAAACAGCAACACATCAAAATAGCCATAGCTAAGCAATAATCAATTAATCATTCAATCTAAGCACAAGTTTAAGTCAGTCAAAATCTAAGCACAATCGAGTCACGACATAAAACAAAAGACAACACACAATTTTAATGAAGATTAACTAGTGAACTAAATCAACTAAATCAGCACAATTTTAACAAAGATTAACCAGCAAAATAAATCAACTAATCATTTAATGATTCAATCCAAAATAAGAAAACAAAATATAATACAGCTAGATTCAAATTTCAATCTAGTAGCATTTGCAGAATCCAAAAATAAACAATTTTTTTAGTAAAGAATGAAGAACATAGAACAAAAATTAAAAAAAATGAAGCCTTTGCCTTCGTTCTGAGCGGTTTGAGCCGAGGGCAGAAGCGCGGCGGAGACGGAGACCAAGCAACGAGCAGGACGATGGACAGCGCAGAAGAGAACGAAGACTGAGAGCAGTGAGCACTGACCTTCGAAGGACGGTGGCTCACTTCTTGTAGCTTGCGGCGGTGATGCTAGGGTTTCCGTTTCTTTGGAGAGGAGGAAGGAGATGGAAGAATTGAAGAAAGGGTTGGTTGTGGCTTAACTGCTGGTTTCACGCCTGCTTCTGTTTAGTTTTTTTACTTTTTACGCGAAACAGCGTTTGATGAGAACTGGTCGGGTCCCAATCTGGTCCGACCGATCGTTCTCGGCCGGTTCAGCTGTTTAAATCCAGTTTTCAAATTAACGGTTTTGCATGGCAAACCGAACGTTTTAGCTGACGGTTCACGATTAAACTGGTCGGACCGACCGGTCTAATCCAATTTTTAGAACATTGCTAAAATGTATCACATGACAGTCTCTTATTAAAATTTAGAAAAAATATTTTTTTCAAAAATTAGTAAACCTCTTTCTTACATTCTCTTTTCTACCTCTCTCTTTTTTTCTATTTCTCTCTATTCTTCCCACTCTATATATAATTTATAATTTATATTTTATAGTAGTAATTTGACAAATCAAAATGTGTCACCAGATATTTTTTTTATTATACTTAAAATAATTTTTTTTAACTTCCAAAATTAACAAACTCTCCTCTCTCATTCTTCTTATTTATCTTTATCTCTCTTTTTTCTTTCATTCTCTATTTTTCTCTATCTTTCTGTGCTACAAAAAATAAAATTAACAATATAATATAATTTTAAAAAAAAAATATTATTATAAGTATATTTTTATTTACTTTTAAACTTTTACTGCTTATCTTTTTAATTTATATTTTTACTTCTTTTTCTTCAAATATGTAGTATATATAATTTAGAGAAAATATTAATATTGTTATTAAAAGTTAGAACCAAGATTTAATTATTTTAAAAAAATAAAGTTGAGTTAATTTTATAACTATTAATATAAATTTTTTATGCTAATATCTAATTATATTTTTATATATAGAGAGAAAAAAATATTATTTTTAAATAACAAACATAAAAATTAATTATTTCTATTTGTGCAATAGACTTAACATCTAATCAAAAATAAAAGTATACATGTTAAATTCTTTCAAATTTTAGATAACGAATATTAAAATTAATTATTAGTAAAAAATTAAACTCTTTTATATGAAAATAATAATTAAAAAGCTTATTATTTATTTATTTTTTATCTACAGAGACCCTGATATTCTTAGCTTACGGGGACTTTTGTCTCTTACGACTTTTTTGTAAAAGTAGTTTAATATTATAAATTTTTTGTGGCATAATCTATAATGTTAGGACAGATGTAGTTTTAAAAGACTTATATTCTCGTAATGTTATTACGGATAAAAATACTAGTATATTACTAATTTTACAACCAAAATATGTCACATCTCACATGTCACTTCCTCATTGCAATTGAAATCAAAATTTTTTCTCCAAAATTAAAGAGTTCTCTCCTCCTTTTCCTCTCTCTTTCTCTATCTCTCACATTCCTTTACCCACTCTATTTCTCTTATTCATATACCCACTTTATCTCTTTTATATATTATTATCAATAGCTAATTATAAATTTAGCAATCGAAATGTATAACATGATATTTTTTAATTGTAATTAAAATTAAATTAAAATTGAAATTAAAATTAAAATTGAAATATTGAAATTGAAATATAATTATATTATATTACTAATTTAACAATCAAAATATATCACGTGACATTCTCTCATTAAAATTAAGATGAAATATTTTCTCTAAAATTAATAAATTTTCTTCCTCCATCATCTTATCTATCTCTCTCGCCTTTCTTATTTTTCTCTACTCTTTCCACTCTATATATAATTTATAATTTACATTTTATATTACTAATTTGATAAACTAAAATGTGTCATACGGGGTATTCTTTCGTTACAATTATAATAAAATCTTTCCACTTCAAAATTAACAAACTCACTCTCTCCTTTTTCTTTATCTTTCTCTCTCATTCTCTATTTCTTTTTAAATTTTTATTTTACAAAAAATAAAATTAATAAAATAACATAATTTAAATAGATTTACAAAATTATAAAAAATATATTAAATTTATAATTGAAAATAATTCTGTAATATTATTTACATACAAATATTTTATTATTATACGTATATTTTTTTATTTAATTTTAAAATTTTATCGTTTATTTTTTTAATTTATATTTTTATTTCTATTTTTTTAAATATTTATTATATATAATTTAACTGATGAAAACTTTTTTTATATGATTTTTTTATAAAAAATAATTTGATTTTATAATTTTTTTTTGTCGTAATCCATAATGATATGTATTCAAATAGTTCGGATGCATAACACTACATCTTAGAACTAACTTTGAAATTCAAATCATTTTACCCCATCAAAATAACTAACTCCGAACACTTCCGTAATGCCGACGCATATTTTGGGCTTTACAGGTACACAACGGTTACCATTATGTAACAATAAAAATACAAACCAAATAGGATGATAGAGGGCATTTAATTTAATTTAATTCTATTTACTTTCGAGAAAAACCCTAAAGAGTATTTACGAAAATTGGTTAATTAATTACTGATTTGAGGGTTGAAATCTCTTTTACAAGTCCAACGCACGAGTCAAACTTTTGAAGAGTACGTGTGTGTTTGGATTACAGTTTGTAAACGAGAGTTTGCATATAATTGATTTTACAAACTTGATTTTGATGAAAAGTAAGTTTGTGTTAACGTGACTTATGTTTGGCAATTTTTATATTAAGATGGATTATAATAAAATAAATATTGTTTGGATTTTGCTACTCAAAATCACTTTTAGAGAAAAAATTACTAAAAGAGACATCAATTTAAATAATTTTTTATATTATTCTATCATTTTACTTTAGATATTTGAATAGATCTTAGTAATTCATTTTATAATAAAAATATTTACCATATAAATAAATATTATTATTTTATAATAATAAAATAATATCTATCTTTTAAAAAAAAATATAATAAAAAATAAAATTATAAAAGAGAGTACGTACTATACATTCTATAATGTCAAACAAAAAGAAAATATTCTATAATTTTTTTAGTACTTTATTACTCTTTAATTTATATCATTTTGGAATATACATTTTTATTATTTAGGACTCTTTTGTTACTTATATTTAGTATAATAAAAAATAAAATAAAATACAATAAAAAATACAATAAAAATAAAAAAAAAAGAAAAAATTTTCATATCAAACATAGTATATAATAATTACAACCAACATGTATCATATGAACAAAAAAATTACAATAAGAAGTAAATAAAATTGATATGAATAAAATAAAATAAAAAAATAAAAAATTTTATACACAACATAAATATAGTACAATAAAGAATAGAAAAAAAGGAATTTATATAAACAAAAAATAATAAAAATTAATAAAAATAAGAATTTATATCAACAATAGTTGTCATGTGAATAAAAAAGTACAATAAAAATATAATAGAGCACTAAAAAAAACATCAAAATACTAAAAAAATAATATAAAAAATATTTATAGTATAAATAAAAAATATAATAAAAAATATAAAAATCAAAATATGAAAGAGAGTACTAAAAATAATAAAAAATAATTAAATTTTTTATCTTGGCAGTGATTGAAACAGATCTAAAAATTTTTGATAGAAAAAAAAAATTCAGAACAAAGAACATACACAACAAATAAAGGAAGAACTACCATAAAAGTTATGGTTACTTGCATTCTTTTTATAGAAGAGAATAGAGGGTAGAATTGGTAGAAAAGGAATAAATTTTTCACTTAATTCCTCCAACGATAATCAACTTTCTCAACGTGAACGCAGAAGCAAGAAATTTTAGCTTCACGTGAACGTATGTTAAGAGATGAAAGCACTTCTGGGTTTAGAGTTCTAACAAATTGCCAAACATAAAAGTGGGACGTTCAAGACACTCAAACGGACTTCTCTCTTCTTCAACGTGAACCCAAACACACCCTACGTAGTTCACCCAAGGATCTTTTACTTTAGAAGGAGCCTTTTGAATAATAACGAATTATACTTTAGAGGATAAATTCTTGATCAGAACATTTAGTGCTTACCGTGGGCGCTTCAATTCAATAGCGTGACCCTATAGTAATTTACCCTGATACTTTCTACTAAAATTATTGCATCTCGCCACTCATTCTATATCTAATTAATTGGTTCATTGGTTGTATCGACTAGCAAAATGACCAACTTATGGAAACTTGTTCCGTTCTCTTTCTCTACAAATTATAGTTGCCTAGTTCAACAAAGGAAAAGTAGAGACTATCTAGCATTTAGAGTCAAACTGCCCCACGCATCACTCAGAGTTTCAGACTCACATATTATTCTTTAATTCAATTATTTTAATGGTGTGAGTCAGAAAATTACATCCTCATCAGGTGAGCTCCATTTCAAATTTTCCCCTTATTTTAATCTCTTCTTGGTACTAATTTTATGTATTTCAGTTCGTTAATTATATTATATAATAAAATTAATTATTAATATATTTATGTATAATAATGTATAATTTAATTTATTTTTATTATATATTTATATTTTAATATTTATTGTTTATTAATAATTGATTTTTAATGTACATATTGTATAATCTTAGCTTACGGAGATAAAAACGAAACGGATTTAATATTTTTCGTTCACATTTTTTCTTTATTTATTCCCAAATGCAAATCGTAGGTAGGGAAAGCAGAAGAAAAAAAAGAAAATCCTAAGTTGAATAGAAAACTTCAAGCATCAACAATGTCCTCAGTATCAGCAGAGGCCAAAACAAATTGGGGTTCTTCAATTTCAAGTCCACAAGTCCCATCGATGGCATTGCTCTTTCCCAATGCTTTCAACGCCAAATGAGCTGCCTTCTGCCCTGATATCATCATTGCTCCGAATGTTGGACCCTGCAAAAGAAATTCATATTCATATTCCATGCATGCATTTTCATTTCTCAATAAGCAATAATAATAATAATGAAATTACCATTCTGGGGGCACCATCAATCTCAGCAACTTCCATGCCGGTGACAATCATGCCAGGCACAATCTCCCTGGTGAGCCTAACAATGGCATCCTCCGCGGTGTTCATGTCAAGGGCCTTCATTCCAGGCACGCTGTCAATCATGCCGATGCTCTTCAGCCTCTTAACCCCGGTGGCGCCGAAAGGCCCGTCGTGCCCGCACGAGCTCACCACAACCTTGGCCTCCATCACGTTCGGGTCCATGCACGACTGTGTGTCATGGTTCATCGACACCAGGGCCCAGTTTGTGACAACTCCACCAACTCTCCCTCCTTTCACAATCAGATCCTCCGCCGCCACGGCGTTGAACAGCTTCACGTTGGGCCTCGCCAGCAACTTGCTCATGATGGTGGAAGTGAACAGCGCCGCGTGCTTTATGACAACGTAGTCCTCTTGCTCGTCGTATGCCACCTCCAACTCGTCCAGGAAGCGGTGGGCGGGCTTGCGAACCACCATGGCGGAGAAGAGCTGGCCGCCGAGCCAGGCCCCACCGCCGGGGCTGACGGATTGCTCGATGATGGCGACGCGGATTGAGGGGTTCTTGCTGAGCTCGTACGCACAGGAGAGGCCAGCGGAGCCGGCACCAACCACGATTACGTCGGTGTCTGCGTAGGTGATCATGTCGGTCATGTAGCGGCGGGTCATCTCGCGTGCGACGATGGACTCCTTGATGGGTTGGAACTTGAAGGATTGGAGGTCGTAAGGGGGTGTGGCCATGGACATGGAGATGGTTTGGCTCTGCTGCTGTTGGGATTTGATGGGAGTGACTCTGGAAGTGGCGACCGGTGTGCCGTGGAAGGCGGAGGCCTTGATGAGGTTTGAGGAGAGGGCGGTGGTGGTGGCCATGGCTGCCATTGGAAGGGAATTAATTAATTAAGAATAGTGGTAAGAAGAAGACGACGATGGACACTGAGACGAAGGAGTGTTGGGAGCTGGTGGGGTTTATATGGAGAAATGGGAGTGGCGGTGGGGTCAGTGAATGAGTGAAATATCAAATATCTTATAGGAAAAATCAAGCAAGCAGTCTATGCTTTTTGATTTTTGAGTGATCAAGATAGAATTTGAACGGTTGGAAAGCTTCTATGTTTCCATATCTGCTCTCCCCCTCTACTTTTTTCCGATATTTTCATATGTTTTCAAATCAAATTTCATCACTCTTAATTTCGATATTATGTTTCCTGTCTTGCGGATTTTCTTTTCATTTGTGGACTGTAAATTTATTTTGTATACTTGATTTTTAAAAACTTTTTTGTTTGTATGATTTATTTAAGATTCCCTAAAACACTATGTTAATTCACTCCGCAATATAATGGACATTATTGTGTTCACATTTACATGTTATTATGTCAACATAATATTTTTCAGTAAAATTAGAATCATAGACAACTAAAGTATTATTCATACATATTTGATATTTGTATGGGAAAAAAAATTCATATCTATGCAGCAATAAGGTTCACACATAATAAAATCATTATTTATATCTTTATGCACGGCAAGCTCCAAGCTATAGTGCATGTATATAGCTATCTTTGAAAGTTTACTTGGTAGGTGTAAAACAAATATCTGTATACTTAGTGATTAATTATAATTTTAATTAAGTTTAGTTACTATTTAGTAAGGCTCTCCTTATATTTATAAAATTCGAATACTCCACACACAACCCCCCTGCTGCCCCTTTGTTTGTTTTTTTTTTTTTTTTTAATTTTTGGCAGAATGGTAAAAGAACTCTATATTCTTTTATTTTGGTTTTTTTCCCACTCTTTGTTTTTGGTTTTAAGATCATAATACTTGTTGGAGACCCTGGCCCAACATGTGAAGCTAGTAGCCCAGAAATCTTATTACAAAAATGGACATCAACTATTAAAATCTCATGACAGCTGTGGGATTTGAACCCACGCCCTTTCGGACCAGAGCCTAAATCTGGCGCCTTAGACCACTCGGCCAAACTGTCAGATGACATAAAGTTTCCTACTTAAAATATTTAACAGATTTTTTATCCTTTTAACCCACTTGACAATACTCTTGTCCTTGCTTCTCATTTACCTGAGTAGAATAACAAAGCCTTTCCACGGGAATCTCATATTCAAAATCAAACAATTAATACAAACTCACTATGAAAGGAAAACATTGTAATTGCCTGGGTAATTGACAGTTGCATTACAGAGACTAGTGCCTTATAGGCTTACACATGCTCGAGTAATTTTTAGAGAAAGCATTCGTCAAGAGATCCTGCTTTATTATTAGTTTGTGAAAGATACCCCAGCATGTTGTCACATGCATCCTCTCGTTTTGAACAAATGCTTATTCCCCATGCCATTTTCTGCATTTTTTTATCGGGCCAGGTGTGTAGGCTGGTAGCATGTTGGTCATCCTTATTTTCGTTAATCAATAATCATTATCATAAACTAAAGTAGGTTTTGTTTCTCACTGCTTTAATTTCCCGTAATAAGCGTTGTTTGATGGATTAATTACGCACCGGTTTGGGAAACAATATCCATTTAAAGTTAGTAGCAATTAGCGATTATAGATATGCAATATCTCTTTTGCTTTTGACTCCTATCAATAAAGCATATTGTTATTAACCAAGGCTTAAATATGGCAAAAGTAGATTGAGCGGGACTTTAATTTATAATGTTAGATAAAAACAAAATTTATTTGTATTTAACTTGTGAGTTGTGAATGCAAGAGTTATATTTTGAAGTGTTCTTTTCTTAGATGATCATTGAAATGATTTTTCAGAATTCAAATGACATCTTATTAACTACAACACGTTAGAATGGGTATTCTAATTCTAGTAGCAAGGTTAAGTTTGCAAGTAATAACTTTAGACTTACTTAGGACATCACGTTTCATTAGTGTTTTCGTGATCCATTTATAAATTAATTTTCCCTCTGCACCAATTTGCTATTAGTATTTAGTATTAGTATATAACATGTTGAAGACCAAAGAAGTGTGGTCACGTTCTTCCTCGTAATGAAAGGACCCACCTCTACATCCATGGTGGTGCTAGCCTAGAAAAACCACTGCAATGCAGCCTGGCCACTGGTCCCACATTCATTTTAAATTAGCTATTATTCCAGGTTGCATTATTGTATTTTTCACTGACCAATATGCCCTTGTCGGTTATGCATCTCCAGTTACTTAGTTACTCATATTGAGTAACATCAGTTTATAAAAATTTTGTTTCTAATAACTTAGAGACTAATTGGTTCAGAATAAAAATTGTTAGGAGATTAAGGTTTCAGTTTCAGACGTTGTTTTTAAATTATAAATAAATTCTCTTCAAATTACCCAAAGGAGGACATGTTACAGTGATAGAGAAGTTCTAGTTTTAACATATGGCATGGTATCGGTATGGGCAGGGGAGGGGTGAGGAAAATGCATGGAGGGGCAGTTTGGTACATTGAGCCCTGGGTCCAAAAAGAGGTGAGGAAGCATATGAGAATACATAATACATAATACATAATAATACAACTGGATGTGGCCGAAATCATGTTCATATTCTGATCATTAAATGAACATCCCCATCTCGGTTTGAGGGATCAAGCAAGCACGAACCTAAGCTCCATTCATTCTCTTGTGCGTCCAAAATACATGGTGAGAATGGAAGCAAAAGCTTCATCATCATTGGGCGTGATCCTTCTTCTCGTAGTCATAGCTGAAGCAGCTGTGTCCAAAGGATCCTTTGAAGATAATTTCAGCATAATGTGGTCTGAAGACCATTTTAGTACCTCCAAGGATGGGCAGATCTGGTATCTCTCACTTGACAAAGACACAGGTAATACCAAATGCTAATATTATTCAATGCTCTTATTCATTCTTATTGTAACTTTGAAGCATTGGGTTTGAATTGGTAGGATGTGGATTTCAAACAAAGCAGCGATACAGATTCGGGTGGTTCAGTATGAAGCTGAAATTGGTGGCAGGTGACTCTGCTGGAGTTGTCACAGCTTACTATGTAAGTGTATGATGAAAGGAGGATAGATAATGTGTTATATACTTATATTTGTTATATGGTATGATATAATATGATTGGTGGCAGATGTGCTCGGAGAACGGGGCAGGGCCAGAAAGAGATGAGCTGGACTTTGAGTTCTTGGGGAACAGAACAGGGCAGCCGTTCTTGATTCAGACAAATGTATACAAGAATGGAACTGGAGGCCGTGAGATGAGGCACATGCTTTGGTTCGATCCAACTGAGGACTACCACACCTATTCGATTCTCTGGAACAACCACCAAATTGTGTAAGTTCATTTTTTGAGTATACAATACAAATTTCAATTGACAAGAGGTCACTGAGGTTCAAAACGAATTGCATGAACAGGTTTTTCGTGGATAGAGTGCCCATAAGGGTGTTCAAGAACAATGGGAAGGAAAACAATTTCTTCCCAAATGAGAAGCCCATGTACTTGTTCTCGAGCATATGGAACGCAGATGAGTGGGCCACAAGAGGAGGACTGGAGAAGACGAACTGGAAACTAGCACCCTTTGTGTCATCATACAAGGACTTCAGCGTCGACGGCTGCCAATGGAAAGATCCATATCCTGCATGTGTCTCAACCACCACCGACAATTGGTGGGATCAATACTCTGCCTGGCACCTCTCCGATGATCAGAAGAAGGATTATGCTTGGGTTCAGAGGAACCTCGTCATCTATGACTACTGCAACGATTCTCAACGCTATCCAATCCTTCCAGAAGAGTGTTCTTTGAGCCCCTGGGATTAATTCCTTTTACACTTCCTTTTTTTGCGCGTAATGTATGTGCACCCACTTCGTATGCCATCGGCATTTAAGAGATTATATTCATTCATTCAGTTCGTTATCATAGCTGAATAAGAAAAATGCTAAATCTCTTTTCATCAGCTGGCTCCATAGTTAGACATAAAGATTAGTCGCTAAATAAACAATTTCAACCCATTTAATTTGCTGAAGTCTGGAAACAGGAAACTAGAACCCGCTTGAAACTAACATGCACCAGAGCACTGTTTGCATATGCAATACTGATTCCTAACGCCTATTTTCTTAACATCAATTCTCTAACCCAATCATTGAGCATTGAGAAATGGTAAATTACGACTGTCTTAGCAATCAATCGAAGCATGCCTTCACATGGTTTTATGTGAGTAGTATGACAAAAATTTAAAGAAAGAAGGGAACAGCAATGCGGCAATCGATAGGCCTTGTCTTCCCTGAGACGTCAACCAAACCGATGCTCGGCTTATCTAATATCCTGAATGACTTTAAACATCCATACCCATCAACCATCCATATTTAATATCATCATATGACCAAGTATAATTCAACAATATACAGCAACAAAAGCCCTTTCGAGCCACAATTCAAATATACAAACACAAACTACATAATAGAATCAACACAGCATTAACCAAGGTACCAACTTTTATAAAGGTAAAACACAAAGTGCAATTAAAAAAAACAGTAGTATTATTAACAATCAAAAGATAAATAACGAAATTTATTTAAAGGGCCACTAAGGACCCAGACCCATTCAACAAGTTCAGAAATTTAAAAACATAATATTGAGGAAACAACAAATTGCAATTCATCCACTTAAAATCCACCACGGAGACGAAGCACAAGGTGAAGAGTAGACTCCTTCTGAATATTGTAATCAGCAAGGGTCCTTCCATCTTCCAACTGCTTCCCTGCGAAGATCAACCTCTGCTGGTCCGGGGGGATCCCCTCCTTGTCCTGAATCTTGGCTTTGACATTGTCAATGGTGTCGGAGCTCTCCACCTCAAGGGTAATGGTCTTCCCAGTCAAAGTCTTAACAAAAATCTGCATGCCTCCCCTGAGACGGAGGACAAGATGAAGGGTGGACTCCTTCTGGATATTGTAGTCGGCCAAGGTGCGCCCATCTTCAAGCTGCTTACCAGCAAAGATCAACCTCTGCTGGTCCGGGGGGATACCTTCCTTGTCTTGGATCTTAGCTTTGACATTATCAATGGTGTCAGAGCTCTCCACCTCAAGAGTGATGGTTTTCCCGGTGAGGGTCTTCACGAAAATCTGCATACCACCACGGAGACGCAAGACAAGATGGAGGGTGGACTCCTTTTGGATGTTGTAGTCTGCAAGAGTGCGGCCATCCTCGAGCTGCTTACCGGCGAAGATCAATCTCTGCTGGTCCGGGGGAATGCCCTCCTTGTCTTGGATTTTGGCCTTGACATTATCGATGGTGTCAGAGCTCTCCACCTCAAGGGTAATTGTCTTTCCGGTAAGGGTCTTAACAAAGATCTGCATGCCACCACGTAGACGGAGTACAAGATGAAGGGTTGACTCCTTCTGGATGTTGTAGTCTGCCAAGGTGCGGCCGTCCTCAAGCTGCTTCCCGGCGAAGATCAACCTCTGCTGGTCCGGTGGAATACCCTCCTTATCCTGGATTTTAGCCTTGACGTTGTCAATGGTGTCGGAGCTTTCAACCTCGAGGGTGATGGTCTTGCCGGTGAGGGTCTTAACGAAGATCTGCATGCCACCACGGAGACGGAGAACGAGGTGGAGGGTGGATTCCTTCTGGATGTTGTAGTCGGCCAAGGTGCGGCCGTCCTCGAGTTGCTTTCCGGCGAAGATCAGACGTTGCTGATCCGGTGGGATCCCTTCCTTATCTTGAATTTTTGCCTTGACGTTATCGATGGTGTCGGAACTCTCGACCTCGAGAGTGATAGTCTTTCCAGTGAGGGTCTTCACAAAGATTTGCATCTGCATCATCGTTAACAACAATTAAATAAGAAACTAGTTAAGGAAACGTACATTAAAATTCGCATCGTCATAAACAGATGAATCAGGATCAACAACGGAAAAAAAAAAAAAACCTATAATCAAAATTGGTACAATTGATCTCAGATTTTTTCAGAAAATTTACGATCCGAAACAAAGGCCTTCGATCTTTCAGAAAGCAACTAAAAATTGCAGTTTAAAAGCGTGATCAAAACCGATCAGATTTAACAATTAAATATCATAAATCATTGCAGTATAAACAGATCTAGAGAAAATTTCCAAGGAACGAGGCAACAAAAGACATAATATAACGAATCTAAAACCGATAATATTGGTGATTAAGAAGAAATGCCAAAACCCTACAGATGTAACTAAAGGGAACCAGAATCAAAAGCAAAGAGAAAGAGGAGGAAGGTACCTTGAAGGATTTCGGACAACAAAGAGAGAATGAAAATGAGAATTGTGAAGAAACAATGGGGTCTGGAGGTTCCTTTATAGCATAAAGAGGTGTCCGCCTTATTTACGCAACAGAAAGAGGGTGACCATTTACCTTATCAGTTTGCGACACGTGTACGGTTGAGGTGTCAATTGACACTATAGACACGGCAATGTTTGGCCAGACGTGAAGGGTTGGAAATTGGAAGGCGTTGGTTGGAGTTAAGGCACCTCAGACCTCCCCATCACAAACAAACAACAAACCACGCAAACGCTCTTCTCGTATTGACCGCCACGGTGTTATTATCTCTTTTTTTGTGGTAATAGATGTTATCTTATTATAAGTGGATCCTTAACATAATATTTGGGCCCACACAAGTTGTAGTAATTGGCAAGTGGGCTGAGAAAGGGGTATACGGTATACCAAATCAAAAATCAAAATAAAAAAATAGACAAGTGGGCTTTTATAGATTTTATTATCACGGTGGGATCCACTGTCCATTAATCGGCAGCTGAGGCTGCAAAGAAAGATTCTATTTTTTATTTGGTGGATAATTCTTTTTACAAAATTAAAGATGTTGGCGTGTTGCTCTCTCTACTCTCTATATCACTCTTTCTTTGAGGATTATTAATCAGGAACGCAAAACCGGCATTTAGTTTTCAAGCTTATCCACAGTTGCACATTATTATCTATTATCTAATTATGATCTAACTTGAAAGAAACGGATCGGATAATCAACTGGAAAGAACATTGAGTGAATCCACTTCTGTTTCTTTTTTTTTTAAAGTCGTTTATCACCAAAAAATAATTTGGAGGAAAAAATTGAGAAATACTATATTTATAGGTTTTTATTTTTTTATTTTTTAAATTAAAAATGAGACTCAAACTAAAAACACCTAGATAAGAATAAAAAAACTATATCATTTGAATTATAACCCATTAGCATAAATTAAAGGCTTTTAATTCAATTGAATGATCAAAATAGAATATTTCAAATTTTACCGACAATTAAAAGGTACTATTAAATTGAAAATTTTCTCCCACAACTATCAATTGGTAATGCGACTTAGCATTGACTAGTCAAAGTCAACAGAAATGTAAGTTTAATGTTCAATTTTCCACTTACTTATAATGTGAATAAATTAAACTTCATAAATATTCACTCTTTTGTACCCCCGGGGAGAGAAACCCGAAGAGAGAAAGAGCTAAGGCGTTATTTTAGCTAAATCATAAATCATTAAGAATATTCCCCTGGCAACTCCCCATCGATAAAGTTCCCACATAATTTTCTAGTACTTAGTTATCTAACCTTTGATCACTTTCAAGTAATTACAATTTAAAATTGTATTGAACCCTTTTTTCTTTTAGGTGATAGATATTGAACAATAAACACTACTAATGAAAAGAGAGAAAAAATGAAAAATGAGCGACCTTTGTCATAGATAACTCAATGCTGGCATGGTGCTAAGGAGGAAAGTGAATGGTACTATGTATATTTAGAGCAGAGCAGCAACAGCAAGTAGCAAGCTTACGTGCGTGGCCAAACTTGGCCATATACATCTTTCTTACTATATCGCCGATCCCAGGACCAGGGAACATCTGCATGAGAGAACAATAATTAGAAGACATACATAACAACTACTTTTTAACATGTGATGTGAGAAATACTGACCTTGTGAGGAATAAGGTTGGGGAGGGAGCTCGTAAGGAACAGGTAACGGAATGGTCAGTTGAGATGTTGAGTGTGTTTGCTCCCTTCTCAGCCCACTTAGGCTAACTAGTTTTGCTTTCTTCACTTCATATTTATCCTGTAATTCTTAAATGTCAGCATCGGAGTTCTTTTCCCTTCCTAGCACCAAACCATATCAAATAAGCTACCTCAGTTTGTGTAACATTACTGGTACATGAAAATCCACCACCAGCCCTTTTAAGCATCGTTGGTAGAAAGAGCACTCCCAACTGAAATGAAACGAGATCAATTATACAAATATTCGGGATTCTTTCTTGTGTCTGACAAATGACAAGGATACGTACCTCGTATGAGCGAATCATGAACTGAGTATTATTCTTCTGAAGAGTTCCCCAGGCAGCTTTGCTAAGATTTGCTGAAGTCAACAAGAACCAACTATTTGGGAAGAAGGGAGTTTCACAAGTAAGCACGACTTAGCATTGCAGTAAATGATATAAGCATCAAAGTATTCAAACAAACAAAAGAGAAATTGAACTGCATAGAGTTGATCCTGTGAAGCTCTTACGCTAGATTCTGACCACTATAACGAGTGAAAGTCTTTATATGGGGCATAGCACGGCTGAAACATAGAAAAAGCACAAGAATAACTATTATAATTTGTGAGGCACAAATGTACATCTTCTCGAATAAAAAATTGTTAGGCATAGTCAGAATCAACAAGTTGGACTTTTCTACTTCACTATGTGGGGCTTTAGAAACTAGAGCCAAGAGGCTTGGGAGGAGGGGGGTTTCTAAATAATACTTTCTATTGAGAAGGAAACAGATCATGCCACAAGCGGTAAAGCAAATTTTTCCATATATAATTGATCACGGTTTTCTTTACAAGGGTTGCAAAGGTAATTATTATAGTCTGAGAGAGTTATATCAATAGGTAAACATTTCAATTTAATTAGAAGGCTACAAGAGCTTTAATACAACAAAAACAACAGAAACTTCATTCCACTAGGTTGAGTCGATTACAAGGATTAAATGGCAGTATAATGTTTGATCATGAGTCAGGTGTTTATATTAAAGAGCCATGGCCCTATAGTTTTTTCTAGGTCTCCTCCACCAGACCACCACTAGCTATTGGACCACTTCTGGTTGATCTTATTCTTATTGGGACCTCCTTGGGTATTCTCCACTTATGTTCATACCATTTAAAGCAAGAATGCACTATCTCTACACAATAAGTGTTACTCCGTCTCCTCCTCTAGTGTCTCATTCCTAATCCTATCTTGTCTATGGCTTAGGATCTAAAGTTTAATGAAGAAGAAAAGTTAATATCAACTAGCCCTGGTGTAAATTGCATTGTATGATAAATCATATTTACCTTCGACCAGTATGGTCTGCTTTCCATTTGGCCCAATACTTTTTGAGAAATGTTTTCTCCACATTTTTAAAAGGACTTGGAATTGCATTTCCAGCAGCATAGCCCTGAGAACAAACAAAAGGCAATGAAGCTGTCTGGAAAGAGCACTTAAAGATTCAATTATGAGACAAACTTAAAATCCACGCATTAAAAATTGAAAATAAAATAAAGCCCTCTGCATTAAAATTTGACTATACTAGTATTTTTACCCGTAATGTATACATTTTTTAAAACTCACTTTGTTCTGACAGTATAGATTATGCATGACACAAAAGATTTATAAAATCAAACTTCTTTTACAAAAAAAAAGTCGTACATTGACAAAAGTCTTTAGCTAAGAAGACTAAGGTATCTATAGAAAAAAATCAAATAATAAGATTTTTAGTTATTATTTTTATATGAAAAAATCTAATTTTTTATTAATAATTAATTTTAATATTCGTTATCTAAAATTTGAAACAATTTAACGTGTATACTTTTACATTTAATTAGGTGTTAAGTCTGTTGCACAAATAGAAATAATTAATTTTTATTTGTTATTTAAAAATAATATTTTTTCTCTTTATATATATAAAAATATAATTAGGTATTAGCATAAAAAAATTATACTGATAGTTTTAAAATTAACTCAAAACTAATTTTTTAAAAATAATTGAATCTTGATTCTAACTTTTAATTATAACATTAGTATTCTTTCCAAATTATATGTAATAAATATTTGAAAGAAGAGAAATGAAAATATAGATTAGAAAGATAAGCGGTAAAAATTTAAAACTAAATAAAAAACTAAAAAATATGTATATAATAATAATAATAATATTTTTTATTTGAATTATATTATTTTGTTCATTTTATTTCTGCAGAACATAAAGGTAGAAAAAATAGAGAATGAGAGAAAAGAAAGAAAGATAAAGATGAAGAATGAGAGTGAAAGTTTGTTAATTTTGGAAGAAAAAAATTATTTTAATTGTAATAAAAATTTATCAGATAATATATTTTGATTTGTCAAATTACTAATATAAAATATAAATTATATATAGAGTAAAAATGGTAGAAAGAAATAGAGAAATGGAGAGAGATAGATGAGAGAATTTAGAAAGGGAATTTATTAATTTTGAAAAAAAATATTTTCGCTCAATTTTAATAAAAGTGTCATGTGACACATTTGATTATTAAATTAGATAGTAATATATGATACATAATATAGGTATATTTTAATTTCAATTTTAATATTTCAATTTTAATTTTAATGCAATTAAAGAATGTCATGTTGCACATTTTGATTGTCAAATTAGTAATTAGTCATTGATATTAATAATGATATATAAAATAGATAGAATAGTTAAAGGAATGAGAGAGATAGAGAAAGGAAGATGGAGGAGTGGAGAACTCTTTAATTTTGGAAGGAAAGATTTGATTTCAATTGCAATGGGGGAGTGACATGTGACACATTTTGGTTGTAAAATTAATATGGAGGAAGGAAGAATTCTTTAATTTTGAAAGAAAATATTTAATTTCAATTACAATGAGGGAGTGACATGTGACACATTTTGATTGTAAAATTAGTAAGGAAGAAAGGAAAATTCCTTAATTTTTGAGGGAAAGATTTGATTCCAATTAAAATGAGAAAGTGACATGTGACACAATTTGGTTGTAAAATTAGAAATATATAATAGAATAATAGATAATAGATAATATATTTCCAATCAAATCAACTTGTCACATGAACAAAATACCCCTACTGAGGTGACAGATTTAGACAGAAAAAGATACGGATTATTCAAAGAAACAAAAAAGCAATAGTTTATGTCAGAATTGGATGGTTCAGTTAGACAGTTTTAGGCAGTTAGGAATGGGATGTAACAGTTGTTTAGGCTTCCGAAAGTCTGTCTGGGATTTTAGAGTGAAGTTTAAGGGAGAGGAAAAAACACGCTCTAGAATCAGTGTGACTCTTAGTCAATTGGACTCTTGATTCACTTGACCAAGAATTCCATTGAATAAATATATTTTCTCAATTGTTCTCAGTTTATCTGTTCCACCAAACATTCTATAATAAAACCTTCAAATCACCATGAAAAGGAAATTTATATTTCAGAAAATATAGATTCAACCTTAAAATTACAGCACCTCTAAAGAGCATCTGACATCTTCTACAGTAGGCCAGATTATTTGAGGCTCCCCAAGACCAAGAGGTGTTTTATCTTCTGATAAACCAGCAGACATTGATGATGTCAACTCAGCCATCCATTTCTCATCAAGAGAGCCAAGGGAGGAGAACTGCAGTAGATAAGGTTAAGAAAATCAAGAAAACTCTGAAATGTGAATATTAATACTGCAGTTTTCCAAACTCTGTAACAAAATGATATATGCTAGATTGAGTGAAAGAAGATAGAATTTAGTGCAGCCTACACCCTAATAGTACCTGATAAATGAGTGGAGATCTTTTAAAATCATCGTCAAAAGTACACTCTTGGAGCAAAGAACGCAGTTTCATATGTCCCCACTTTTTAATGCCAGCACCAGAATGATATCCAGGTACAGATGCAATTAACCTAACCTGAAAATGTACCAACATAAATCAGTGTACTTGACTATCTATTCAACTTTATGATACGAGATGATTAGTACTAAGTAATAACCTTTAAAGCTACATCATATAAATTTAAGAAAAATGAATGGAAAACAAACCATTGCATCACTATAATCAAACTTCTTGAAGAAAGATGGACATATACTGAAGTTTCCAAGGGAAGGAAGCTTAACAGAGAATTCTGGCCACTGCAACACCAAATACATTGCGATACGCACATTATGGATGATATCAAAGAAACAAGACTCATGACAATACCAAATTCATCAACAACATCGATGTTTTCTGCTAGTGAATATTTAACTTCCATAAGCCATATAAGTAGTCTGAAAAGCAACAAGTTTTCCAAATAAGCTAAGTTGAAAAACTCCAATGGCTACAGTGAAATTTCTAGAAGACAGTAAATGATATAATTAATCAAAATCAAAGAGAATTTTTTGTTCTCTTTTTTCCAAAATATAAAGTAAAAATGGCATCGTGGATTTTTTGTAGAACACAGTATGATCAAATAAAATTTTTATCAAAATGTCAAGTAATTTCATGGAGCAACCAAGTGGTTCTTTAATTGCTATGAAATTTTAATTTTTCAGTAAAGGTATCAATTCTACTACATCAATTGATCAGGACAATTTTTCAGATGAGACTATCTTTCAGTAATAGCAGTATAATATAAATAAGTACCTTCAGCATACTGAGATATTCAACCAGGTCATTTTCAAATACAGATCCCTTGCTTAGACTGTTTTGATCTTTCCATGGAAAATCTTGCATCCACAAACCTTGGGTTTTATTATTCCAATCTACATATATTAAGTTCGCTGTATGCACAATCACCCTTATCCCATGAGGATATACAAGAAACATGGCCTTTGAATGATGTGTCCCAAATGAAATTGGCAATGGTGGTTTGTGCAGAATCCAGTTGGCAGGTTTACTTCTCTAAATCACAGAAGAGCCAAGTTAATATCTCATTTAAACATTCTTACAGATTCATCTTACAAATTGGTAATATAATTTAGATCTGAGACAAACCTTCAAATAATCAACCCTCCCATCACTCTCGCCATGAATAACTAACACATGGGGGACTTTCAAAAGTGCAGGACATGCTACACAGAGAAAACATAGAAAGCGAGAAACTTACAAAAATGAGATTAACGTGAAACCACTTCATTCAAAACGTACTCATGCGTTCACAAATTTTGGAATTCTGCTCCAGCCAATAGTGGTGCATAATCAAGAGATTATCATAAGTTAATAACTTAATATGCAAAATACAATAATATAGTTTTCCTTCAAAAGGTATAAAAGAGACAGAGCATACCATGAGCTGAATCATTGGTGCCACACACGCTATAGACTATAAAGAGGCATGGAATTATATATATGCATGCAACGGAGAAAAGTGATGATACAGTTATTACTGGACAAAAAAGGACCAACTTCTCAATGTGTTAAATTTGGAGTGCAGTTTCAAGAACAAATGAAAGTCAGACTGCAACAAGGCAAATTGGCAACACAAAGGGCAAGGAAAACACAAAGAGGTCCCGCAAATAACTCACCCGGAACCAACCAGTCAAGGTCTACCATGTAGTTGGAAAGGATGGCAACTAGAATATCCCCCTATCAATGGAAAGCATTGAAATTTATCAATAAGTAGTTCCAAATTTTTTGCCAGCTAACTATAATTATGTAATTGTGGTTCAATATATAGGTGTTTTCATGCAAAAATACTCTTGAACCAGTGATTGAGAGTGTCAACACTGCCCTGCAGTAGTCAATTCATTTTATTACCTGAATAACATCATCTATTGCAACACAAGAAGTATTTGCCCAAGGTGGTAGCTGCTGCACACGCAAAAGTCGAAAAGTGGAAGGTATTTTTTCAGAAGGGATATGGAAATTGCGAATAGCCTCTGCATTACTGTGTTCACCGGATTGAGAATGACCAGGCTTGCGTGCCGCTGCATTTCTTCCTTGCTCCTGACTGCAAGTCCCGTTCCCATCCTGAAAATCCACTCAACATAAAAGGAATTATTTCAACATCCCTAAAAAGAGAAAACTGATAGGGGCAGAATCTGCCTCCGATTACTAGTTAATGGAAATCAATATTCTTATATGATCATGAAGAAAGTAGTGAAAACCTGCGAAAGGCTGTGAGAAGCTTCCTTGTTTGTGGTGCCAGTGCCAGCTGAAGGTGTATTATCAGTTTTGGTGGCACCCGAAACTTCATATTTGAAAAGATGGTGTCCGGGAATAAGCTCAAGTATATCACCATCAGAAATGGCAGCATTCTCCTGAGAATTGAGCTTCCTTCTTTTGTTCCTGGAGTTAACAACGACTGGATTCGTGCCCTCCTGCGTCAGCAACACGAACATGAACAAAAAATGACGAATCCATGAAAGAAAAGTTAGTAGGAATAAGGAATACCACAAGCAGATGAGCAGATCCGTCGGAAGAAGCAGTTAAAGTGATGTGGTTGCGGCTAAGCCTCTTGTCGGGAAGAGGAAGAGGAATGTTGGCGCGACCAATGAGGTTAGTGCCATGGGAGATGGGTAACTTGGGAGCTGAAGGGTTTTCCTCCAAATTATGATTCAGGGGAACCAAGTATCCAACCTCAGTCTTAGGGTGAGAGAGAGACATCAACGAAGCTGGCAACAGCTTTTGGCCGATAAACCCTCAATCACTCAATAGTTAGTAGTGGCAGTGCAGGGCCGTCGTTGGTCCTAAGTCCCAACCCAGAAACGCCTCGTCGTTCCTGTAAAACATTAATCAAAAACCATCTTTTAAAAAGTTTGGATGCCATTAACTTGTTAGGATTTTTTATTTGTATGCATGACAAAATTTTAATGGTAAAAATAAAAGTATTAAAAAAATAAATTTTATTTTTTTAAAAAATATAATTTATATTAATTTTTAAAAGATTTTTTATTTAAAAAAATATTTTTAACGTAATAAATAAATAAATAAATATTTATATATTATTATTTTTAAATATAATTGTTAAATAAAAAAATATTTTTATATGAAATATCTAAATATAAAATTTAAAGTTATGAGAATCAAATCAATTAATAAATCGATTGAATAATTAATTTAATAGTCCAACTATAATTAAATTGTGATCGAACAAATTTAATTAAATATAAAATAAAATTATTAAAAATAATAAAATACAATAAAAATTTTAAATTTTTATATTTAAAAAGAAGATTTATATACTAATAAAATTTAAAATCTCATAATTTTACATAATAATTTATTTATATTTTATCATTAATCATTCACAAATTTAAATTCAAATATCAAAATTTATAAATTTTTTTATTGTTTCAACTTTCAAGTTACAACACTCGCAAAGTTAGCGGGTGAGGCGACCAGCTACAAGCCTACAACTCAATAGCAACCAAATCAAAATAAAACAACATGCCCAAAATAAATTAAACAAACTAATTCAAACTAAGCCATAACAAAAGCACCGAAAGGAGAGATGGCATGCAGCCTCATCAATAGCACATCATCGTATATATGCTAACAATTTCCAAAACAAATCCCATCTAACTTCACCCCTGGCAACCTTCACCATTTCTAAGAAATATAGGATATTCAAATCTCTTCATCACAATGACATATAATTTGAGCTGACAAGATATTAGCAGAATTAAAATTTAAAGAACTTAAAAATTAAAGATCAATTGAATATATTATGTAAAAGTTTTAAAATTAAATTTGATATGATAATCTTGGATTTTAAATAAAGAATTTTATTTGAAGTACTAGAAACAGATATTTCATCATCCAACCTTATTTTTAATTTTTTTTTAAATTATTATAAAATAAATAGTAAAATATTTTTTATTTTTAATATATTATTAATTTTTTATTTTCATCCTTAATTTATCAAAGTACATGAGTACATCTATAGAATAACTATTCTTTATAATAGTGTGTTTGTTTGAGGTGAAAATGGGAGGAAGAAAAAGGAAGGGAAAGAAATTGAAAGGAAAATAGTTATTTTCTCTTGTTTGGTTGAGGGGAGAAATGGGAGAGGAAAGAAAATGGATAGAAAAATATTGGTGGGACCCACTAATTTTCTTTCCCTCCAACAATGGAGAGAAAATGGAGAGAAAATTAATTCTCTTTCTCTACTTCCAATATTACCCCCTTACTTTTTTCAATATTTTTTATAATATAAGGGTAAAATTGTCTTTTTATATCATTTCTTTCTTTTTTATTTTCCTTTCATCCAAACACCTCTAAAAAAAATAAAAATCCACTCAATTTCTTTCCTTTCCTTTCTTTCATTTCTATTTCTTTCCTCTCTATTTCTTTCCTTCTAACCAAACATAGCCTTTAAAGAGAATTAAAATTTATAATTTAGTCTCTGTCATTCAAAAAGTATTTGATTTAACAGAATATTCTCTATTTTAAACATGTGAGCTGCACATGTTTCACAATAGAGACCAATTTGTAATTTTAATAAAAGTATGGAGACCAACTGGGTAATTTAACCATTTGAAAATGACCAAAAACTCTCTAGACTATCTGAACCCACCCCGCCCCTCCTCAACTCTCTCACCCTCACTTTCTCACTTTCCAAAATGACACCCCAACCCCAGCGCTCTCTGTCTCTCACCTCGGTTCACCGTCGCCCCGCCGGATCTACCGCATTTGTGCTCACGAGTCGGGTCTCGCCTCCTTCCTCTATCTCGCCCCTCATCCGGCGACTTTTTCTTCTCTTCCAATCCCAATACTGAACACCGATAAATGGAAGAGAACAATTCCAATCCCAAATATGCTCAAAGCAAACGATTCAATGTCTAAAAAAAATAGCAACAAATCAAGATAAAAATAGCAACTCAATTTATCAATGGATGCGGCGCGGTGACGGAGGCGAGAGACACGGCGATGGTGAGCCGAGGTGAGAGACAGAAGGCGCTGGGGTGGGGTGCCATTTTGAAAAGTAAGAAAGTGAGAGTGAGAGAGGTGGGGAGGGGGCGGGGTGGGTTCAGATAACTTATGGAGTTTTTGGTCATTTTCAAATGGTTTAATTACACGGTTGGTCCCCATACTTTCACTAAAATTGTAAATTGGTCCCTATTGTCAAACATGTGCAGCTCACATGTTTAAAATAGAGAATATGCTAAGAATATTTTGTTAAATCAAACACTTTTTGAACGGAAGAGACTAAATTGCAAATTTTAATTCTCTTTAGGGACCTAATTACAAACTTTTAAAGTGTAAAAACCAATTTATAATTTTATTAAAAGTATATGGACCAACTGTGTAATTTAACCATAATTTATTTATAACATATTATTTTCTTGTCTTTTTGTTATAAACAATGCACACGGTGAAATTCTAAAAAAAGGTCTGCCACATGTTCACATTCTTTTGTAGTTGAGTGGAGACCACAAGATAACAACGACAACTCAAATTGACTGGTTAATATTGTCAGAGTTATTTGATCCTGCTTTGGTACCCAAATTTGTTTAGAGTTGTGTCTACATATATGATTCATGGACTATGTGGTAGAACTTTCTCAAAATCTTTCTTCATGAAAGATGAGTACTGCACCAAATGTTATCCTAAAATATTCAGTAGCACCATAGTTATCAATGATAGTGGATACTCATCATATAGAAGACGAGACACACGAGTAGTTACTAAGAAGAAATGAGTTCATATGAATAATAGGAATGTGATTCCATAAATGTATATCTACTGATGTCTTATCAAGCGCATGTTAACATAGAGTATTGTAACAAGTCAAATGCTATCAAATATTTGTTAAAATGCGTGAATAATAGTCCAGACAAGGTAGCAGTTGGAGTTTCAAAGGAAGCTTCCAGTAGGAGTATGCTCAAGTTATTGATTGGATCAAACAATTTTATTATTGCAGGTATTTGTCTGCATGTGAGGCTGCATGGAGAACTTTGGCTTATGATATTTATTAGAGGTGGCCTTCAATGATAAAATTAACCTTTCATTTTTCTAGAAAGCAAAATATCATCTTTAAAGACAATGACGATCTTGAGAAAATCGTGAAAGAAGGGGAAGAAAAATGTATGATGTTCTTAGCATGGATGGAGGCCAACAAAGAATTTGAAGCAGGTCAAACTTTGACGTATGCTAAGTTTTCAAATCAATTTGTTTATGATAGAGAAGAAAGGGGATGGCATCCACGTAAAAGAGGATATTCTACCGGGAAGTTAAACTATGTTCCACTAGGTACAAGTGATATCTACCCTAACTCCTTCTAACCTAACCATAGCCGACACCCCTTTTCTTTCCAAAACTCAATACACACACAAAACACACACACACATTGGAGATGAAGAGAGAAAGAGAGGGAGAAGCAGCACCGGCAGGGCCTGATGCTGCCGCCACTGCTGTCCATGCTACATGCGAGGAGGAACCACCGTGCCTTGTCATCATCGTCTGAGCCGCCACCATCGCTGACTGGGGTTGTACGCATCATCGTCGCCTTGAGCCAGTCGTCGAGATCTCCGCTGTCGTGAGCAAGAGAGGGAGGCCCAGAAGGAGACGTGCGTGAGAGAGAGAGTTCGTGTAGGAGAGCGAGCCAGAGGAGAGGAAGTAGTTGACTCGTCACCATCATCGTCGTGGGTCACCACCATCGTGCCTTGCTATCGCCAGCTCCGTCGCGCCTTGTCGCCATCAAGAACGGGGAACAGAGAGTGAGAGGGATCCGCGAAGTCGCTTCTGCATCGCCACCGGAGCTCCTAGCCGTAAGTCTCGCCACTGGGAGTTACTGTCAGAGCTGCCGCTGCTCTGTCCCGGCGTTCTTCCTGAGTGCGGTAATTTCTCTTTTTCCGGAACCTTCAATATCTATTGTTCTATTAAAGTTTGTTAAAGAGGTCGAGATGTTGGTACCGTAGGGTTATTTTACTGGGATTGCATGCGGTAAAAGTTGCCGCTGTTGCTGCTACCGGGTCAATTAGGAGTTGCCGCTCTTGGGCTTTGAATACCTGACAAGTTTAGTAGGTTAATGCAAATGGATGAATATCTGTGATGTAAATGATTTTTATGCTGTGATTGAAATGTTGTATTTGTTAGTGATTAGTTGATTTTTGAATTTTTGGTGAAATTGATTGAATATATTGATTTTGGTATTTTTTTATTAAAATTGATAATGATTGACTTTGAATGATGGACTTGTTAATGTTGAATTGAAATACTGATTTTTATTGTGTTGAGGTTGAATTGAGGGAATCCGTGAAGGGTGGTAAACTCTAGTTTTTAGGAGAAGTTCTGTCGAAATTTTTTAAAAAATTTGAAGAGTTTTGGAAATTTTGGTTTGGTCAATTTATCAAAAGTAATATGTCTTGAGTACTTTTTAAGATTTTAAAGTAACTAATGTAATGGATTTGAGGATAAACGCTTTTGGGATTTTAAAATAGGATTTTCGATTTTTAACTGGTATGGCTTTGAGCCTTATTGAAAAAGTTTTAAAGCTTGAAATGATGTTGAAATTGGTTTATGATTTAACTTATTTAAAATTGAATAACAAAAAAAAGAGATTTATTTATTTAGTTAAAGATTTAAAAAGGTAAATTACTTTACCAATCTACGAATTTGGGATAGAAATTGTAAAATGAGATAGTGTTAAATAGAGCTAAGTTGTGAGTGGAAAGAAAAAGAGATACTTGTGGAACATATATTTGAGTTATGATTTATAAGAATTATGAGATAATGGTTGAGAAACTTTGAGATTATTAAATTGAAATTGAGGATTAAAGAAGTTTGGTTTGTCAATCTATAAAGTAATTAATTAGAGAAATGTGATTCGATGAGACTGAATAGATTATGCTGTGTTTGACTTAGATTGTTGTTGGCTATAAATGATTATGTTATAATTAAGTTAGTATACAACCTTGACCTCGAGTCTAGGGTGTCGTATTAGAAACCTCATACCCGCAAGCCGTATGTAACGACCCAAGTCCAACCCAGTGCATGTTAAAGTGTGCGGAGTAGAGTTTTGGCATTGAGTTATTGATGAGTATTGTAAAACCCTGTGAATTAATAAATAATAAACTAAGAAATTAATTATAAACCAAAGAAATTATGAAATTAAATTTTATAATTTGGAGAAGTAAAAATATTTAAAATATGAATTAAAACATTAATTTTAAAGATTTTGACCCAAAGTTGAACCAACGGGCCGAACCGATCGAACCAGACCTGTATTGGGCCCAAGGTCCAACATATATATATATAACCAAGCTCAGCCTTCTCCCTTTCATTTAACCAATTCACGATGAAGAAGGAGGAGAGCCAGTGAACCCTAAACACGTTTTCTATTTCAATCTTCCTTCGATCATCTCTCATTCTGGAGCTCCGATCGCCACACCGTTTATGGTCACGCGACCACCTTGTCAAACTCTTCAAATTCATCCAAACAAAGTGGTAAGACATTTGAGATTTCTCATACAGCCCTTGCTTCTCTTCAATTTGCCATTTTGGTTTTTGGGTATTGAGAATTTTAAGGTTTTTTATGCTTTAGGTTTGATCTAATAATGGAAAATTGTCGGGTTTCATCCTAATTATCCATGGATAAGGTGAGAAACTCTTATTCCCTTTGAGTTCTCCAATTTTATGAAGTTTAGGTATTAAAATTGTTGTTATGTATGGAATTGTTTGGAATTAGATAGAATTCATGTGAATTGAAGTCAAATTGGTGAGGTGGAGTGCTTGAATTGGAACGCTGGAGGCTGGAAACTTGTAGGGTTTGGCTTGAAAGCTTGAGAAGAAGACGTTTTTGTAGTGTCTTTGAGCTTTGGAGGAAATCGGCCAAGGTATGATTTTGGTTCCCTATAGTTAATATATAATATCGCGTAAAAACTTAGGCTAGTTGTCATAAGATAGGCTTAAATGCTCTGAATTGTTGGATTTGGTGGTTAAATGTGTATATATATGATGTATGATTTAAGTGGTGGTAGAATTGTGAAATTGAGTTGATATATTGGATATTGAATGTGGATAATGAATGTCATGAATGAATTGTAAATTGGTTTGGTTAGGCTTGTAATGGATAGGAGGTTTTAATTGAATGGTTGGAAGATTAAGAAATGATAATGGAAGTGTTTTGGACTGAAACAAATTGAGGAATTGGTCAATTAAAGTGTTGAGGTAAATTGGGGAAAAATAGAAATATTAACCAACTTCGACGCACTGTAATTTAGCCCTCGGACCCTCGAATTTTGTGAAAATTATCTTAAATGAAAATTGGGTCCAAATAGTTTATGATGTTCGAAGAACGAACGAAAAATAATTTTTAACGAAAAAGTTATGCGCATTTGAAGTTTTTTATCAAAAACTAAGATTCTACATCATATCAGTTTTTTGGTAAATTTTGCTTTCATGCGTACGCGGGAAGGTCGTGCGTACGCGAGAATATAACACTGTCCAATAGTCTCGCGTACGCGACAGTGTTCTATGTACGCGGCCTTGTCATTTTAGCCTCATGTGTACGCGGTAGCTATCATGTGTATGCAAGAATCCTTTTTATCCAACACACTCGCGTACGCATGGAGGGTTTGCGTACGTGACTCCTGCAATTTTCAAAATTCATGCATACGCGGGTGGCGTGCGTACGTATGACCACCCTGTTTTGCTGTAACATGGATTTTTGAGTTTTTGATCATTCTGCTAGCCTTTTTACTTTTTCTAAACCCTGTCATGACTCTAGAACCGGCGAAATTGAAGGTAGAAGGGATAGGGATGAGATTTAAGGGGTTGGGATAGCAAATCGAAGAGAACGATTATGAAGTATGATATTGAGAAATGATGATGATCAAGGAAAGAGTATGAAAGTACATCTATTAAAGCTAAGATTGATACATGATTGATGGAGACTGTGATATTAATGAATTATAATCTAAAGATCTAATTGGCATGTGCATTATATTATCTGAGATACGAATTTTCCTGAGTAGATGCAGTGGCTTGCCACCACTTGCTCCAGGTTGAGACTCGATATTCTGGTGACCCTCCGTCACAAGATGTGACCGGACATTTGAATCCCCGAATTCATCCAATGAGATGATAAATGAATGATTACACACACACACACACATATATATATATATAGACTCTCGGGGATGCGCGTACACAGTGACTGCCCAGGGTTCGTGATAAATCCACATTTTATAGTATTTATTTGCTTTAATTTGGGTGGATTTTATTGACTTCTCTTACATTTATTCATTGAAATAGCATAATTTTGTCAATTTCTCATAATTGTGCTTAGTGATGAAAACCATGCTTTTAATGTTTAAAATTGCTAATTTTAATTTCACTTCTATTCCATTCAATACCTTGATTGTGTAAGTAATTTAAGGTTTAGGAGGCAAGGATTACTTGGAAAGATGAAGAAAAAGCATACAAAAGTGGAGAATTCATGAAGAAGTGAAGGATTTGTAGAGCTGTCAATCCTGACCTCTTCGTACTCAAGTGATCATAACTTGAGTTAAAGTGCTCCAAATGAGACGGTTCTAATGGCATTAGAAAGCTAACATCAGGGGATTCAAAATGATATACAATATTCTATAGTGGACGTGTGTTAAGAATTCTGCATATGCAGTTAAAGTACCACGTACGCATAACACAAAAAAGTGACTCACTTAATGCAACACATAACCAGCAATTTCTGGAGCATTTTGGGCCCAATCCAACCCATTTTTGATGCTATTGAACCATGGATTAAAGGGAGAATGAACCAAGTAGTCATAGTTGAGTTTTAGTCATATTTTAGGTTAGAATTCTAGAGAGAGAAGCTCTAACTTCTCTCTAGAATTTATGGTAGTTTAGGTCAAATTTTTTTATATCTAAGTTTTAATTATTGTTTTTGTAATAACCGAGAGTGTGAGAAAAAAAAAAAAGAGGGGAGAACACGTGGGGGGCACATGCCCCCACTTAAAATTTTATTTCTCTCTTCTCCTCTTCTTCGACACTCCCCCTCCCCCTCTGTTCTCCTTCCCTTTCATTTTCTTTCAAAAAAATCAAAATGTAAAACCCTCATTTCTCTTCTCTTACCAACTAGATTTCTTCATCTCTTCTCCTTGCAACCAACCACTCAATATCATCAAACTCACCCTTATCATCTTACTTTCTTTTCTCTACTCTACCTCTATTATTCAAAATCTCATTTTCTCAAAACCCCAAATCATGGAATGTCAACTTAATGAGTGAAAGAAGCATTCAACTTTGAGTTCCAATTATTATTGAGGCTTCAAGGTAACTCTTTGACTCAATAATTAGCCATATCCCCAATTTTTGTCATCTCTATATTTATGGGTATATATAAATCCGAATTTAGGGTTATTAGGATTAGGAAATTTGGGGCTTTTGGTCAAGATGAGTTAGATTATACTAATTGACAATGTTAGTAGCTCACAAACATCATTATTGTCATATTTTTAGAGTTGTAGAGTTATTGGACATCATTTGGTAGCTCGTTGGCGCGCTCAGAGTTGCTTCTGGTTCTTTGAAATCAAGTTGTGAGTGGATATTATATCTATAATTATTTTTAAATATATTATTATCAATATCTATGTTGAATCATTAATTTTGGAGTTTGAAAATATTTTATTATTGTGATTTCTGAATTTTTGAAAAATATTGATTTGTGAAACTTACAATTTTATAAAAATACACACGAGACGATATCTATATATTTTGTAAAGTACAAATGTTCTCTTATTTGACCTCATGTAAATTTTAATTAAATTTTAGTATGCAATCCTATATATATTGATTTGCTATGGAATTTAGTAGTATGTTATAAGCACTAGAGATTTTTATAAGTGATTTGGTTTGGATTGGTTTGGGAGACTCTGACTAGAAAACCGTAGTTAACGGCGGTTATGACGTTAACCTAGATGCATCTGGCTCAGACCTCAGCTAGCAGGGGCGTTGCTAGCCTAACGTGTAGGCCACACGTTGGATCTGTTATACCGTACGGGCACACTAGAGGAAAGGGCTACCCTTAGAGGTGGAGCCGCCCTAGGTGTGTAATATTTGATTTGATTTGACTTCTGGAATGAGAACTCCCATTTCAGTTCATCCGCTTAACTATTTATCTAATGTTTGTATAATTAATTAATATGAATTTCTCATCTCTGAAAAGAAATATAATTTTCAAGATAAACTCTGTATTGTCTCGTGTGGGTTATAGATGTAATGTTTGCTCACTGAGTTGCAAAACTCACCCTATTATATTCCCATGTTTTTCAGATACAGGAGTCATTCCAGGTTCCATTCCACCTGCCCCTCAGTAGATCTTAGTCATTTTGGTGAGCCCTTCTTCTTTCCAAGGGCTAAGTAATCATGTAATGGAACCTTTGCTCAAAATCTAGATTATGTCAATGCTCCATATGTCACAGGCAGGATCCTCGTGTGGGTTATGTTATTTTTGAATCTTGAACTGTTTAGGTAGTGATTATGATTTGGTTATGTAAGACTTATGGTTTTAACTATATACTCTAGTTATCAACTTGATATATATATATATATATATATATATATATATATATATATATATATATATATATATATATATATATGATGCGTATTTTGGATATATTTGGTTGTGGATATGGTTGGAATATGTTGTTATTGTTGTCTTTGGAAATGGATGTTTATTATTGATACAGGGAGTTAATATTTATATTGGTAAAGTCCTAGAAACAGAGGAGGTTCTGTCCGTTTTTCTGAAAATTTGGTCGTTTGGCTTGCTGAGGGACTTGTCCCTTAAGCGCCAGTCATGGCTTGGTTCGGGCCATGACAAAGTGGTATCAGAGCTTTAGGTTTCCCTGTGTAATATGGAGCAAGTGTTCTTTAGTAAGATCACAATTGTGCAAATGGAAGCCGGCCCATTTTCACAAAGTGTGATGTTACTAGAGGCCTATAGGAAGTTGTTCTCAATCTTTTGGTCTCATAATTCTTTCTGTCTGTCCTATTGTCTTCGAACTCCATATACATATGTCGTTGGTGATTCAATCGCTCTACTTACTCGATAGGTGGAAGATGCCACCTAAGAAAAGACGTGGTGGAACTGTTGGTGCTCCTGATACTGCTGAATCCAATAGGGCAGTTTCTCTGCCACTTGGAGCGCTTCGACAAAGGCCAAGGAGCCAAAGGATAGCTGATAGGCGCGAAGGAGAGATACCCCGCGAGAGAGTTCAAGAGAACCCCGCAGTAAGAGAGCCTCAACCGGACTTAGCAGCTGAATTGAGGGGAATGAATCAAACTCTTAATGCGGTGTTACAGGTTCTAACAAATCAAAATAGGGGTGAAGCGAGACTTCCTAATGCGCCAAATCCTCAGCCTCATAGGGTTCATCAATTGTTTGGGGATCAAGAGCCGCCAATTGAAAAGTATTTGAAGTTGAATTCATCCACTTTCAATGGAGATTCATTGGATGAAGATCCACAACAATATCTAGAGGATGCAAAGAAAGCTATTCGAGCTCTCAAGTGCACCAAAGAATGGGCTGTTGAGTTAGTATCCTACAACTTGCGTGGTTCAGCAAGATATTGGTACGAGTCTCTTCTTGAGAGCAAAGAAGCAGCTAGACTTCCTCCTCCTTCTTGGGAAGAGTTTACTGAAGAGTTTCTTGCTCGATTCTATCCAGCTAACAAGCAAGCAGAAGACGCAATTGCCTTTGAAAGATTAAGGCAAGAGAATATGACAGTGACTGAGTATGCTAAGGAGTTTACTAGACTTTCTAAGAGTGCTCCGTACTTGGTGAATTCAGAAGAGATGAAAGTTCGTCGTTTCGTTCGTGGATTGGCAGAACCTATGTTCACTACTCTTATGCCTGAAGTCGGACGCATGTCTTTTAAGGATGTCCTAAACTCTGCCTATGGAATTGAAGCTGGGATAGCGGAGAGAAATGCTTTTAAGGATGTTGGTAAGAAGCCCAAGATGAAGGGACAATTTTCTGGTGGATCTAGCTTAAGAGGATTTCAGTCTCATCATGGTCAAACTAATCAGGAAGGTTATTCGGGGTATCGAGCTCGTCCTCAAGCATCTTTTGGTGGGGTTGCTTCTTCTGGATCTGCTCCCATGAGTGTTTCGAATCCCAGACCTTTTGTTAAGAGCACCTCTCAATCTAGTGCACAGGGTTCAAATCAGACAAGGCCAGCTCAGCCCTATTGTCTTTAGTGTGGGAGTTACCATTCTGGTATATGTTTCAAGGCTACTGGTGCATGTTTTGGTTGTGGTCAATCTGGTCATCTTAGGAGGGATTGTCCAAATCCAAGAGGAGGCTTTGCTCCAGGTATTGCACGTCCTACAACACCAATGCCATCATCTTCAGCTATGTCTATTGGAAATTCTTCTGGTCCTAGTGGCAGAGGAGTAGGTGGCAGGGGTCAGACTTATAACAGAGGAGGGAGCCAAAGAGGAAGAGGTCAGGCACGTGTGTATGCTTTAACACGTCAAGATGCTCAAGCTTCTAATGCTGTGGTGGCAGGTACTTTACAAGTTTGTTCTTTAGATGCGCGAGTGTTATTTGATACGGGTTCTCATTATTCATATGTATCTCCACATCTTGCATCTCGTTTTGATAAACAACCTGAACTGTTATCCCACCCATTTCATGTTGGCACTCCGCTTGGAGTCTCCACGATGGTTCGAGTCGTATTTCGGTCTTGTGTTGTTAGAATTAATACCGTTGAAACCTTAGCTGATTTGATCCTTTTAGAACCAATGGAAGCTATTGATGTCATCTTAGGCATGGATTGGTTAGCAGCTTGTCATGCTGATGTGGGCTGTTACTCCAAAACTGTGAAGTTTGACATACCGGGTATCTCACCTTTTGTTTTTAAGGGTGATGACTGTCCCACTTTAGCTAGCATCATCTCATCTATGAGTGCTATGCAATTGATGGATAAGGGAAACTAAGGACTTCTGGCAGTTGTTAGAGATGTTGATGCCGAAGTGCCTAGTCTTGATCAGGTTCCTATTTTTAGAGAATTCCCTGACGTGTTCCCTGATGAGCTACCGGGGATGCCACCTGATCGTGAAGTTGAGTTTTCCATAGAATTGGCTTCGGGAGTCCAACCTGTGTCCATTCCTCCCTATCGTATGGCTCCAACTGAGTTACGAGAATTAAAAGTTCAATTGGAAGATATGCTAGAGAAAGGCTTCATTCGTCCTAGCACTTCTCCATGGGGAGCTCCTGTTCTATTCGTAAAGAAGAAGGATGGAACGATGCGACTATGTGTGGATTATCGTCAACTTAATAAGATAACTGTTCGTAATAAGTATCCATTGCCAAGGATTGATGATTTGTTTGATCAACTTCAAGGAGCTACCTGTTTCTCAAAAATCGACCTGCGTTCAGGGTACCATCAATTGAAGATAAAAGAGGAAGACATTCCAAAAACTGCTTTTCGTACTCGCTATGGGCACTATGAGTTCTTAGTAATGTCCTTTGGTCTGACGAATGCGCCTGCAGCTTTCATGGACTTAATGAATCGAATCTTCAAACCTTTCTTAGATCGCTTTGTTATCGTCTTCATCGATGATATCTTGGTGTATTCGAAAAGTGCTACGGAGCATGAGTATCATTTGAGGATTGTGTTACAAACCTTAAGGGATCACAAGCTTTATGCTAAGTTTTCTAAATGTGAGTTTTGGCTTGATCAAGTGACATTCTTGGGGCATGTGGTATCAAAAGATGGAATCATGGTGGATCCAAAGAAGGTTGAAGCCGTTCAGAAGTGGCCAAGGCCTACTTCAGTGACAGAAATTCGTAGCTTTCTAGGGTTGGCCGGCTACTATCGGCGATTCATCAAGGACTTCTCGAGAATTTCGGCACCATTAACCAAGTTGACTCAGAAGAATATGAAGTTTCAATGGTCAGAAGCTTGTGAGGAAAGTTTCCAGACACTTAAGGCTTGTCTAACCTCAGCACCAGTTCTTGTTTTACCTTCTGGATCTGGGGGATTCTCAGTCTTTTGCGATGCATCTCGGATAGGACTTGGTTGTGTA
Organism: Arachis hypogaea; assembly: GCF_003086295.3. Lineage (NCBI taxonomy): Eukaryota > Viridiplantae > Streptophyta > Magnoliopsida > Fabales > Fabaceae > Arachis > Arachis hypogaea. Next base: position 21,041,865 of record NC_092050.1, read on the forward strand.
TTAATGCATCATGGTCGCGTTATTGCCTATGCCTCGCGACAACTCAAGAAGCATGAACAGAATTATCCAACTCATGACCTGGAAATGGCAGCGGTCGTCTTTGCTTTAAAGATTTGGAGACACTACCTTTATGGTGAGACCTGTGAGATCTATACGGATCACAAGAGTTTGAAGTATATATTCCAACAAAAGGATTTAAACTTAAGGCAACGGAGATGGATGGAGTTGCTAAAAGATTATGATTGTACCATTTTGTATCATCCTAGAAAGGCAAACGTTGTAGCAGATGCCCTCAGTAGGAAATCTATGGGTAGCTTGGCCCATATCACTCTTGGAAGGAGACTAATTGTTGAAGAAGTCCATCAATTGGAGGCCAGTGGGATTCAATTTGATCTTGGAAAATCAGGAGTTTTCTTAGCACATGTTCGAGCTCAATCTTCCCTAATAGAACAGATCAAGGTTGCACAAGGTGATGATCCGAAACTAAGAAAGCTTATGGAAGATGTTCACAATGGGAGGAACTCAGACTTTTCTCTTGATCAAGATGTTTTGCGTTGTGGTCAACGCTTATGTGTGCCAGATAACCCCGACTTGAAGAAAGCTATTTTGGAGGAGGCTCACAATTCTAAGTATACCGTTCATCCAGGTAAGATGTATCAAGATTTGAAACGATTGTTTTGGTGGGAAGGCATGAAGAAAGACATAGGAGTTTTTGTTTCTCATTGCTTAACTTGCCAACAAGTTAAAGCTGAACATCAAAGACCTGCTGGGTTATTACAACAGATTGAGATACCTGAATGGAAGTGGGAAAGGATTACAATGGATTTTGTAACAGGTTTACCTCGTAGTTTTAAAGGTTTTGATTCAATTTGGGTAATTGTGGATAGAATGACAAAGTCAGCTCACTTTCTTTCGGTGAAAACAACTTTCAGTGCAGCTCGGTATGCTCAACTTTATGTTGATGAGATAGTTAAACTACATGGAATTCCAGTGTCCATTATTTCAGATCGCAGACCTCAGTTCACCTCTCATTTTTGGAAATCTTTTCAGAAAGCGTTAGGAACTCGTCTGGATCTCAGCACAGCTTTTCACCCTCAAACCGATGGACAATCGGAGAGAACGATCCAAACTTTGGAAGACATGTTAAGGTGTTGTGTTCTAGATTTTGGTGGGAATTAGGACAGCTATCTACCTTTGATCGAGTTCTCTTATAATAATAGTTATCAAGCCAGTATTCAAATGGCACCATTTGAGGCTCTTTATGGGAGAAGATGTAGGTCACCTATTGGGTGGTTTGAGATTGGTGAGGTTAAGCTTTTGGGGCCAAATTTGGTACAAGATGCAGTTGAGAAGGTTCGCATAATAAGAGAACGTTTATTAGCAGCTCAGAGTAGGCAGAAGGCTTATGTTGATAACAGAAGGCATAACTTAGAGTTTTCAGTAGGTGATCAAGTGTTTCTTAAGGTGTCGCCTATGAAGGGAGTGATGAGGTTTGGAAAAAGAGGGAAGCTTAGTCCTCGTTATATTGGTCCATTTGAGATATTGGATAGAATAGGTACAGTCGCTTATTGCTTGGCACTACCGTCTGAATTGTCTATGATTCATCCAGTCTTTCATGTATCAATGTTGCGCAAATACCTTCCCGACCCATCTCATGTGCTTGCACCACAAGCCATAGAGCTAAACGAAGATTTATCATTTGAAGAGGAACCGGTGGCTATAATAGATCGCCAAGTAAAGAAACTACGTTCTAAAGAGATAGCATCTGTGAAAGTTGTTTGGAAGAATTATTCGGTAGAAGAAGCAACTTGGGAAGTGGAAGACGCTATGCGCGACAAATATCCGTATTTGTTTGAATCCGAAGGTAACTGTCACACTTATCACAGTTTATGAGTTTGAAATTCGGGGACCAAATTTCTTAAGGGGGAGAGAATGTAATAACCGAGAGTGTGAGAAAAAAAAAAAAAAGAGGGGAGAACACGTGGGGGGCACATGCCCCCACTTAAAATTTTATTTCTCTCTTCTCCTCTTCTTCGACACTCCCCCTCCCCCTCTGTTCTCCTTCCCTTTCATTTTCTTTCAAAAAAATCAAAATGTAAAACCCTCATTTCTCTTCTCTTACCAACTAGATTTCTTCATCTCTTCTCCTTGCAACCAACCACTCAATATCATCAAACTCACCCTTATCATCTTACTTTCTTTTCTTCTCTACTCTACCTCTATTATTCAAAATCTCATTTTCTCAAAACCCCAAATCATGGAATGTCAACTTAATGAGTGAAAGAAGTATTCAACTTTGAGTTCCAATTATTATTGAGGCTTCAAGGTAACTCTTTGACTCAATAATTAGCCATATCCCCAATTTTTGTCATCTCTATATTTATGGGTATATATAAATCCGAATTTAGGGTTATTAGGATTAGGAAATTTGGGGCTTTTGGTCAAGATGAGTTAGATTATACTAATTGACAATGTTAGTAGCTCACAAACATCATTATTGTCATATTTTTAGAGTTGTAGAGTTATTGGACATCATTTGGTAGCTCGTTGGCGCGCTCAGAGTTGCTTCTGGTTCTTTGAAATCAAGTTGTGAGTGGATATTATATCTATAATTATTTTTAAATATATTATTATCAATATCTATGTTGAATCATTAATTTTGGAGTTTGAAAATATTTTATTATTGTGATTTCTGAATTTTTGAAAAATATTGATTTGTGAAACTTACAATTTTATAAAAATACACACGAGACGATATCTATATATTTTGTAAAGTACAAATGTTCTCTTATTTGACCTCATGTAAATTTTAATTAAATTTTAGTATGCAATCCTATATATATTGATTTGCTATGGAATTTAGTAGTATGTTATAAGCACTAGAGATTTTTATAAGTGATTTGGTTTGGATTGGTTTGGGAGACTCTGACTAGAAAACCGTAGTTAACGGCGGTTATGACGTTAACCTAGATGCATCTGGCTCAGACCTCAGCTAGCAGGGGCGTTGCTAGCCTAACGTGTAGGCCACACGTTGGATCTGTTATACCGTACGGGCACACTAGAGGAAAGGGCTACCCTTAGAGGTGGAGCCGCCCTAGGTGTGTAATATTTGATTTGATTTGACTTCTGGAATGAGAACTCCCATTTCAGTTCATCCGCTTAACTATTTATCTAATGTTTGTATAATTAATTAATATGAATTTCTCATCTCTGAAAAGAAATATAATTTTCAAGATAAACTCTGTATTGTCTCGTGTGGGTTATAGATGTAATGTTTGCTCACTGAGTTGCAAAACTCACCCTATTATATTCCCATGTTTTTCAGATACAGGAGTCATTCCAGGTTCCATTCCACCTGCCCCTCAGTAGATCTTAGTCATTTTGGTGAGCCCTTCTTCTTTCCAAGGGCTAAGTAATCATGTAATGGAACCTTTGCTCAAAATCTAGATTATGTCAATGCTCCATATGTCACAGGCAGGATCCTTGTGTGGGTTATGTTATTTTTGAATCTTGAACTGTTTAGGTAGTGATTATGATTTGGTTATGTAAGACTTATGGTTTTAACTATATACTCTAGTTATCAACTTGATATATATATATATATATATATATATATATATATATATATATATATATATATATATATATATATATATATATATATATATGATGCGTATTTTGGATATTTGGCTGTGGATATGGTTGGAATATGTTGTTATTGTTGTCTTTGGAAATGGATGTTTATTATTGATACAGGGAGTTAATATTTATATTGGTAAAGTCCTAGAAACAGAGGAGGTTCTGTCCGTTTTTCTGAAAATTTGGTCGTTTGGCTTGCTGAGGGACTTGTCCCTTAAGCGCTAGTCATGGCTTGGTTCGGGCCATGACAGTTTTAGTTCCATTTCTTTTACATTTTCTTGTTCTATTGTCTTAATATTCTTAATTTCTCTTGTTAATTTCCCTATGTTTCCATTTTTACTTTCATGAACCCTTGTTGGATTTTGATTTTCTTTAATGCAATTTGATGTTATTATGTTAATTGATGTTTAATTGAGTTGTTATTATTCTTGTCTTGCATTTGGTAGATTTAGATTTTATTATTACTGTAATTTTATCATGCTTTCATTTTATGCCTTCCAAGTGTTTGATAAAATGCTTGGTTTAGTTTTAGAGTAGATTTTAGCACTCTTGTCTTGAGATTGAGGACTTAGGTTTCTTGATGTCATTGATGTCCAGTGTGATTGGTAATTTAGGGTTGTTAGTTGGTTTTAAGATCAATTATGTCCACCTGACTTAACCTTCCGATGTTAGAGGATGACTAAGTGGAATTAACCCTTTGTAATTATCATGTTGTGGTCAATGATCCAAGATAGGAGACCTTGACTCTTAATCCTTGCCATGAGTGTCTTTTAGCATTTATATTATCTTAGTTGCTAGCTTTACTTTCTTGCAATTTACATTATTTGTTCATCATTTCAAAAACCCCCAAAATTCTCATAACCAATAATATGCATATTTTCCTACAATTCTTTTGAGAGACGACCCGAGGTTTAAATACTCTCAGTTTTTATTGGTTTGACTTAAATGACAAACTTTGATTGAGAGTTGTCTGTTGGTTTGGATCTATACTTCAATGAAATTATTTTTGTGAAAATTCTGAACCGACGATTTTCCTCTGTCAAGATTTTGGCGCCGTTGCCAGGGATTTGCAATGTGTCCTTGTTATTGGTTATTGTATATATGTTAATATTGTGAATAGTTGCTTTAGTTTCTTTGTTAGTTTTTGCTAGTTGTAGAATTTTGTTCTCTTTGTTCTTATTAGCTTTTGTTTTTGTTTTTCCTTTTCACTATGAATTCTCATCCCTTTGGCTGTGAGTTTGGTTACAACTATGTTGTAGGAAGTGAACGCTTTAATGAGGGATCACATTATGGGAATGGATATCAAGTTAGGGAGGAGCCACATGCTTATGGTCAACCTTTGTGGCAACAACTCCCTCCGGTCTCTTATGGTTACAATCCACACCATAATGCACACAATTGTGAACTAATTCCTCAACATTGTTCTCCACCATACTCACAAGCCCCATCTTACCAAACACCTTCTTACAACCCATATCCACCAAACCACCAACCTCATGTACCACACCCTTGTGACCACTATGAACAAATACCCATTGAACCACCCCCATTCCAATAACAATACTCCCAAGAGCCACAAATTACATATATACCACCTTAATACTCCTACTAATATGAACCACCTTCTAATTATGAACTCTTTCTCCCAAACAATGAACTCTCCTCCACACCTCAAACACTCATGGATGACACTCTCATTTCAATTCTCCAAGAGTAAAGGGAATTTTGTAGCATTCTTCAAGAGCGACATGAAACTCAAAGGAGGCAAGTAGAATTCATGGATACCTTGAATGAGGTAGTAACCAACTTAGTCTCCCAACGTTTATGCACTCAAAGCACTCCCATTGCAAAATATAGAGAATCAATTAAGGAGTGTATTGTGAAAGAGATGTTGAAAACTCAAGTGGAGGATAAGGAGTGGCCTTTTGTATTAGAAAAAGTGGAGGAAGCCAAAATCATTGAAGAAGAAGTAGTTGAAGACTTAGGAGATGTTGAATATATAGAGGAATCGAAGGTTGTAAAACCTTCTTTCGTTGAGCTTAGAAGTGATGTTGAGAAGGAAAGTGCACAACCTCCAAGGCATACTATGAGTGAAGAAATGGAAGAAATGGAGCAAATAACAAGTTCTCTGAGTGATGATGATTCCGCATCAACGTTTGATGGAATGCTCAATTGAGTAAATTTCGAAGGATGTTTAGGTATCTGAATGAGGATTCTAAGTACTTATCACCCAGTGGAATCACAAGAACCAACTTGAAGATGGGTGTAAGAACAAAGTTTGGAATTCTGGCATATGTGATGAGGATCAATTTTGGGAGCTCCGAGCTTGTGAAGAATTTCATCAGAGCTTGATGAAATTGGTTGGAAATTCTGACAATCACTTGAAGACCAAGCATTGGTGGAAGTTCAAGGATGAATTCAAGCACAAGCCACCTTGATGAGAGCTCTCCAAAATGTCTAACTTAAGGACTTTAACCAAAAGTGTTAGGTGGGAGACACCTTACTATGGTAAACTCTTTTCATTTTTCTCTTTTGTATATATTGGTAAATAAGTTTAATTTCATATTTAGTTTGGTTGGTTGAGTTTATTTGGTAGTCTAGTGTGTTGAATAAGGTTTGGTAGTGTTTAGGTGACTATTTGGATGTTTGGAATGCTTGGTTTGGTGCAAGAAGTTGAAAAATTTTTGAAAAACAAAACACCCTATCACGCGTACGCGTCCATATTGACGCGTACGCATCATCGAATTTTTGGAGCATCCTGTGTGTGCAGTCACTCGCCACGTACACATCATATGCAAACAGAGAGCACCCTTCGCATCCCAGCTGCCCGCATACGCGAACCCTCCCATTTCCCCATATCACGCGTATGCATGACCTCCCGTGTACGCGTGACGCCCCTGTCTACATACTCTTCTTTTCTTCTCTTCTCTCCATTTCTTTTCTTCTTTTCTCTTCTTCTCTCTTCTTTCCCTCCTTCAGCCATCATCCATCACCACCTTTCACCATCTATCACCATCTCCAATTGTTAGTTAGTTAGTTTCATTTTCTATTTTAGTAGATTAGTTGATTAGGATAAGTTATATTTTAGGTGAAAGTGTTGGATTATTAATCTGATTAGCTGTTTCTTGCTTTTGAATTATTCATTGTTGGATTTCTTTATTGAGGATATACTTTGTTGCTTGGTATCGAGTTTTGAATGTTGGATATTTATGCTTACCAAGTACTTATGACATTGCCTTCAAGAATGTCTTTGGATTTTAAATTGCATGTTGTAGCTAGCCGCCATGTAATTTGATTTCATTATCTATCATTAGGTAATTGCTTCTAATTGATGCATTTGTTGTTAGGTGATGCTTTCTTATGTTGACTTTTATTTACATCACCAAGTTTGTGCATCAAAATTGTGGGATTGTGAAATTGGGTTGTAAGTTCACCTAGGGACATCTTTTTGAAGTTCTGAAGCTATATGGACCATGCTTGCTATGTGATTGATCTCACCTTATATCTCTCTTTTCTTAAGTTGCATAGCACCCATGTTTTCCACTTTATGTCAATTAGGTGATGCAAACAAACTTCAAGGTGTGTCATTGATTGATGTGCAAGTTTCATATTTCATTTGGTCCATTAAGTTCTCTTGCATATCAACCAATGTTCATTCATTATCCATTTCACAATTGCTTGATTATTGCTTGAGTACTTTCAAGCTTCTTTATTACTTGTTTGTTTGTCTTAACCTACAAGATTTTCTTTAAAGTATCTCAAGTACACTAGAATGAGTAAAGTACATACTTCTTGTGTGTAATTGTAACACAGCTTTCAATGCTAGTGTGTGTGTTCTAAATCGTGCGCAACTTAGAACTCACACATTATTTTCCTTAATGTCACAACCTTATTAACTCACTTCATTTTAGTGATTCTTACCTCATTCCAACAATCTATGCTCCCTTGCTCTTGCATTTACTCATCTTACTATCCTGTTTTTTTATCTTTCAGGATGAGTCATCCTAAGCAAAAAAGGAAAGCAAAAGGAAGAACATGCAGCAGCTGGATGACCCACTAGCTGAAGGTGGGGTGATGATGACTCCTTCCATTCTTGGGTGAAAAATTCTAATCCACACACTTTCACATTTCATTTTTTCTGCTATTACTAGGTGATAAACCACTATTTCATGGTTTATCTTGTGCTCAATTGAGTGGTTTTTATCAACTCTTTACCCACTTATTCATAATATTTGCATGGTTTTACATTTTCCTTCCTAATCTTGTGCTATGATTGAAAACATGTTTTTTTGGCCTTAAATTTACTAACTTTAATCCTCTCTTATTATTATTCGATGCCTTGATATGTGTGTTAAGTGTTTTCAGGATTTATAGGGCAGGAATGGCTTAGAGGATGGAAAGAAAGCATGCAAAAATGGAAGGAATACAAGAAGTTGAAGAAATTGCTAAGCTGTCCAACCTGACCTCTTCGCACTCAAACGGTCATAACTTGAGCTACAGAGGTCCAAATGATGCGGTTTCAGTTGCATTGGAAAGCTAACGTCCGGGGCTTCGATTTGATATATAATTTGCTATAGTGGCCGTACAGCTAGATGACGCGAATGCGTGCTCCACGTAGACGCGTCGCAGTGACGAAAATCAGCATGTTTGAATTCGCAACCAGCGAATTCTGGGCTATTTCTGACCCAGTTCTCGACCCAGAAAATACAGATTAGAGGCTATAAAGTGGGAGAATGCATCCGAACAATACACACGACACATTCACATAATTTTAGGTTTTAGATGTAGTTTTAGAGAGAGAGAGGCTCTCTCCTCTCTCTTAGGATTTAGGATTTAGGATTTAGGATTTAGATTTTTAGAATTAGGATTCCTTTCAGTTTATGGTTATTTCTTCAATCACAGGTTCAATGTTCCTTTAAATTACTTTCTAGTTTTATTTATTCTATTACTTTAATCGTTATTTATCTTTTCAATCTAGCTTATGAACCATTCATGTTATGATTTTCTTAATTAATGCAATTTGAAGTATTTCAGATTTAAGATTTCTTTTTTTATTTATGTTACTATTGCTTCCCATCTGAAGGTATTTTTATTCAAGTAGATTTTCCCTTTTTGGCTTTGGTTAAGTAATTTATAACCCTTGAGTTATCAAACTCAGCTGTTGATTGAAATTGGAATTCTTTGCTGGTTAATTTGTACTCCAATAACTCTAGTCCTTCCATAGGAGTTGACTAGGACCTAAGGATCAAATTAATTTGTCCACTTGCCTTTCCTTTGTTTAGCAAGGGTTAATTTAAGTGGTAGCAGAATCCAATTCTCATCACACCTGATAAGGATAACGAGGATAGGACTTCAATTTCTCATACCTTGCCAAGAGATTTTATTATTATTAATTTATTTTTCTTGTCATTTAAATTACTTGTTCCTTATTTTAAAAAACCCAAAAACATATCTTTTTACATAACCAATAATAAATCATACCTCCCTGCAATTCCTTGAGAAGACGACCCGAGGTTTAAATACTTCGGTTATAAATTTATTTGGGTTTTGTTACTTGTGATAACCAAACTTTTGTAAGAAAGGAATTCTTGTCGGTCTAGAAGCTATACTTACAACGCAAATTTATTTGTGAAAATTCTAGATCGCGCGAGAGTTTTGCTCTTTTCAAAATGGCGCCGTTGTTGAAGAATTGCAAATGTGTGCCTTATTATTGGTTATTGTAAATATTTACTTTTAAATTGATTTTTTCGAAAATTATAAAAAAAAATTCAGATTTTTATTTTAAAATTTTTTATCTTATCTTATCTTAGTTTTAAATTTCAAAATTCAAATCTTTTTCAAAAATCATATCTTTTTCAAAATCTTATCTTGTCTTATTTCAAAATCAAATTTCAATTTTCAATATTTAAATTCCAAAACTCAAAATTCAAATTTCAAAATTTAAATTTAAAATTTTAAAAATCAAACCTTTTCAAAATTTAAATCTTTTTCAAATACTTATCTTATATTGTTGACTTTTTCAAAACTCAATTTTCAAATTTCAAAATTTAAAATTCAAAGTTCAAATTTCAAATTTCAAACTTTAAAATTCAAAAGTTAATTTTCAAATTCAAAAATTTAAATTTCAAAACCTTTTAATTTAAAAACTTATCTTCTCTTACCTAACTTATCTTATCTTTTTTTTAATCTTAAAAATCTTTTTTAAACCTTTTCTCTTATTTATTTTATTTTCCTTTGCTTGTTTATTTATTTTTATTTTTAATTTTTGTTAGTTACTATGAGTTCTCACCCTCGTCGCTTTGAGTTTGGTTCCAATGTTGTTGTAAGGAATGAAAGCTATAACAGGAACATGCATCAAGGTCAAAGCAATCAAAGATGGAAGGAGCCACGAGGATCTGATCAACCCTTTTGGCAACAACACCTTCCAAAGTACCATGAAAAATGACCATCCTACAATGCATGCCAAAACAATAGTCATGGTGGACCCCTTCGTGACAAACCACCTCCACCTAATTACTATGGTCAAGAGCCATTCCAGGGAGTGTACAAAGATGATAGATATGGTGGACCCCCTTGTAGTTACCAACAAGTCCCATCATATGCTTATGAACCACCTCCACAACATACCTTTGAACCACCAAACTCACAAGCCCGTTTACACCATTCACCTCCATATGACCCTAACCCTTATCCACCCCAACCTCCACTGGATGACAACACCCTTGGTGTTATTCACCAAGGGCAAACAAAGCTTCATACCACACTTGCCTCTATCACTAGTCTCACCTCTACTCTTCAAGTACTTATATCCCGCATGGACCAACCCTCTACCTCCAATATTCAACCCTCAAACTTTAGTGTACTTCCTTTTCAACCACATAATAATCTTCCCATCCCATCACCACCCTCCATGGAAGAGCACCCACATCCATCAATCCAAGAGCAAGATGATCACAGTTATGCTATTGATATGGAACAAGAAAGAAGGAATCATCTTCGCGAATCCATACTTCATAAGAAGCTAGAGGAGGCCCTACAGATGAAGGTAATGGAGACCCTTGAAGTCGAAGGAGTGGTTGAAGAATTAGTAAAGGAAGACATCAAGGAGGAGTCTGATTTTGTCTTAGAGCAAGAGGAAGCCCAAAATGTGGAGATAGGAGAGACCTTTGAAGAAGAAGGAATAGTTGAAAGGAGTTATCATGGAAAGAAAATCATCAAGGATGAGTACGATTTTATACTAAAACAACTGGACAAAGCAGTAATTATTGAAGAGGAAGAAGTGGTTGAAGACTTAGGAGATGCTGAACATCCATGGGAAAGCCCAGTCATAGAACCCCCTTCTAAGGAGTTTGAATTTGTTGTTGAGGAGGGTGTACAACCTCCAAGGCATATCATGGTTGAAGACTTTGAAGGGGATGATCAAGAGATGGATTCAATCATTGATGAATTCTTATCTACATTAGAATCCTCTCCCATTGGACTTGACATAGAGATTAAAGAAGAAGAAGCACAACCTCCCATGCCCTTGGTGAACAATGAAGAAGAGATCGAATTGGAAGAAAGCTACCAAGAGGAAGAGGTTGATATTAAAGAAGCTTGCAAAGAGGTGGAAATTGTCAAAGAAGAGCACAAGGGAATTGAGCTGGAAATCACCTTGCCAAAGCTGTTGGAGACCTCTCCCCCAAAGCCATCACCATCCATCCCTTCATTCAAGTGGGTAAATCTCTCATCTCTAACCTTAATTAGCTCACTTGAATATGCTTTGCTTGAGACAGATGGTCAGCTTAGAGCTCTTTGTGGCTATAAGAGCAAGCGGAAGATGGTTAGTGGTAGGAATTGTCATGCAAGGTTCAATATGGTTGCATGCTCCAAATTGAAGTACAAAGGTTGGTACAATTCTCAATTGAATTGGTCTAGGAAGCTGTTTGGATGTCTCAGTGAGAATTTTAATTGCGTGCCACCCGGATGGAATCAAGATGGTCAACAAGAAGACGGGTGCAAAGGCAAGGTCTGGGACCCCGGAATTCATTCCAGCAATCAACACTCATGGGGCCTTGTCACTTGCTTTAACTTGCTTGAAGGCTTTATGCAACTAGTTTGGGATCCCGGAGGCCATTGGAATCACAAACATTGGTGGAGATTCCTGGATGAGTTCAAGCACAAACCACTATAACAAAGGACTCCCCAAATGTCCAACTTAAGGACTTTAACTAAAAGTGCTAGGTGGGAGACAACCCACCATGGTATGATCGTTCTTTTTCTTCAATTTTGATTTTATTTCGTTTTTGTTTATTTTTAAGTTTTATTTTATTCTATTTTCATTGAACCTGGAATTATTCATAGCATCCACACTATCATTGCATTTTGCATACTGCATAAAAAAACGCACGCGATGCGGTAGCGTCGCTGACGCGTCCGCGTCACCAGGGCGTATTGAAGAAAAGAGAATTGGACAGAGAGTCATGCGAAAGCGTGGATAGAGGCATGCCTTAGGCACAAACATGCCCACGCGACCGCGCGTCGTTTGCGAAATAGCCTCCCCATGTGTCCGCGTCATCCACACGAACGCGTGGCCCTGCAAAATCGACGTAAAGAGGTGTATGGCAGTAAGTTATGATGGAGTGGGGCTGGAACCATGCTAGAAGCACAAGCCCTACCACGCGAACGCGTTCCCCACGCGTTCGTGTCAGTTTTAAAAGAAAGGTCATTCACGCGATCGCGTCACCCTAAATTTTGGCAAAATGGGTTTGAAACAGAAAGTTGCGCGAACGCGTCGCTGCCCTCGTGCCATTCGCATAAATCAAGTCACGCGACCGTGTGACCCGCGCGTCCGCGTCACTTGACAAAAATCACACACCACGCGATCGCATGACCCACGCATCCACGTCGCCTGCATCGCACAACTTATCCAAATTAGTGCCAATTATCTTATCTTTTCTTCTCTAATCCTAATTTCTTCTATCTTTTCTTCTTTCTTCTTTATTTCCTACTTTCCTTTTCTTCATCATCCTTCTTCACTTCCATTCTATTTTATTTATTTACGTACTTTCATTCATTGAATTTTAATTTTGTGCATATTTTTATTTTCTTTTCTAAAGTTATTATTTTTCCATTGGTGTTAAATTTTCTTATTCAACTGTTACATCTTTTCTGGTATTATTTTGGTGCTTAATGACTTGTTTTCCACTATTGGGTAATATTATTTAAGTCAATGCTAATCTTTTATGATATTTATATTCCGTGTGCATTGATATGAATTTATATTGTCTTTCCTTACCCACACTCTCTTCCTCATTGTTGTAAAATTTTGCACTCTTGATTTGCCATGTGCTTCTACTGTTTTTTCACTGCATGTTGTAGCTACCATATAATTGAGACTCTTATTATTTGGCATTACCCACTCATATTTTATTTGTTTTCTATTATTATTTTTGGGTTCCTGTTCTTCTTTTTCTCTTCTTTCAGGCTGGCCACCGAAGAAAGGAAATAGAAAAGCTTCTTAATGGGGAGACAAACAAGTCCATCTGCACAATCTTTGGAGAAAAGCATCAGTTATAACCGCCCGTCCACTTGCACATCTTAGCATGCACCGAGGACGATGCAATCTTTAAGTGTGGAGAGGTCGATACCGATCTCCAAGGGTTAGTTACTTTCTTCTCAACACCAATATCTTATTTTCTTTATTAGTTCATTGTTGCATCTGCATATATGATTACATGTTTTCTTGATTTTGTGCATTTAGTTACTACTTGGTTAAAGTAATATTTTCTTTTTTCAAGAAATTTTTATAGTATTTCACTAATTTAAATTGAAAAATTTTTTTGTTAAAACTTGTTTGAAGTTGTATTTGAAACATGGTTTAAAGCTAAGAACACACAACTTGTGAGATTTTGAGCTTATTTATATGGTTACATTATTTAACCATAAATTTTTATTCTTGTGTGTTTTCTTCTCTATGATTGCAATCTTTGCTTTGTTCCATTCTATATGTCCACTATTTAGTGTATTTACATGCTTGCATATGATTGAGGCCATTATTTGTTATTAGCTCACTTATTCCAAATAAGCCTACCTTTTACATCACCCTTGTTAGCCACCTTGAGCCTTTTATCCCCATTTATTCTGTTCTATAACCACATCACTAGCTTTAAGCAGAAAAATAATTAAATATCTCAATTGAATCTTTGGTTAGCTTAAGATAGAGATTGTGTATCAACTAAGTGTGGGAAAATCGTGGAAACATGGGTTAATAAGGGAATGTGTTATACTTTTACTTTGATAAAATATTAGAAATTTGGGTACCTACTCATGTGAGACTAGAAAAATAAAAAATCCATGTGCATTGATAAGTTATGTTTATTTTTCTATTTAAAAAATAAAAAAATAAAAAAAATTCCAAAAAAAATTCAATAAATAAGTAAATAAATAAGGGGACAAAATTACTCCAATGTTAAGTTAATGAAAAATCAATGCACATGTGATAAAATTAAAGAAAAGTTGATACATGAGTATGTGATGCAAAAGTGGGAATTTTGGGTAGCTAGGCATGAATTAGAATTATATAGAGTATATGTATGTTAGGTGAAAGTTTAGGTTAACTAAAGATTCAATTTATAACTCACTTGGCCATACATATATCCTCATCCTTATCTTAGCCCCATTACAACCCTGAAAAGACCTTATGATGTTTGCATTGGCACATTAATTTTTGTTGATTGGTTAGATGAAGAACAAAGTTTAGAAAGCATGATTAGATGAGAGTAGAGTGATTAACCCTAGACACTTGAGAGATTAGAGTGATATACACTACAAGTGAGGGTTCAATGCTTGATTCTATGTTCCCTGCTTTCATGAGCTATCTTCTTACAAGTTTACTTGTCTTTACTGTATAATTTTAATTAGTGAAATTTGAATTATTTTTGTCTTGGAGAGCTTATTTACTTTTAACCAAGTAGGTAGAAACATCTTAGCATGTAGTTGTATTCATCTAGATAGGTTGCATTTCATACATTCTACCATTCCTCTTCACTCCTTTATAGCTTTTCTTGAGCTTAGCATGAGGACATGCTATTGTTTAAGTGTGGGGAGGTTGATAAACCACAATTTCATGGTTTATCTTGTGCTCAATTGAGTGGTTTTTATCAACTCTTTAGCCACTTATTCATACTATTTGCATGGTTTTACATTTTCCTTCCTAATCTTGTGCTATGATTGAAAACATGTTTCTTTGGCCTTAAATTTACTAACTTTAATCCTCTCTTATTATCATTCGATGCCTTGATATGTGTGTTAAGTGTTTTCAGGGTTTATAGTACAGGAATGGCTTAGAGGATGGAAAGGAAGCATGCAAAAATGGAAGGAATACAAGAAGTTGAAGAAATTGCTAAGCTGTCCAGCCTGACCTCTTCGCACTCAAACGGTCATAACTTGAGCTACAGAGGTCCAAATGACGCGGTTCTAGTTGCGTTGGAAAGATAACGTCCGGATCTTTGATTTGATATATAATTTGTCATAGTGGCCATACAGATAGGTGACGCGAACACGTGCTCCACGCGGACGCATCGCAGTGACAAAAATCAGCATGTTTGAATTCGCAACCAGCGAATTCTGGGCTGTTTCTGACCTAGTTCTCGACCCAGAAAACACAAATTAGAGGCTATAAAGTGGGGGAATGCATCCGAACAATACACACGCCACATTCACATAATTTTAGGTTTTAGATGTAGTTTTAGAGAGAGAGAGAGGCTCTCTCCTCTCTCTTAGGATTTAGGATTTAGGATTTAGATTTTAGAATTAGGATTCCTTTCAGTTTATGGTTATTTCTTCAATCACAGGTTCAATGTTCTTTTAAATTACTTTCTAGTTTTATTTATTCTATTACTTTAATTGTTATTTATCTTTTCAATCTAGCTTATGAACCATTCATGTTATGATTTTCTTAATTAATACAATTTGAGGTATTTCAGATTTAAGATTTCTTTCTTTTATTTATGTTACTGTTGCTTCCCATCTGAAGGCATTTTTATTCAAGTAGATTTTCCCTTTTTGGCTTTGGTTAAGTAATTTATAACCCTTGAGTTATCAAACTCAGCTGTTGATTAAAATTGGAATTCTTTGCTGGTTAATTTGTACTCCAATAACTCTAGTCCTTCCATAGGAGTTGACTAGGACCTGAGGATCAAATTAATTTGTCCACTTGCCTTTCCTTTGTTTAGCAAGGGTTAATTTAAGTGGGAGCAGAATCCAATTCTCATCACACCTGATAAGGATAACGAGGATAGGACTTCAATTTCTCATACCTTGCCAAAAGATTTTATTATTATTAATTTATTTTTCTTGTCATTTAAATTACTTGTTCCTTATTTTAAAAAACCCAAAAACATATCTTTTTACATAACCAATAATAAATCATACCTCCCTGCAATTCCTTGAGAAGACGACCCGAGGTTTAAATACTTTGGTTATAAATTTATTTGGGTTTTGTTACTTGTGACAACCAAACTTTTGTAAGAAAGGAATTCTTGTCGGTCTAGAAGCTATACTTACAACGCGAATTTATTTGTGAAAATTCTAGATCACGCGAGAGTTTCGCTCTTTTCACTAGGTCTTTTAGAATTCTTAGTTGCATTTTTTGTTTGTATATATGTTAGAGCTCCATTTGCATTTTTCTTAGTTTATTGCACTCATTTTTATATACACACACACACACACATACATATAATAAGCTTAGTTAAAATAATAAAATTTTTCAAGAAAAATATTCTTAATAGGGCATTGACATTCCAAAATTGATTTGAGTTAAAATATTTTTTATAAAACTTGGTTGAATTATATATTGTGGAACATGGTTTTTGAGCTAAGAATACACAACCATGTGAGTAATATCATATTAACCACTATTTTCATTCTTGTGTGTCTTATTCTCTTTCTATGATTGTAATCTTTGATTTGTTTGATTCTTTATGTCTATTATTTAATGTATGAATGCATTTATATGATTGAGGCCTTTATTTGATTTGAGCTCACTTACCCAAATGGCCTTACCCTTTTGTCTACTATTATTAGCCAACTTTGAGCCTATTTTAATCCCTTTTTATTCTTAATGTTAGCACATCACTACTCCTAAGTGAAAAATAACAAATGTTCTTAATTTGGATATTTGATTAACTTAGGCTAGTGAGAGTGTGTATCATTCAAGTGTGGAGAAGTTCGAGAATATTGGTAGAGACAAAAGTGTATTTTTGTATTTTTATTGAAGATCTTGGGAATTGGGTACATACTCATGTATTAAATGTTTAAACCATATGCATTGATACTCTTGTATATATTTTATTTTGAAAAGAAAAGAAAAAGAAAAAAAAGAAGAAAAAAAAAGAAGAGAAAAAGAAAACAATATAAAGGAGATAAAATGCCCCAAAGTAAAGAAATAATAATAGTGCATATGTGTTGTGACTAAAAAGAGAATGCATGAGTGTGTAGAAAAAGTTAATAATGGGTAGTTAGGTTTTGTATTACAGTTAAATAGATTGTAGGTTAGGTGAGAGCTTAAGTTAAACAAATATTCAAATTTCATGCTCATTTAGCCATATATATCCTTACCTTGACCCTAGCCCCATTACACCCTTGAAAAGTTCTCATGATATTTGTATGCAAGGATTGAATAATTGTTGATTGTTAGAAAAAGAACAAATATTAGAAAGCAAGATTAGAAGAGAATTGAGTAAATCAACCCTAAATACTTGAGCGATTAGAGCGTATACACATCCAATGAGGGGTTCGATTGCTCAATTCTATGTTTCCACCGATTATTATTTCTTATCTTGCAAGTTTATAAATTCTTTTCTAGAACTCTAATCAATTGTTAGATTTGACTTAGTTGTGATTGCTTTAACCCTTATGTTTATATATATATATATATTCTTGGAAATTGATTTATTTTGACCAAGTAGTTGTATGCATTTAGGTAGATTGCATATAGATAGCTTATTTTGAATAAGTGTTGCATGCCTTGGTCTTATCCTTCTTGAGTTTGGCATGAGGACATGCTGTTGTTTGAGTTTGGGAATGTGATAAATCCAAATTTTATGGTATTTATTTGCTTTGATTGGGTGGATTTTATTGACTTCTCTTGCATTTATTCATTGAAATAGCATAATTTTGTGAATTTCTCCTAATTATGCTTAGTGATGAAAACCATGTTTTTTATGCTTAAAATTGCTAATTTTAATTTCACTTCTATTCCATTCGATACCTTGATGTGTTTGTGTAAGTGATTTAAGGTTTAGGAGGAAAGGATTATTGCTTGGAAAGATGAAGGAAAATCATGTAAAAGTGGGAAATTCATGAAGAAGTGAAGGATTTGTAGAGCTGTCAATCCTGACCTCTTCGTACTCAAGTGATCATAACTTGAGCTATAGAGCTCCAAATGAGGCGGTTCTGTGGCAATAGAAAGCTAACATCTGGAGTTTCAAAATGATATTCAATATTCTATGATGGACGTGTGTTAAGACGTCCACGTATGTAGCCAAAGTGCTGCGTACGCAGAACACAAAAAATGTGACTCACTTAAGGTAACACGTGACCAGCGATTTTTGGAGCATTTTGGGCCCAATCCAACCCATTTCTGATGCTATTGAACTAGAGATTGAAGGGAGAATGAACCAAGTAGTCATAGTTGAGTTTTAGCCATGTTTTAGGTTAGAATTCTAGAGAGAGAAGCTCTAACTTCTCTCTAGACTTTAGGATAGTTTAGGTCAAATTTTCTTAGATCTAAGTTTTAATTCTTGTTTTAGTTCAATTTCGTTTACATTTTCTTGTTCTATTGTCTTAATCTTCTTAGTTTCTCTTGTTAATTTCTCTATGTTGCCATTTTTACTTTCATGAACCCTTATTAGATTTTGATTTTCTTTAATGCAATTTGATGTTATTATGTTAATTGATGTTTAATTGAGTTGTTATTATTGCTGTCTTGCATTTGATAGCTTTAGATTTTATTATTATTGTAATTTTACCTGCTTTCATTTTATGCCTTCCAAGTGTTTGATAAAATACTTGGTTTAGTTTTAAAGTAGATTTTAGCACTCTTGGCTTAAGATTAAGGACGTAGGTTCCTTGATGTCATTGATGTCCAGTGTGATTGGTAATTTAGGGTTGTTAGTTGGTTTTAGGATCAAGTATGTCCACTTGACTTAACCCTCCAATGTTAGAGGATGACTAAGTGGAATTAACCCTTTGTAATTACCATGTTGTGGTCAATGATCTAGGATAGGAAACCTCAACACTTAATCCTTTCCATGAGTGTCATTTAGCATTTATATTATCTTAGTTGTTAGCTTTACTTTCTTGCAATTTACATTTCTTATTCATCATTCCAAAAACCCTCAACATTCTCATAACCAATAATATGCACACTTTCCTGCAATTCCTTTGAGAGACGAGCCGAGGTTTAAATACTCTTGGTTTATATTGGTTTGACTTAAGTGACAAACAAATTAAACTTTGATTGATAGTTGTCTGTTGGTTTGGATCTATACTTCAACGGAATTATTTTTGTGAAGATTCTGAACTGACGATTTCCCTCCGTTAGTTTGCTACCAGATATATCGGGTTTGGCTGAAAAACCGACAGATAAGACTCATCGGCCATAGGACAGACATTCATCATATGCACTTGTATGTTTTGTTTGAGTATGCATTTGCTTTAGCTTACCTATTTGCTTAACTGTAATTAACTGCTACTTGATCTAATTGCTGTATCTGTTTCCATATTTGTGTTTTCTTTGTCTGTCATGCTTGTGTTTGTTTCTGAGAGATCCCTCAGGCGGGTGGAGGAGACACTGAGGGTAGTTCCACTTGATGATTTGAAGGTCTGCAAAGAAAGAAAAACGAAGAGTTAGATTAGAAATCCTTAGATATAGTCATCATGTTTTTGGTTTAGTGCGAACTCTAGGATTAGATATGGGATTGTTATGGTTTTGGAATGCCTCTAGCTTCCCAAAATATTATTTAATTATTTATATGGGCATCTTTACCATACTGAGAACTCCCGGTTCTTATATATATATATATATATATATACTCTGGCCGGCCTTTGCTTTGCAAGTCGAATCTAGAGCTTGTTAATTTATATCTCTTTTTTGAAACTCCTATCTCATATGTACTGTGTTTCTTCTGTTTTACTATTCACGCATTTTATTCTTAACCGTTCGAGTGTGATGTGACTTTTGAGTTCTGTTTTGTTCAACTTTTTCTTCAAGGTTCCTAGTTAAACTTCTTTTCATATATGCCTATGTACGCATTTTACCTTTAAAGGTCGTAATACTTTACAACCTCTGATTTACGAACATAAGCGTAAAGCTCTGTGTGGTAGGGTGTTACAAGTATCACGAGAATTGTGATTTAAGTTGAGACATGTGCGAGAGATTATGATTGATGATGATTATGTTATTGATGAATCGATTAGTAATGATTAAGAATGTGGTGTTGGTTCCGATTGATTATATTTACGTGGGATAATGATTGTAGTTGATGAAGATTATGATATGACTAGTGGCGATTATAATTATGTTAAACGATAAATTTTATGATGAGATTGACGATGATTGAGTATGGCTTAATTGGCAAGGTCTGGGTGTTATCCCGCTTGCGTAATGAATTAAAGTAGATTGAGATATACCTGCCTGGGTAGATGCAGTGATGTTGTTCCACTTGCTCCGGGTTATGGTTTGAGATTCTGGGTAGATGTAAGGATGGTGGCTTTGTCCTACTTGCTCCCAGTTTGTATTTGATCTTCTTGGGTAGATGTAAGGATGGTGGTTTTATGCCGCTTGCTCCCAGATGTTGATCCTCCGTCACAAGTTGTGGCTAGACACTTAGACCCTTCCGAATATTATTCCTCCAAGAGATGTTAATCCCTCTTGCGAGATGCGTGCACACAAGGACTATCCAGGGTTAGCTAATGGACATGTCGGGCTTTGCTATATAATCGACAGATGATATCATCGGCCATAGGACAAATATGCATCATTTGCATTTGTGTGTATTGTTTGAGTGTGCATCTTGTATTTGGTTTGCCTATTTGAATAATTAAATCTATCTGCTACTTGATATAATTGCTCTATCTGTATTCTATATTTGTGTATGCTTTGTATTGTTTTGTTTGTGTTTGAAAACTTAGAGATCCCTCATGCTGGCGGTGGTGATGCTGAGGGTTGTTCCTGATGTGGTGATGGAGGTTGAGGTAGATTGGACTTGGTATTGTGCTAATACTGTAGTTTATGTATTGGATGGTTAGGAATGAGTGATGTAAGTTGATTGGGTAGGAAGCCCTTAGGCATGCCTTTGGTCTTTTCCCTTTTTTAAAAGATTTACTTTACGGATTTGTAAAATAAAGAAGATCCATTACGACATTTTCAAAGTAAGATTTCTCATAAAGCTTTCCTAAAAGGTTAATTTTAAAAAGAAACTGTTTTTATAAGAGAATTCTTTCTATTTGCAAGTATTTCTTTGCTTTGATGGTATTTCCTTCCCTATTGAGAATCCAAAAGGATGACGTTTTCACCCCTTTTTATATCCAACATTTCAGTAACAGGTTCAAGAAGCTTTAGCAGGAAGCTTTGGCGCGAAGCTATGACCGAACTACAGGGCTATATGTATTTGTATTTTCTGTTTTTGGTTTAGTTGAGATTTTTTTCCTCGCCTTTTTGTCATTTTGAGTTTTAGAGGGACAAGACTTGTATTTGATAATTTTTTAATAAGTCTATGTATTTTGTACTATGTGAATATACTTATATGATTAAGTGGTTTAAAGTACAAACTTTTCATTTCCATAATTAAAAATACAGTTGTATATTTGCAAAGGCTCAATATTAAATAAATATAGTATCAAAATAAAGGAGTAGAGGTAGGTAACGCTCGGACTTTAGTGCGATCATAAGGTAGTAAAAGTTAGGTCGTTACATTTATGGTATCAGAGCAGTTCATCCTGATTAGAGTCTTGGAAATGAACTGACTATGCTTCATTGCATACTCTGAGTATCTGTCATATTGTAGGTCTTGTCCGGATAACAAGAATTGCAGCTTTATGCACATGACCATCTATTGATTAACGTTGTTAGCTTACCATTGCATATCTGCTGATTTTAAGTTTGGCCATCTTAATGTTGATAGTTTATGTGTACGGGAGAGTTAATGGGTTATCATAGATAAAATAGAATTAATAAGTGATGCAGTTCACGGGTTTTGGGAGTGTTAGAAATTAATTTTTGAAGTTAGTTCTGTTTGATGTATACTCTCTACTCATGCTTGGCGTTATCTTTTTCTCTATCAATTGCATTGAGATTCCTTGTTCTTTATTTCTTTCTTGGAATGTGATTGACTTATTCGCCAACCTTATGTTATCATTCATGTATGTCCTTACTTGGTTCTGTATCTGATTGTTGCATGAATCTTTTGAAACGTTTATCCTTATCACTATTTATAGCCTTCTTCACAAACTCTTTGCTCCTTGATTTAATCTTGGATTTGTTCTGGTGCAACAAATAATTCTCGGATCTTTGGAAATATTAGGTGTTCCTTTTAACTAGTGTATGTCAATGAATGTGCTATAACCTTGCCACATTATTTGATGTATCAATTATCCTTCTTTTTCTCATCTTGAAATTTCCTATTTCACTCCCTTTTCTTGAAACGTGATTTGAGTTTTCTTATGCGTAATTTGATTAATCGTACTCTTAGTTGCTCTTTTTGATTCTTGCAACACGGTTGCTGACTTCATATTCCTCCACATGAGCTATGAAACCCTTGAGGCGACTTGAAGTTGCTCCGCGGTGATACGTCACATTTTGTGAAATTCTCTTGGAGTTTCGTTTTTGATCTTTTAAGGAATGTTTTAGTTGATTCTTTTACAAGATTTTCCTTGATATTGCATTTCTTTACGTGGACGATGTAATTTCTTGATCAACTCTGAACATGTTTTGGTGCAATATGTCTTTCCTTGTAAATTTCTCCT
Source organism: Arachis hypogaea (assembly GCF_003086295.3). NCBI lineage: Eukaryota > Viridiplantae > Streptophyta > Magnoliopsida > Fabales > Fabaceae > Arachis > Arachis hypogaea. Next base: position 21,064,512 of record NC_092050.1, read on the forward strand.
GGAGTTCTTATTTCTGACCCTCTTGACAGAAATTTCAATTTAATTCTTTTCTTACTTGACTACATCCACAACTATTTTTAGAATTTTTATATGATCATTCTCAATTCAGCATATATCCCCTTATATGCACTTTGAAACTTTGTTATTGTAGTTTGAACTTATTTGTTTGCAACGCACCACTTATTCTTTATTTGACCGATGGGAAAAGTTTAACTTAGACTTTCTTCCTTAGACACAACTTGATTTTCTACCAATTTTATTGCGATTTTATACATGATTCTTATATGATTATGCCCCTAAGTATCTTTCAAAATTCTTGAGACAAATTTTCTATTCATAGCCCAAATAATTCTCATTTTTACAAACTTTGAATAATTTATTTTAGCTTGGATCTATTTTGACGTAGTGCATTATATATATCTTTAGTATTGCTTTTGAAAAATGTTAGTTTCGTATCTTTCTTTTGAAAAAGTAAATTCATTTCTACTTAAGTTTTTCCATCCTTTGTGAATATTTTATATGATGGTGTTGCTAATCTTCCTCCTGAATTTTGTGAACAATATGATCGAATTTAGTCATTTTTCCTATAAACTATGTACTTCTTGACTCATCTAGACTTTATTTCAAACCCATGCACTGTTTCTCTTCCCAATATTCCTATCGAAGTTCTTTGGATTCCAGATTCTTTCTTGCATTTAATTTTTTCTTCCGGCACACTTTATAGCCTTCGACCATCCTTATTTACTTGTGACTTAGACCATTCTTCCATATTTTTATGAACCTTGTACATCTTTGATTTAACTTGAACTCATTTTAATCTAATGTACCACTTCCTTTATTATTAATCCTTCTGAGTTCATGAAAAAGTTGTCGTTGACTCTTATTCTTCTCTTCCTGAGACTTGTATATCTTTGTGTATACTTGAGCTTGCCTTGGTCTCACGTGCAATTCCTAGATATATCTAGCGGTATGATAGATCATTGGTACGCAGCTTGTTGACGCAGAAGGTGAATCAAGATTTAAATTATATAGACCACATTTGATGGACGTAACGAGATAGCAAGTATTTGGTGAAGTTTGCAAGGATAGTCATTTTTCGGAACTCACCAGAGGGTTGTGAGAGAACAAAAAGTTTATAGAGTTGGACGTATTGAAAAGATTGAAGGATCAAGATAAGAGTTCAAAAGGAATGGAAGTTGAGAAACTTTTAATATATGATAAGTGTTGGGGATGACATTAGATATTCGAGTGAACTTGAAACGGAGTGATAAGCGAGTTTGAAAGCAGCGAAGTTTTCGGGTTGTTAAACGAATAAGGATGTGTGACGCCGCCCATAATAACTTAACACGAACCCATCAAGTCTATTTTGAAAATTTTGGCACCTTATCATACCTTCTTCACTTATTTTATAACAAGTTGAAACTATTTTTATATATCTCAGGACGAAAATTTTTATAAGGTGGATAGAATGTAAGACCTAGAATTTTTGAAAAAATCTTATTACGAGCTAATTTCAATTTATTTATTCATTAAAGACTTTAATTTCAAAAATTATTTTATTAAAGATAATTAAAGTAAGTTTTGATAAATTGAGTTTAAAATAAATTAAGGATTTTATCTTATTTTATAATTATTGATCATTTTCCTATTTACAATTTAAAGTTTTAGAAATTCAAAAATAATGAGGTTTTGACTATTTAAATTAAAAGTTTTATCTAATTTTATAATTATTGAATAATTGAATAATTTTCTATATTTAAATTATAAAGTTTAGTAGTTGTGAAATAATAAAAATTTTATATGATTTATTTAAATAACTAAAATTTTTGAATTTAATACTTTAAGTTTTATAAATAAAAAAAATTAATTATATTATCTTATATTTTAAATTAGAATACTTGATTAAAAGCCAATTAGCAAATTGATAATTAAATAATATTTTTAAAATAATTTTAAGGGATAAAATTAGATTTCAAATTAACACTCTATACCTTAATTTGATTAAAATTACCAAACTCCAATTAACCCAAAAATCTCCAAATCAAACCCTAATCCTAAAAATCAAACACACTAACCCTAACTCCTTCTAACTTAGCCATAACCGCCACCCTGTTTCTTCCCAAAACTCAACATACACACAAAATACACACATACACACAGCGGAGATGAAGAGAGAAAAAGAGGGAACAGCAGCGCCGGTAGGGCCTAGTGCCGCTGTCGCCGCCGTCCATGCCACACGCGAGGAGGAACCGTCGCGCCTTGTGATCATCATCCGAGCTACCACCATCATTGACTGAGGCTGTCTGCGTCGCCGTCGCCTTGAGCCAGCCGTCGTCGAGATAACTGCTGTCACGAGCTTGAGGGGGAGGCCCAAAAGGAGATGCGCATGAGAGAGAGAGTTCGCAGAAGAGAGCGAGCCAGAGGAGAGGAAGAAGCTGACTCATCGCTGTCCTCGTCGTGGGTCACCGCCATAGCGCCCTGCTGCTGCCAGCTCCGTCATGCCTTGTCGCCGTCAAGAACGAGGAACAAAGAGTGAGAGGGAGCCGTGAAGTCGCTGCTGTGTCACCACTAGAGCTCCTCGCTGCAAGTCTCGCCATCGGGAGTTACCGTCGGAGCTGCCGCTGCTCTGTCCTGGCAATCTTCCTAAGTGCGGTAATTTCTCTTTTTTCAGAACCCTCAATATCTAGTGTTCTGTTACAGTTTGTTAAAGAGGTCGAGATGTTGGTACCGTAGGGTTAATTTACTGGGATTGCATGCGGTGAAAGTTGTCGCTGTTGCTGCTGCCAGGTTTGTTCAGAGTTGCTACTGCTTCGTTATGTTGTTACAGTAAGTGTATTCTATTTTGGACCTTCGCAGTTAGTGCTTGATTATAGCTTGTTAAAGAATTTGAGGTATTAATGTCGTAGGAGTGTGTACCGTTGTTGCATGCTGCATTTGTGGCTGCCGGAGTTGCTGCCACAGCATTCTTGGCCGTCCCTCATGGTAAGATCGAATATGTTTTACATCTTTTTGCCGCAATAATTTATTCTAGTTTCGCTTAACCTCAATTTCTGCATTAAATCCAAATTATGTCAGATATGCGTTGTTGCTGCTGTATTTATTGCGGTTGCTTGGAAATCAATGAGGTTGCTGTTGCGAATTAAGAATAAAAGAAAATTGCCGTGTTTAATTTCTGGATTACGGTTAATTGAGGTAGGGGCTAGGATTGTTTTAAAATGAAAATGTTTTGGGCTTTGAATACTTGACAAGTTTAATAGGTTAATGCAAATAGATAAATGTCTATGATGTAAATGATTTTTCTACTGTGATTGAAATGTTGTCTTTGTTGGTGATTGGTTAATTTCATAATTTTTGGTGAAATTGATTGAATATGTTGATTTTGGTCCTTTTTTTTTATTGAAATTGATCATTATTGGTTTTGAATGACGGACTTAGAATGTTGAATTGAAATGCTAATTTTTGTTGTGTTGAAGTTGAATTGAGGGAACCCATGAAGGGTGGTAAACTCCATTTTTTAGGGAAAGTTCTGCCGAAATTTTTCTAAGAATTTGAAGGGTTTTGAAAGTTTTGGTTATTGTTTCGAAAATGAGTTTGGTTTGGTCAATTTATCAAAAGTAATATGTCATGAGTACTTTTTAAGAATTTAAAGTAACTAAAATAATGGATTTGAGGATAAACGCTTTCGGGGTTTCAAAATAGGATTTTTGATTTTTAACTGGTATGGCTTTGAGCCTTATTGAAAAAGTTTTAAAACTTGAAATGGTTTTAAAATTGGTTTATGATTTAACTTATTTAAATTTGAATAACAACAAAAAGAGATTTATTTATTTAATTAAAGATTTAAAAAAGATAAATTACTTTATCAATCCATGGGTTCGGGTTAGAAATTGTAAAATGAGATAGTGTTAAATAGAGCTAAGTTGTGAGTGGAAGAAAAAAGAGATACTTGTGGAACATATAGTTGAGTTGTGATTTACAAGAATTACGAGATAATAGCAAGGTTCTGAAAAATGGACTGGACCGGCCAGTTTGACCGGTTTAATTGCGAACCGGCGATGCAAACGGTCCGGTCCTCCTCCAAAAACCGCTGGTGAGAAATCCGGTCGAAAACTGGTGAATCGGCCAAAAACCGGTGAACTGGCCGAAAACCAGCCGGTTGGGCCGGACTGGTAACCGGCTGGTTCCTCTAAAACGACGCCGTTTTTAATTGTTTAAAAAAAATGAAACCCGACCTGGACCCACTTGTGACCCTAAACCCCCCTTCTTCCCCCATTCATTCATCTCAGTCTCACACTCTCACTAACGGTGAACCCTAGCCCTCTGAAGCATTCCCAGCCCAGTAGCCGTCCATCGTCGCCGGGATTCTCAGGTCGTTAGCACCACCGCCGTCGCCTGGTCTCTTCCCCATTCATTCATCTCAGTCTCACTCCACTCGTGAACGGTGTACCTAGCCGTCTGAAGCATTCCCAGCCCAGTAGCCCTCCATCGTCGCCGCGGTCCTCAGGTCGTCAGTGCCACCGCCGTCGCCTGGTCCTCAGCACCGCACCGCCGCTTCTTCCTCTTCGTCTTCGCTGGCATCTCGAACCCAGGTGAGTGACTCCACGTCTTCATCTTCTCTGAACTTCTTCTTCAATTTTTGTTCCATAATTCTTCAATTCATCTTGGGTGTTGGGTCTGCGTTCTTCGTTCTTCTTAGAATGTATGGTTCTGATTCTAGAACACCTAATATTACTGCTTTAGTGTTTTGCTGCTTTGTAATTGTTAATTTGTTACTCTGTTTTAGTCCAGAACACCTAATATGCTGGAAACTTACTCTGTTTTAGTCCAGAACACTTAATTTGTTACTCCGTTTTAGTGTTCATTGTGTTTTGTTAATGCTGGAAAGTGGGAACTTACTCTGTTTTGCAATATTGTTGAATGTTGTAGGCAAAATTGCTGTAGGCAAAATTGCTGATATGGTCTTGTGTTGTGGTTAAGAACATGCTGTTAATTTTCATTGTGTTTGGCTCCTGCTTTAGGTTAAGAACATGGTTAATCATTGTGTTGTGGACTTGTGGCTGCTATTTTTAATTGCTGATGGCTCCTAACATGGTTAATCATTATTGAGTCTGTCCTGTATTTGCCGATGGTTTGAAGTTTTATTCTGAATGTTTGAAAGTTGGTTCTGGATCTGTTGCTGTTGCTGATGGTCCTTGAAGTTTGGTTTTGAATGTTTTGTTACTCTGTTATGCTGCTGTTGCCATTTTTTAATTTTTAAGTATGATGTTTCTGAATTTTTGTTAAAATAGTTATTAACTTCAGGGTTTAGAGTGATTATTTGTTGCTGTATTTAACTTTTGTTGCTGCTTCTTTTTTCTTTCTGACTCTGTTAAGTTCTGTTAAGTTGCTACATTCAAACTTGTGCATTGGCTTGTTCATCTTCACTTGAAATAACAAAAAGCTTCTCATTTGATGATCTATTAACTACCTCATTTTCTGGTACCATTCCTTTTGTTATGGCTTTAGTTGAAGAAATTGGAGGGGCTGGATGAGGAGACATTGATGCCTCAGAAGACACCACCACCATCAACATATCCTTGTTACTTGAAGGTTTTTCTTAGCACAATAGTTGAAATCACAATCATAATTACATAATATGTTTAAATAATTATCCCCAAAAAAAAGAAACTCACAAGAACATCTTGAGGTTTTGATGATTGATAAATCTTTATGTTGACATTTAATATTTGGTATTTTTTTATACTATTTAACTTGAATTTGTATATTAATAAGATTATATGAATTTGATTGATGAATTTAATGTAGTTTTTTAAATTTGAAAACTATTTTAATATTTATATTATACTATAATTATATTTTAGGATGTTTATTTATAATTTATTTATTATTTTATTTTAAAACGGTTTTTCCGGTTGAACCACCGGTTAGACCGGTTGGACCAGTGAACTAGACACCAGTGAACCAGTAGCTAGAGCAGTTTGATGACCGGTCCGATTTTTTGAACCTTGGATAATAGTGGAACTTTGGGATTATTAAACTGAAATTAAGGAATAGGAAAGTTTGGTTTGTCAATCTATAAAGTGATTAATTAGAGAAATGTGATTCGATGAGATTGAATGGATTATGCCGTGTTTGACCTAGATTGTTGTTGGCTATAAATGATTATGTTCTAATTGAGTTTGTATACAAGCTTGACCTCAAGTATAGGGTGTCGTATTAGAGACCTCATACCCACAAGCCGAATGTAATGGTCCAAGTCCAATCCGGTGCATGTTAAAGTGTGCGGAGTAGAGTTCTGGTATTGAATTATTGATGAGTATGATGAGAATTTTGATTTAAGTTGAGACATGTGCGAGGGATTATGATTGATGATGATTACGTTATTGATGAACCAATTAGTAATGATTAAGAATGTGGTGTTGGTTCCGATTGATTATATTTACGTGGAATAATGATTGTGGTTGATGAGGATTATGATATGACAAGTGGCGATTATGATTATGTTAAATGATAAATTTTATGATGAGATTGACGATGACAGAGTACGGCTGAATTGGCAAGGTCTGTGTGTTATCCAGCTTACATAATGAATTAAATTTGATTAAGATATACCTATCTGGGTAGATACAGTGATGTTATTCCACTTTCTCCAGTTATGGTTTGAGATTCTGGGTAGATGCAATGATAGTGGTTTTGTCCCGCTTGCACCCAATTTGTATTTGATCTTCTTGGATAGATGCAAGGATGGTGGTTTTATCCTGCTTGCTCCCAAATGTTGATCCTCCGTCGCAAGATGTGGCCGGTGATGCACCACTATTTCATGGAGCATTCTATGCTGAATTTAGGAGATTTTATCACCCTTTTCCCACATTTATCCAGTAAAATGGCATGGTTTTATGTATTTCTCCTAATTTGTTCTTAAAAGTGAAAACATGCTTTTTAAGCCCTTAATTGGTTAATTTAAATTCACCTTTGATTCTACTAGAAGCCTTGATGTGTGTGTTAGTGATTTCAGGTTGAAAAGGGCCAGGAATTGATCAAAGGAATGAAGAGAAAAGCATGCAAAGTGAAAAAATTATGGGAAATCAAGGATTTGGGATGCATTCATCGACGCGCACGCGCAGCAGATGCGCACGCGTGGAATGTGAAGTCACATGGCGGCGCGTACACGTATATGACGCGTACGCATGGAAAGCAAAAATGTCAAGCGACGCGTACGCGTGACCCACGCGTACGCGTCAACGTTCACACGTGACTTCATTAAAGTGAAAACGCTGGGGGCGATTTCTGGGTTTCCTAGGCCCAAATCCAACTCATTTCAGAGCCTATTACATGCCGAAATCAAGAGGAGTCAAGGGGGGAAGTCATAATTGAATTTTGAAGGAAATGTTTTAGTTAGTTTTCTAGAGAGAGAAGCTCTCTCTTCTCTCTAGAATTAGGATTAGGGTAGATTAGGATTTCTTAGATCTAGGTTAATTTCATGCTTTGATATACTTTTCCTCTTCAATTTCTTGTTCTTCTACCTTTTCTTTCTTAGTTTTGTACTTTAATTCTTGTAATTGTTTACTTTGTTGTTGATGCGCTCTTCTTCTATTTTCTCTTAAATGCAATTTATGTTTCATCTCCTTTATTGTTGAGTTTAATTATTGTTAATTTCCTTACAATTAGTAGTTGAAGATTTATTTTTCTTGCAATTCTATGTTGCTTTGCTTTTGTGCCTTCCAAGTGTTTGATAAAATGCTTGGTTGGATTATAGAGTAGATTTTCCTCCTCTTGGCTTTGGTTGAGTAATTGGAGACTCTTGAGTTATCAAATTCTTTTGTTGATTGATAATTGAAAGTTGCTAGTTGATTTGAATTCCACTAATTCTAGTCTTTCTTTAGGAGTTGATTAGGGCTTGAGGATTCAAGTTGATTTATCCACTTGACTTTCCTTCATAGTTAAAGGTTGACTAAGTGGGAGCAATGGACAATTGATGTCACAATTGAGGAAGATAATAAGGATAGAACTTTTAGTTCTCATTCCTTGCCATGAGCTTTATTAGCTATTAGTTTTATTCTTGCAATTTACTTTTCTTGTTCCTTATTCAAAATTCCAAAATATACATCTCATAACCAATAACAAGAACACTTCCCTGCAATTCTTTTGAGAGACGACCCGAGGTTTAAATACTTTCGTTATTATTTTTAGGGGTTTGTACTTGTGACAAATAATTTTTTGCATGAGAGGATTATTTGTTGGTTTAGAAACTATACTTGCAACGAGATTTCATTTGTGAAATTCTAAACCGTCAAAAATTAGTTCATCAGCCGGACACTTAGACCTTTCTAGATATTATTCCTCCAAGTGAATCCCTCTTGAGAGATGTACGCACACATAGACTATTGATGAGCGGATATTTTATACACTTTTTAGGTCCATTTTCTTAGTGTTTTCAGTACATTTTATCAAGTTTTAGTATGTTTTAGTAAGTTTTAGTGAAAAATTCATATTTTGGATGCTACTTTGAGTTTTTGTGTTTTTCTTATGATTTTAGGTGATTTTTGGGTGAAAATGGCAAGTTTTGGCAAAGTTTGATTCAGAGGCAAAGAAACGATAGCAGATCTTGTCAAATCCTGACCTCCATGCATTCAAACGAGAATTTCTGAAGTTATAGAGGTTTAATTGATGCGTTCTTAACGGCGTTGGAAAGATAACTTTCAGGGCTTTCTAGAAATATATAATAGTCTATACTTTTTTATGGAAATGGCTGCCCAAAATGGGTGTTGAACGCCCAACTTATCCCCTTTCTGGTGTTCAACGCCCCAAAAGGACCAAGGCCAGTGTTGAACACCTAAAACTGGTATTCAATGCCACCAAGGGAGCATCAAGGCAGCGTGGACACCCCCTAGTGGGCGTTCAATGCCCACTCAGCCAAGTTGGATGCCAGCTCAGTCCAAACACTCACCAAGTGGGTCTAGAAGTGGATTTTCGCACCTTTCTGTTTAGTTTATTTCATTTTTGTAATTTTTAATTATTAGATTAGTATATATAGGTGAAGATCACCCATGTTTAGGATCTTCAGCCTCTCAAAACTTATCACACTTTATTTCTGTAAAATATGAGCGGCTAAACCTCCTAGGTTAAGGATAGGAGCTCAGCTCATTCCTATGGATTAATATCATTACTTTTCTACTTTAATATATGTTTGATTTCATTCTATGATGTATTATCGTTCTTCATCTTTATGAATCTAGGGTGGAATGAGAGTATGACCCCTTATTCTACATGAGTTCTTTACGAGTCCTGACCCGGATAGTATTGAGCTACAGCTTGAGAGTACATCACAGGTTCCAACAAGTTATTTGGTCTAATTGGGATATGTGACATGAAATCCCGTTAGTCATGGGTAATTAAAGTCCCTGTGGCATTAAGGCTAGAATCATAGAGCTTCATTCTTCGATCTGGAAGATCCGACCTTGTCTGTGGCGTTTTGAGTAGGATCATCAGAGATTGAATTGCGTGAGCTTTATCCTCGTCCAGATTGACTGACCTGTTCGGGTGTTTGATTTGGATCAGAGGAGATTAATGACCACTACCCCTGTCTTAATCACTTACAGCCTTGCCATTGAATGAATCACTCATTATTAAAGTAATCAGTAAAAAGTATCAATCCAGAAGAACAGGCATCTCCGAGGCCTTAATTGATTTCTTACTATTGTTTTTACGTCAATTCTTAATTGCTTTCTTTATTATTCTATTTTATGCGCCTACAACAACCATTATCTTTTCTGTTCGCTTGATTAAGATTTGCAAGATAATCACAACTTGCTCAATCCAACAATTTTCGTGGGATTGACCCTCACTCACCTGAGGTATTACTTGGATGACCCGGTGCACTTGCCGGTTCAGTTGTGCGAGTTTCACTCTTGCGCACCAACTATCCAGGGTTAGCTACCAAACATGTCGGGCTTGGCTGTATAACCGACAGATGATATCATCGGCCATAGGGCAGACATGCATCATTTGCATTTGTGTGTATTTTTTGGGTGTGCATCTTGTATTTAGTTTGCCTATTTGAATAATTACATCTATCTGATACTTGATCTAATTACTCTATCTGTATTCTCTATTTGTGTATGCTTTGCATTGTTTTGTCTGTGTTTGAAAACTAAGAGATCCCTCATGCTGGTAGTGATGACGCTGAGGGTTGTTCCTGATGTGGTGATGAAGGTTGAGGTAGATTAGACTTGGTATTGTACTAATACTCTAGTTTATGTATTGGTTGGATAGAAATGAGTGATGTAAGTTGGTTGGATAGGAAGTCCTTAGGCACGCCTTTGGTCTTTTCTCTTTTTAAAAGATTTACTTTACGAATTTGTAAACTAAATAAGATCCATTACGACCTTTTCAAAGTAAGATTTCTCATAAAGCTTTTCTAAAGGGTTATTTTAAAAAGAAACTATTTTTATAAGGGAATTCTTTCTATTTGCAAGTATTTCTTTGCTTTAATGATATTCCCTTCCCTACTGAGAAACCAAAAAGATGATATTCTCACCCATTTTTATATCCAACATTTCAGTGATAGGTTCAGGAAGCTTTGGCGCAAAGTCGCGACTGAACTATAGGGCTATATGTATTTGTATTTTTTGTTTTTGGTTTAGTTGAGATTTTTTTCCTCGCCTTTTTGTCATTTTGAGTTTTAGAGGGACAGGACTTGCATTTTAGAAATTTTGAATAAGTCTATGTATTTAGTACTATGTGAATATATTTATGTGATTAAGTGGTTTAAAGTACAGACTTTTTATTTCCATAATTAAAAATACGGTTGTATTTTCACAAAGGCTCAATACTAAATAAAAATAGTATCAAAGTAAAGGAGTAGAGGTAGATAATGTCTGGACTTTTAGTGCGATCATGAGGTAGTAAAAGTTAGGTTGTTACAATATGGGCGCTGGGCGCCAATCCTTAGAGCTAGACTCCAGATTTGGGTGCCTAGCTTGGAGTTTAGGCGCTGGGCTTGGCCTCTTGAAGATGGCACCACCAAACTTTGTGTTTTCTTCTGAATTTTATCCTGATTTGCTTAATTATATCTTGAAAAGACATTCATTCTAACACAACTCTAAGAATATAATTAATCATGAAAACTTCACTAAAAATATAAGAGCTTTAATTTAAATCGAAGAAAACTAATAAAAAAGAAACCTAAAAAGTACTAAAGATGCCTAGGCATCACACACAATCTTCCTAACATCTCCTAAAGATCTTGTAATGTTAGTCCTAGACATTGAACTCCAGTTTCTCTCTTGAAATAATCAAATACCTCACATTGCCTAAAAGTAGGTTACTTCCTTACTTTTTTTTATTATGATTTCAGTAACTCACTTTCTAGTTGCACACCTATTTTTTGTCTTTTTCTCACAAGTATAGTCATATCATTAAATGTCTTAATCTGCCAGCATGCATGTTTCTTGTTATAAGAACAATAGACTAACTAATGACACTCTTTGTTTTTACAAATAACTCTAGTTCTAGTAGTGTCATTCTTTGAATACCTTACTTCCCTTTTTTCTTATAGAGTATAGTTTGTAATAACCCTCTTGAAGATTTCCTAGTTGTAAATTTTATCCCTAGTTCCAACCTAACATGACATGATCGAACTTGGCAGTATCATTAAAGATTGGATTCACAACTGGGTTTGTCTCATCATCAGAATTTGGTAGAGTGCTCAACTCATCTGACTTCCAAGAGCCACTCAAAAATGAACATGTAAATGAATAATTTAATAAAATGCAATATATTATAAATATATAAGTCCAAACAAATATATTTAGCAAAACGTAGATTACACCAAACTAAATAAATTACTAAAACTCTGCTTATGAGATTCATATCCTCCATCCTTATCAAAGTTCGAGTTATCAGTTGGGAGGATTAAGTCTTCTTCATGCACAATTAGTTCTTTTTTCTTGTATGAAGTATTGACATTTTGCTTTTACCTTTTTTTAGATGTCTTTGTCTTAGATTCAGCGCTGGATTCTAAAAATCCAGGTGGCATGTGTATTTTGTAAAGAATATCTTCTGCAGATTCATATGAATCAGATAATTCACCATCAGCCCCAATGATTAGCTTTCAAGGTGCCTTCTTGCCATGAGATCCTGTCACAGATTTTCTAGGTGACTTTATTGAAGTGTTAAACTTAAAGCTACCAAACATTTTTGTTGTTTTGGTGGTGCAATTTCTCTGAACAGTTTGTGTTAGGTTTTTTTCTGAGTTGAAAGAGTGGGTGTAGTCGGACTTGGTTGAGACAATGGCTTGGTGGTGATAAAAAAATTTTGGGAGCAATGGAATTTGGCTGTGCTAAGGGAATGCTGATAGCGGGCTTTGGTGGGGGCTTCAGTATGGCCTTTGGTGTGGACTATGGTGTGGGTCCAGATGAGTTAGTATTCAATTGTACAATTGGCTCACTAGGTGGTGTTGGAGTCTCTTGCTCAATAAGGTCACACAATTGACTTCGAATTATGTTCATTTTCTTAACACAATTGTGTTGCTCTAAGCCTGAGACATTGCTATTCTTGTCACCTCCTCCACCAACACATTCATCATCGTCAAACAATTTTATATAATATATAAACTCAGGGACAGAGGGACCATGTTCAAAATAGATATGGATGATATTAGTATATTACCATTTTGGTGGCAGAGGCTAACCATGCCCGTTAGATCATGGTCCAGTTTCAACCTCCTAAAACTGTACTCTAAATTTTCTTTAGGGTCCAAGTAACAGCAAGCATCAACTTATCATAACCTAACTCCTTGTATTAACCAATTATGACAAAAATATCCAAGTAATCTGCATCAATTCTAAGCCATTCATCGGTGCGGCTTGATGTGTATGTACACAATTTTGCCATAAAAAAAGCTTGGGTCTCGAACCTCCCTCCATAGTGAAAAATGAGTCTCAGCCAATCACTCATTTGAAAAAAACACAATAAAATATAGCAGAGTTCATCATTCCATTTTTCAGAAAATGTTAAACAATCACTTATTAAAAATATACATATTTACAGCCATACTAACAAATCGTTAACTACACTAACACATGCATTTAACTTTGCAAACCAAAATATCACCACAAAAAATTAGTACAATGGTAAAAAAATCCTAAACCCTGGAGCACAACTATGAAAAAAATGAATGATAGAAAATATTTAGAAAAGTTAAATGCAAGCATCATAATCACAATCTACTAGGATGATCACCCAACTAATACCAACACAGTACAAAAAAAAACCTAAACCCTTACCACTCACCGTGACAAAATGTTTGAGTCTAATAATGTTGATAGATATGAAGAGTTTTGCTAATCAAATGAGGGGACAGTGGACGAACTCTGGCGAGCCACGACAACGCTGACTTGCGGAAGACAAAGAGGCGATGAAGGTGACGATAATGTCTTTGGAATCATTTTTAGTGGGAAAGTAACTTTTGTTAATGGGGGAGACTATTTAGGAGTTTTTTAATTGGGAAAGACATATTATAGGGTGCAAACGGCGTCGTTTTGCACTAATTGGAGGTCTACCACTAAATGATGTCGTTTAGTTAAATATCAACTTGGCACTTAATTATACATATCAACAACGTTAAAATGTCTGGTGATTTTTGGACTAACGAAAATTCATATTTTTAAGAGTGGGAGAATACATTCAATCATTTTAAAAGTGAGGAACTTATTTGATGCGAGTTGGAAATTTCAAGAATCATTTTGGACTCTCTTACACACTTAAATTAACGTAATTAGGTAGTCAAGATGATTCAGGTCCACCACTCAAAAACCAATACCAAACTAATTAAAGTTAGATTTAATCGTATCTGACTCAATTGTACTCGATTATTACATAACCATTATAATTGGTTGGTAATAAGATTATCTATATTTGTGAATAACCTTAATCTAGAATTAGATACTTTTTCATTCAACTTTTTGAAAAAAATTAAAATATTTTTATTGTCTAATTTGTTTTAATCTTTTTATATTTTATATTTTAAATAAATAACATCAATATATTATCCTACGACAGGTAGTATTTTGGCGCCAAAAATACTGACGTGACATATTCTGATATCAATATGCTTGCCTCTCTCTTTTAATCTTATTTTAGGAAAATAATTTTTTTATAATTATATGAAATCAGCATTTAATAAATAATTATACTAATTATTAATCATTCTATTATACTAATTATTAGTCATTCTAATTATCAGTTACTATAATATAATTTTTAATCAAATATAATTAGACATAAATATGATCGAAATTATTAATAGCTTTGTTAATATTCATTCTAATGCACATGTGTAACATATAGTATCAAATTGATACTGATATCAATAATTAGTTTCTATAATTAATTTTATGCTAATAAAAGTTATATACAATATTTTTTTGTGGTTTATGAGTCTAGGTTTAAGAGCCAAAATATTTTGTTTAATTTTTTAATTTGTTATTCTTTATTTACTACTTCGTAGAATAAGAATGTATACTTTGTTTTTCATCGAAATTAATCCTTTTAAGGTACAAGCTACAATTTCTATTGATATTTTTTCTATGTGGCCATTCTATTATTATTCTTTTGATAATTTGATAATTAATTTCTATAAGTAATTTTATGTTACTAAAGGTTATATGTAGTGTTTCTTTTGTGGTTTATAAGTCTAGGTTTAAGAGCCAAAATATTTTGTTTAATTTTTTAATTTGTTATTCTTTCTTGACTATTTTGTAAAATAAGAATGTATTCTTCGCTTTTCATCGAAGTTGATCCTTTTAAAGTACAAGTTACAATTTTTTATGATTTTTTTTATGTGGCCATTCTATTATTATTCTTTTGATAATTTGATAGTTGTTCTTATTGAAAATTATTCTTTTCGTCTAACGTTATAGCGTGATTGTCCTTTGCTGTAATCGTTTACTACAATGCATCACATCCATCAAATACCACCTCGAGTTGTATTCACTGATCGGGGTTCTAATTACATATATGTAAGAATTCAACAAAGGGATAGTGAACTCTATTTTATTGAAGAATAATTGGATCTACTCATATATTATGACCAACCTAATAGAATATGGGTAAAGTTAGTTTTTTTTTAAGAGAAGCTTGATTTTTTATTAAGTAATTTCATCTAAGGAGTTTTAAAGGTCAAGTTCAAATTCCATTCCCTCCATGCTTCCTACTTCTACCGAAAAATCTTTGAAGTAAAGCATATAATGAGATTAAATTTCTTCAATTTAGATTCACTTTTACTAGAATTGTGTCAAACTTGAAGATAGAAATTCAAATATTGGTACTGTATTTAAATTTTATTCTTTCAAATCTTTTGTAATAAAAATAATTTTATAACATATTTTTTTCAGTAACTACTGGCCTTTTGGTGCGTCAATGCAATGCTACTAATGGGAATAAAGATCAATTTAGTTTCTTGGTGTGCCTATTCTATATTTTGCCGTATTACATGAATAGAGGATGATGAAACTTATTTAATAAAAGGATAGTATGAATTTGCACAGATTCTAAATGTTCAAGCTAGTGACATTATTTCAGTTGGTTGTCGTTACGAGACTGACTCTAATCTATATGTGTCTATGGTCTAGAATAGTTTAAATATTATTTAAATAATTTGGTTCTAATATTAGCATTTGATTATATTAGTTTTAGAGAAATTTAAATTGTTGTCTCAATTTATATATTATGACAATTATTTTTAGATATGTTAAATTTCTTTTGTTTTTGGTTTATAGATTTATTTTTATTTTTATTCTTATTTACTTTAAGTATAACTAAGAAAAAATAAAATAGTTGAGTTAAAAAATCTGATAATCATTATTATTATTATATTATTCTATAACGGATAGCATTATGACGCCAAAAATGCTGACGTAACGCGATCTGATGCCAGTATGCATATCTTTTTCTTCTCAACTTATTTTAGAAAAGTATATTTCTTGTAATTATATGAAAATTAGCATTTAATGAATAATTATACTAATTATCAATCATTTTTAATCTCAATCATGCATCATTTATATAATATTTATATTAATAGCACATCTCTTTTCTTAACTTATTTTAAGAAAGTACCTTTTTTTATAATTATATAAAAATAAGTATTTAATAAATAATTATACTAAATGTCAATCATTTTTACTGTCAATCATTATTCTAATTGTCAATAATTATAATATAATTGTCAATCATATATAATTAGCATTTATATAATATATTTATGTTATTAGCACCTCTCTCTTCTCAATTTATTTTAGGAACGTATCTTCTTTATAATTATATAAAAATTAATATTTAATAAAAATTATACTAATTATCAATCATTCTAATTGTCAATAATTAAAATATAATTGTCAATCATACATAATTATCATTTATATGGTATTTATGTTAATAGCATCTCTTTCTTTTCAACTTATTTTTGGAAAGTATATTCTTTATAATTATATAAAAATTAGCATTTAATGAATAGTTATACTAATTATCAATTATTTTAGTTATCAATCATACATAATTAACATTTATATGATATTTACATTAATAGCTTTGTTATACACATGTGTATTAATAACAGATAAATTGATATTGATATCAATTTCAATAATTAATTTTTTACGACTAAACGTTATATATAGTACCACATATAAGGTTCATGAGTCTAAGTTTTAGAGACAAAGTATTTTGTTTAATTTTTAATTTGTTATTCTTCTTTCACTACTTCATAGAATAAGAATATATTCTTCGTTTTTTATTGAAATTAAATTACCTTTTAAGGTACAAGTTATAATATTTTATAATATTTTATTGATGTACTCATTTTATTATTCTTTTGCTAATTTGATTATTCTTCTTACTCGAGCTTATCTTTTTCATCTAACTTTACAGTATGATTTTTTTGCCGCAATCGTTTACAATACACTACATCCATCAAATACCATCTTGTGTTGTATTCACTGATCTGAGTTCTAATTACATGGATATAAGAATTTAAAAAAGGGGCAATGGACTCTATTTTACTGAAGGATGGTTGAATTTACTCATATATTATGATCAATCGAATGGAATGTGGATAAAATTAGTTTTCTTAAAAAAAGTTCGATTTTTTTATTGAGCAATTGCTTACAAGAAATTTTAATTTATAGGTCAAGTTCAAATTTCGTCCCCTCCATACTTTCTACGTCTGTTAGAAAATATTTGAAATGAAACATATAATGAGATTGAGTTTTTTTAATTTAGGTTCAATTTTTAAAGAGTTATGTCAGCCTTGAAATGCAATTTTAAAGATTAGTACTGTGTTTAAAAGTTCTTTTTTAAAATTTTTCATAATCAAAATATTTTTATAACATATTGTGATTTTTTTTCAGAAACTACCATAGTCCTGGTGCGTCAAAGCAATGCTATTAATGGGGATAAAGATCAATTTAGTTTTTTGGCGTGTGGCTATTTTATATTTTGTTGCAGTACATAAATAGCAAATGATGAAACTTATTTAACAAGAGGATAGTCTGAATTTGCACAAATTCTAAAGGTTTAAGATATGATTTTTTTCAATAATAAAATAAAAAAATTATTATTTCCCCAAACATGATTTTTGGACTTTAATTCTCCAAATACGATTTTTTGTTGGGCAAGTTCGCCAGTCCCCGGCGAACTCTATACAAATTGGCAAGTTCACCTTACTCTCGTCTCGACGTACTCTATAAATTTATAGAGTTCGCCTTATCCCGAACTAACTCTACTCAAGTTTTTTTGATGGAAAAGCATGAGGAGCCAATGGAATATTTATACAATGTGAACAATGGAAGTTTAGAGAGTATTAGAGATATAATACTAAAGCTTTTGGGATGAGTGGTATCATGCATGGTATGAGAGTGCTAAATCCGAAAGGTCAAGAGTTCGAGTCTTGGTGAATCACCAAAATTAGTTTAAGCTTTTCGGAAGATGTTTATTATCGCTAGTACTCGGATGGTATGGTTATTCTAGATAGCATGGAAGATGTTCATTTTGTAACTCAATAGCCCATTGTACACATTGTACAAATAGTTTGTAACTCAATAGCCCATTGTACACATTGTACAAATAGTCCATTGTCTCCCTAGCGGGATCCTTTTTTGAAATACGCACCTTTAATCTATATTATTGTCTAAAAAATAGTATATAGATCTACAAACGGTATATAGGAGTACACAAAAATACACAAACAACAAGCATAGCTTCTTCAAGGATTTTTTTAAATTATAAATTAAAAAAAATAAGCCATATTTAACAATGGCAACCATTGTTATCGTCTCTAAAAATACATAGGTACACCGAAATAAACCTTATTTAACAAGAATTTTTTTAATTATAAATTAAAAAAATAACTATTTCCCAAAAATAATCCACTTCAAATATATCAGATTGAAAAGTTAACCATGGTAACCATTATTCATCGTTTCCAGAGTACATAAGTGTACACAAAAGTACACAGGAATAATTAAAAAAATAGCTAAAGTACACATATTGGGAAATAGTTATTTTTTTAATTTATAATTAAAAAATTATTGTTAAATATGGCTTATTCCGGTGTACTTATATATTTTTAGAGACGATAACAGCGATTATCATTGTTAAATATGGTTTATTTTTTTAATTTATAATTAAAAAAATCCTTGAAGAAGCCATGCTTGTTGTCCGTGTATTCTTGTGTACTACTATATATTGTTTGTAGATCAATATACTATTTTCTAGACGATGATATGGATTAAAGTGCGTGTTTCAAAAAAACTTGAGTGGAGTTCGCCGAGGTAAGGTGAATTTATAGAGTTGGACGAACTTGCCAATTTTTATAGAGTTCGCTGGACACTTAAATGCCAAAAAAAAAAAAAAAAATCGCATTTGGGGAATAAAGGTACAAAAATCATGTTGGGGGAAATAATATTTTTTTATTTTATTATAGAAAAAAATCCATTTAAGATATGACATTATTTTAATTGGATGTGGTTTCAAGAATGGCTATCATCTATTAGTGTCTAAGGTCTAAAATAGCTAATATATTATTTAAATAGTTTAGCTTTAATATTAGTATTTGATTAAATTAGTTTTAGAAAATTTTAAATGTTACATAAATTTATATGGGTATGTTTAAAATTAGCTTAACAATTATGTGTTTATTAAATGAGCCACACTTATATAGACCATTAGATTTTATTAGATGAAAATTAAAAGGCTAATATAAAAGAAGAACATTGATAGACTCTAATAAATACAAAATATCCTAATACATAAATAAATACTTTAATACACAATACTTTAAATAGCAACAGAATCTTTTATTCTTAAATAATTAAATATAAAATATATAAATACAAAATATATGAGTATTTTTTATTTATTAAAATTAATTATTATACAAAATTTTTTTATAATATTAAAAAATTATATTAAAATAATATTTTAAACCGTAACATAAAAATATAAAATAATTAAAATTTTATTTTATATTACTTGACAAATAATTAGATTATTATATTCAAAATTTATTAACTAACTACTTTTATAAAAATATTATTATATAATATAATTTTTCATAAAAATATTTTAAAAATATAATTTATTTAAAATATTATATATAATATATAAAAATATTAACTTTTTTTCAATATTTTAAAAAAAATAGTATAAATAATATAATTTTAAATACATACCTAAATAAAAAGGTTAATATTTTCATGTATTATATATAATTTTTTAAATAAATTTTACTTTTACAAATATTTTGATAAAAAAATTTATTATATAATAATATGTTTAACAAAATAATTAGTTAATAAATTTTAAATATAATAATTTAATTATTTTCAAGTAAAACGTTAATTATTTTATATTTTTATGTTGTAGTTTAAAATATTATTTTAATATAATTTTTTAATATTATAAAAAAATTTTACATAATAATTAATCTTAATGAATAAAAAAATTTATATTGTTTTGTATTTATTTATTTTATATTTTTTAGATCAAAAAATTTATATTTTTATATAGTAAAGTATGTGATAATATTTTTATTTTATATATATATATATATATATATATATATATTAATTTTTTTATATATTAAATAATTATAATCGTATAATAATATTGAAATAAGAAAACATATTAAATCTGTTACAGTAAAATAATTTAAAATATTATTTTAATATAATTTTTTAATATTATACAAAAATGTGCATAATAATTAATTTTAATAAATAAAAAATACTCATATATTTTGTATTTATATATTTTATATTTAATTATTTAAAAATAAAAGATTTTGTTACCGTTTAAAGTATTGTGTATTAAAATATTGCTATTTAAAGTATTTATTTATGTACTAAGATATTCTATATTTATTAGAGTCCATCAATACTCTTCTTTTATATTAGTCTTTAATTTTTATCTAATAAAATCTAATGGTCTATATAAGTATGGCTCATTCAATAAACACATAATTGTTGAGCTCATTTTAGACATACTCAATTTATATATTATAGCTATTATTTTTGGATATGTTATTTTTTAATTTTTTTAATATATTTTTTTGTTTATAAATTTATTCTTATTAGCTCTCAGTATTACTAGGAAAAAATTCAATAGTTAAGTTAAAAAATATTGCTAATAATAAATTATACTTTTAAATTATTAATATAATAAAATCTAAATCCTAAAAAATACTACTAGTTATACTAAAAGATTTTATTGACGTAATAATAAAATATCTATACAGAATAATTTAAGATATGACGACAGATATTTTAATCAATTATGTAAAATAGTTATTGTGAACAAATAATAAATAATGGCATTATTAATACACAAAAGTAATTTTATAAAATATCAATAGTTGCACTAAAAATTTTATTATCATATAAAGAAATACTTATCAAGTTAAAATTTAATTGTCCACAAATATATATTTATATATAAAAGAAAACAATCATAGGTATAAAATATACTAAGTTAATAGCTATAATTAATGACTATACTAAATATATAATCATAATTGAAAATACTTTACGTAATCATAATATTCTCCATAATAATTATTATTTTTATTATATTATTATTTGCATGAATGTATTATTAATTAATTGTATGTTACGTCCTTTTTTTAATTAATCTAATTATTTTGTGAATTTTTTCGTTTTATATTTTTATTTAATATTTATATAAATAAAAATATATAAATTTAAATATATCAAATAATATTTTTTATTAAATAAACATTAGATATAAATAAAAAAATTAATATTTATGCACGGAAATATACATTAGTTATTAATGGAGGTGCTAACAAATAGTCTGAAATTAACATGATAATAGATTAATAACGTAGTTTTTCTAAATTAATGTGTTAACGAAAAGTCAACATACCATATCTTATAAGATTTTAAAGAAATATAAACATTGTAAAAGGAAAATCCAATAAATATTTTTATAAAATTTATATTAAAAATACTTTTAAAATATGTATTTTTAAATAAATTCATTAAATATACTAACATACAATTATATAAAAACAAATATGAAATGATAGTGTAAGTGATGACTAAGAATTATGCACTCTTTTAATAAATTAGAGTAAATAATTATTTCTAATTATAAAAGATTCGAACGCTAATAAAATTGACAAATAATAATAATAATAATAATAATAATAATAATAATAATAATAATAATAAAACAAACATTAACCCTAAAAAAACTTAGTATTATTTGACAAAAATACTAATTATTAAATTTTGAGTTGACCTTGTTAAAAAATACATTAAATTTATAAATTGTCCTTATTATTATCTTCATCTTCTCTCGTTAATAATTAAATCCACCACCTTTTTTTTTCTTTTCGAATTCTGCTAGGTAACTAACACCCAATCAGTCACCTATAAGCCAATTTGTTATCAATTGATAATTTGATTTTTTAAATTATCATTAATTAATGATTATTTAAATTTTATTTTTTTAAAAATATAAAATTATTAATTATTAATTACAGTTGTTTAAAATTGACAAGTTAAAAATTATTTATCTATATTTTTCTTTTTAAAATTCTAAATTTCTGTAACACTTTTTCATCATCACCTTTACTGCCAACATACTAGTAACAATATTATCAAAATAACAAAACACAACTCTTTGAGATTTTGGGTTCCGGACAGGTCGGTGATGCTTTGAGGGTGAGATGGTGGGAATCAGTTGGGATCTGGGTCTCTGGTGCGTGAGGACTGAGGTTTTGCGACCTCTCGAGCTGTTGTGGTGTGAAGGGGGGAGCCATCTGCAAAAAAGACTCCGACGCTCAAGTCAGAAATCCGTACAGATGGCAGTAAAGGTGAGGAAATAGTGACGTACCTTAGGGAGGGGTAGGTCCCTCCCCCTATATATCTCGTACCTAGGGCGGGTCCCACAAGAGTAGACCTGCCTTCTAGAAAGTTTCCTTTCCCCCCAGCTGTCAGGTGCTGTGCTGGAGGGGTGGAGGTATCGGGTCAGTCTCCCGGTTCGGGTCCGATAACCTCGTTAGGCCGGGCGCTCAGGTCGGAGCGTAGTGCCAGTTGGGCCGGGCCAGAACAACAACAAAAGAATTACTCCATGTTCCCTAACACCACTACTAAATTAACATCAAACAAAAATGGTGACCCTTCACTCTCTTGAACAAAAGAAATACCATCTTACTTTGCTCTATCTCTGAAATTTTTCGAGTTGGAAAATGTAATTTTCTGCGAAAAATTGCGTAAAAATGTGTACCGATAAATTAGCCGATAGTACCGGCTTAAGTCTGTCCGGTATTGTGTGAGAGTAATAAAAATAGTAGAAAAACTTAGAAAAATAATTAAAGTTGAAAATCAGACGCTAATTCTAAAGGTTTGCCCAAAATTAGACCAAAAGGGTAAAAAATACTAATGGGTTAGACCGGGCCTAAGTTGGACTCAAGCCCAACATATATAAACCCATTAATGAGCCAAATCAGCTCATTCATCACCAAAGAAAAAGGAAGCAAAGCTGAAGTGAGGAAGAGAGCAAGGGTTACACCAAAATACTATTCACCATCACATTCATTTGACCACATCTTGAGCTACGGTACTCCGATTTACGTGTCATTTGCGACTGCGCGAAGCTCTCACTGAGCCCGTCACTTCTAGTCAGGTATTGTGGTAAGTTTTTCGAAAATCTCTGCCCAGTTTTCATCCCTTAATAATTTCAAAAATTTGGCTATAGTTCTTGAGTGATTTTTATGATTTTGGGTGTTTAGATACACTCTAGCACTTAATTTTTATTGGATTTTGTCCCAACCAACGTTGGATAAGGTAAGCTTATACTTAACCTTTGTGAAATTGTGTATTTAGGAATCCTAGGTATTGATTTTTATGAATTAATTGTGTATGGTTTGATAATTGTGATATTGGGAGCAAGTGGAGTTAAGTTGGGGCTTGGTTGAGCTTGGTTGTCATCAATTGGTGACTTTTGTGCATATTAGAAATCGTCCAAGGTATGGTTTTGGTTTTCTCTATGTAATATGTAATGTTTCGTGAAGCATAGGCTAGTGGACCATATGATAGGTTTGGATTGTTGATAATGTATGATGATTATTGGTGATTGTGATAAAATTGATGAATTTTGATGGTGAGTGTTAATGTTTGATGATAAATATTAATGATGATATCGGGTTTTGAATATCGTGGTTGGTATTGATATTGAATGGTGGTGAATGATGTTTATAAAGAGTTAAATTGTGTGAAAATTGTTAAGGTTGAGATGTTGATTTATGAATTTTAGATTTTTGTTGAATTATGGTGGAAAGATTGAGTGAAATAGATGTTGAGTTGATTGAAGTGCAATAGAAGGTTAAAGTGTAGTATGTGGTGAAATTGAGTTGATTTTGGTTTTGTTTGGTTTTGGAATTTGGAAACTAGGGAACTTTGATGATTTTGTGTAAATCTTGATTTTTGACGAACTTTGATGAGGCATAACTTGGCCTCTGGACTCCCATTTTTTATGAAACTAGATTTTTATGAAAGTTGTGTCCGAGAGCTTTAAGACGTTTGAAGAATGAATATAAAATATTTTAAATTAAGAAAGTTATGTGCATTTAAAATTTGGTGCAAAAATATGGATTTCTGCAACTTTAAAAATTTTCCAAGTCTGCTAAGGCTCGCGTACGCGGCACACACACGCGTACATGAGTAATGGCTTCTGTCCAGCACTTCCACATACGTGATGCATGGACGCGTATGCGGCATGGTCCAATTTTACTTGAATGCATACGCAGGCACTGCATGTGTATGCGTACACCCAAATTTCAAGGCATGCGTACGCAGGACATGGGTTCGTGTACGCGAGACCCCCTGTTTTGCTGAAAAATTATTTTCTTCACTTTTCAAGAATTCTCTAGTCTCCCAAATTCTTTATCTACTATTTAAGACTGCTAACTTGTAATTGACACTTGAGACTAATGAGAAAGAGTTAGAGGGCTTAAATTAGGTAAAGATAGTTAAATCTTAGAAGACATAGACTTATGCGTAGTATGAATTGTGGATGAATTAGTTTGAGTGAATCGATCGAGAGTTCTTTGATACTGAATAGAGGACACATGATGTGATGATGATCTTATTTTGAGATTGAAAAATTTGAGGCATGAATGCGAGCATGATGAGACTCAGAATGAGCTAAGAGATTTTTACTATGAATCATTAAACTATTTTTGAATAATATTGATGAGCTGTAGGTATAAGGGTCGGGTTCGTCCCGCTTATGCTGAGTTGTAGGCGTAAGGCGTGGGGTTCGTCCCTCTTACGCTGAGGTGTGAGGGCTATGGTAGAAGTCTCACTCACATACTTTCGGTCATAAGAGTGGTCGAGCACTATATCTCAGGAAAAGTGAGCTGGGCAGTGGGTACTATATCCCAAGGGGTTCCCATCTATAAACATGATCGAAAGCAACATTCCCATAGAAATGTATGTGTTGGGTTGACAGTTGAACCGATAATGTGATATCACAGTCAATAGGACAGACATTTATCATATGTATTTTCTATCTGTTTAATTGCTTTGTCTACTTGTATCCTATGCCTAATTGTATAACATGCTTAATTGCTTCTTGATTTATCTGCCATATATGGACATTATTTGTGTATTACTTTTGTATGCAACTATTTGTGTTTTTTATTGGGGTTGAGGAGGTTCGGTAGGCGGTGGCAAAAGGGTCATGTGGAGGTCAGGCTAGTGAAGGCTGTGGGACAGTGATGTTGGTTTAGTTAGCAATTCCCTAAGTTAGATTACCCCTGTTTCATTATGGTTTTTCATTATGATTTTAAATTTAGCATTGCTTTAAGTTTGGATCTTAAGTTTGATGTGAAGTTCTAGGATCGCCTTTGGCGCCCTGAAACCTTATATCTTACATATTGGGCACTATTACCATATTGAGAACCTCTGGTTCTCATACCATATTTTGTTGTTATTTTTCAGATGCAGGTCGTGACCCACCTCGGTGAGTTGCGAGATGGTGATGGAGCGGAGGATCTTTTGCTCTCTTTTACATTTTGGTTTACTTTGTCATAGATATACTCTCACTTTTGTATTTTAGACTTAGTTGCCTTAGAGGCTTGCTATGAAAGATAAGTTGTATATGTTGTTTTAACTCAAAAACTTTGTATTGTCTGTTTGTAACTAGTCGGCCTTAAATTCCGCGGACTACGGCTAGAGTTCTTATGTCTTGATTATTATATATCTGGATTATTATTGTATTATGTCTTATGTTGTATCTTATGCCTTTACACTTTTAGTTATCGTGTGAATGCTACGCGATTTTCTGTTTTCTGTTTTGAGCTGTAATTCTTCATCGGGCTCCTCGTATTATTATTCCTTTCTATTTATATATTATCGTATAAGTCTTAGAACTATCGTGGCACTTTGTTATCTTTTGCTTTACGGCATGAGGTAAGGTTTAGGATAATTAGGGTGTTACAAGATTCATATTTGAAAAAGAATTAAAAAATTTTTGTAGTTATAATTATGGTTATGGTTATGGAGGCGTAGTGATTTTTGTTGTTGAAGCAATGATGTCGTGGTAGTGGAAATTGTACTCGTGCTCAGAATCGGGGTGGCATTCCTCCTCCTTCTGGTGACGATGAGATTGACGGCGAAAAAGAGCTATCGGTAAAGTAGCATAGCAATCAGATAGCCCCGTGGAAGATACTAGACAACTAAGTTGGGTGAAAAGGAGCAAATTTGATGGTGATGAGGTGTTTGACAAAGAGCTGTCGTCGATGCAAAGTAGCAAGTAACCCAATGGTCACAACGAGATGATGATGTTAGAGAGAAGGAGTAGATACGGCGATGAAGAGATTGATAGCGATGATCTGAGAAGCTCTAGGAGGTGACTGAAGATAGTGTCACTGGAAGATGAGCTGAGCTTGCTACTATGATTGGATGTGTGTGATTGTGTTGGGCAAGAGTGGTGTGAGAGAGAATGAGGGAGGTGCGAATGGGGGGGTTAAGGGTGTTGAAGGGGTTAGATGGAGAAGATGATAAAATGGATAATTTCGATACTTTTAAAAATTTTAATAGAATCAACTCAAAATTTAGCAATTGAGTACTTTTGTCAAACAATACTAAATTTTTATAGGTATAACATTATTTTAGTTTTTTGCTGTTGTTAGTTTTATAAGCGTTCAAATTTTTTTATAGTAAAAAAATGACTATTTACTCAATAAATTATATAGAAATATTTTTGAGACATGTGAAATATTTTTATATAATATGTGAACATGTATTTTTATATTTTATATTTGAGATGTGAATGATTAATTTGATGCGTATTTAACTAATTTGAATTAGTTTAGTAGTTAAATTATTAATCTATTTAAATAAATATTAAAAATTTAAATTTTATTTTATGTATATATTAATTTATTAGTCAATAATAATCTCTTAAATTAAACTTATATTCGTAACTAATTAACCTGTGATCTAACAGGCTAAGAATACTATAAGAAAAAGATAATAATATTTTTTTTTATTCTATTAATTGTTAACAATTATCGTGTGAATCCAGAAAATAAAAGAGTGAATCCAGAGAGCTGGAAGCACCTTTTTCTGGGAAGGGATAAAGGCGGTTGCGGGCCATTCCACGGCTCCCCAACGGCAGTGGAACATATATAATTATTTTTTCCTTCACGTTTTTCTGTTGCATTATTGTGCCTTATCATTGACGCTTTCTGGTTTACGCGTAATACCTTGTCCTTAAATCAATTCATTTTCTCCATAACTAACGTGGTTATTAGTATATTTCACTTTCTCATTGTTATACTTTTTCTTTTTTGATATAAAATAGATTGAAATAATTCACAAAAGCCTGAGGAATACATTAACCATGCACATGGATAATCCCAACTCCCAAGCACAATTTGTCCGATTAGAGCCCTAATCAAATACAGCATGAAAGTTCATCAAAACAAGATATGCTTCTTTTAGTAATTAGCCTTCTTGTAATTTAAAGATATTGATAGAGAGGCCTCTACTGTTAATAGATTTGGACTGTGTTATAAAAATAGAGATAAATAAACGTTAAATAGGAGTTGTTGGCATGTCCAACTACTTAATAGGTTGTTAGACTTTATTACTCACTGTTTATAAATAGTTAGATTGTTAGACGCTACTTTTTGTTATGAATTCTACTAGAAGTTGGAGAAAATATTTCTCTCTCTGAGTTAGTAGTTCCAACTATGTAGAACTTTTTAGGGAGAGCTAATTGGTCATCCTTGTATATCAATAAAACTTGATCATTCTGCTATTACTGGTCCTATCAAATGGTATCTGAGCTTGAGGATCCCGTCGCTGAATGGTGCAATCGAGATCGAAGAAAATGGAGACACGATTTGACACAATCGAATCGTGCATGGAAGAGA
Source organism: Arachis hypogaea (assembly GCF_003086295.3). NCBI lineage: Eukaryota > Viridiplantae > Streptophyta > Magnoliopsida > Fabales > Fabaceae > Arachis > Arachis hypogaea. The sequence goes on from NC_092050.1 coordinate 21,092,479, forward strand.
TGTTCCGATCGATGCAGGAGATGCTGCAGTGCTTCGATTCCCGAATGGATTCGTTCAAAAATTGCGTGCCTAATTGGAACGAGCGTGGTTCACCGGGATTGCACCTGACTGTAGGCTTGTCAGCCGGAAGCCGCGGCGCGTCGGAGCAATGGCAAAAGCTGAAACTTCTGATCTTCTACGGAGATGATGCAGTGGTTTGGATTGAACGCATGGAGCAATTCTTCTTGTTGCGCACAGTGCTAGAAGAGGAATGGCTCACAGTCGCCACCTTCGTAGTGGAAGGAAGGGCGTTCACGTGGTTCAGGTGGTGGGAGGTGACGGCGCCGGTGCTGCAGTGGCGGTTCCTCAGTGTGGCACTGCTACGGTATTTTCAACTGGAACGGCTGCAGAGCCCATATCAAGCGCTGCTGAAGCTGAAACAGATGAACTCAGTACTGAACTATGTTGACCAGTTCGTGCTTCACGCGTGGCCCTTGTGCGGAATTGCGCCGAAATTGCTGATGGACCTCTTCTTGAATGGGCTGAAATTGGAAGTAGGGGAAGAATGTAAACTATTCCCATACCAGTCAGTGGACAAGTTAATGGAACTGGCACAAAAGGTAGAAAATCGCAACGCTGCCTTGCGCGGGGTATCCGGACGCAGTAAACCACTGGCTCCCAACTTCGTCGTTACCAATTCAACCACCACTAAAGCGGTGCACCCACTACAGAGTCCAACTTTGCAGCAAGCAATGGCACGGAGTGGACAATAGATCCTTTGCGACGGCGTAGATTGAGGCATCTCAACAATGAGGAGTATAGAGCGAAGCGCGCCAAGGAGAAATGCTTCCTCTGTGATGAACCGTACACTGCAAATCACATTATACGGTCTTATATTCGGGACTGAAGCTCCTTCACTCAATGGAACATGATCATTGCGACGATGCGGTGGCAGCTCTGGTAGTGTCTGAAACACCTTAGCATGAGCAGCTAACACCGATTCGATCACCGGCGGAACCTGCGATACAGTAGCCATTTGCAGAGACATGGGCCACAGCTGGACCATAAATCCTTCTCCCCTTTTTTGAATGGACAAAACTACAGACTGAAGGTGCATGCCTCCATAGCACAGCTTCGGGTCTCCCTGCAAAGTAACCATGTTGTTCCCATTCTGAAATTGAAGGCATGATTTTTTAAGTTTGCGATGATGTCTCCCAACTTATCAGAAATCAGTGATTGAACAAATGGTGTGAAAAATGCTAACGTCAAGGATAATTCGGCCAAGCTCCAGCCCCTATGCTAGCCCAATATTGTTGGTGAAGAAAAAGGATGACAGTTGGAGATTTTGTGTTGATTATAGGGTGTTAAATAGTATATGGTGCCAGATAAATTTCCTATCCCCGTCATTGATGAGCTACTCGATGAATTGGTGGGAGTTGTAATTTTCTCTAAGCTGGATTTAAAATTGGGGTACCACCAAATTCGGATGAGGGATCAAGACATCCACAATACTGCCTTTCACACTCATGAGGGCCATTATGAGTTTCTAGTCATGCCCTTCGACTTGTCCAACGCCCCTAGCTCCTTCCAAGCCTTGGTGAATGACATTCTTAAGCTTCTATTGCGGAAATTTGTTTTGATTTTTTTTATGATATCCTTATCTATAGTTAGGATATGGCGAGCCATGCTCTTCACCTCTAACGAGTTTTTCAAATTTTAATGGAGAACCGGCTGGTGTTGAATGATAAGAAATGCACGTTCGCAGTGAGCTCAATAGAATACTTGGGTCATGTTGTCTCGATACAAGGGGTCTCGGTGGATCCTAACAAAACCACAGCGATGCTAGAGTGGCCGGTGCTTACGGACCAGCTGGCTTTACGGGGATTCTTGGGCCTTAACGGCTATTATAGACATTTTGTGCAAGGCTATGGGGTGATCGCCAAGCCGTTGACGGAGTTGACAAAGTGAAATGCGTTTGAATGGAATGACAAGGCCCAGGAGGCTTTCGAGAGATTGAAGAGGCTGATGGCAGACCTATCGACTCTAGCAATCCCAGATTTCAATAAAGACGTTGTGTTAAAAACTGATGCATCGAGTGGGGGGTTGGGTGCGGTGCTGTCCCAGCAAGGCAGACCAATAGCGTTCCTAAGCCAAGCACTATCTCCAAGGTCCCGGCAAAAATCTGCATATGAGGGAGTTGATGGCCATTGTCTTCACTGTCCAAAAGTGGCGGCATTACTTGTTGGGTCGCCATTTTATTGTTCTCACAGATCAATGAAGTCTGAAGTTTCTCATGGACCAGCCACTCATAGACCCAGCTTACTTGACGTGGACCACTAAATTATTAGGCTTGGATTTTGAGATCCGATACCGGCTAGGCCTTGAGAATAAGGCAGCAGATGCGTTGTCACGACAAATGATGGCAAGGGCAATCTCGGTGGTGCACATGAACCTTTGGGAAACGGTGGAAGTGGAGGTAGCTCACGACCAAGAGCTACAAAAGATCGTGGTCGCCCTGCAGCATGGGCTGGATGACTATCCGGGGTATTTCCTACACAATGGTCAACTGTTTTATCAAGGGAGAGCAATGTTACCCGCAAATTCTTCTCAGATCCCACTTTTGTTGACTGAGTCCCATGATAGTGGGACAGGTGGTCATTTAGGCTTCTTTCGAACCTATAAGAAGCTGATAGCAGCGGTTCATTGGTGTGGCATGAGGCAACGAGTCAGGGATTATATTGTGGGCTGCCACACTTGCCAGTAAAACAAGCATGCAACGATGAAACCAGCGGGACTGTTGCAGCCCCCTACCGATCCCGGAGAGAGTTTGGGAGCACGTTATGATGGATTTTGTGGCAGCATTGTCAAAATTCAAAAGCATGGACACTATCCTGGTGGTGCTCGATCGGTTAACTAAATACGCTCACTTTATCTCCCTAGATCATCCATTTTTAGCCAAGGAGGTGTCATTAGCCTTTATTAAGGAGGTGGTTAAACTACACAGGTTTCCTAAGTCAATCATATCAGATAGGGATAGGGTGTTCATGAGTAAGTTTTGGTATAAACTATTCCAAGCTGCAGGGACAAAATTGAAGTACAGCACGACATTTTATCCGCAAATTGATGGCCAAACCGAAGTGGTGAATCGCTGTTTGGACACTTATTTGTGGTGCTTTGTGGGGGGCTACCCAAAGAAATGGTTGGAGTGGCTATCATGAGCGGAGTTTTAGTTTAACACCTCCTACAATGCCTTAGCTCAGACTACTCCATTTCAAGCACTTTATGGTGTGCCAACACTTGTTCTTTTCCGTGGAGAGACGTTTCCATCGAATGTTGAAGAGGTGGCAACATTGGCCGCAGCCAGGGATGCGGTGTTGGCAGAGCTGAAGATGCACTTGGTGCAGGCGCATTAGCAGATGAAACAAGCAACAGATAAGCATTGAAGGGATGTCGAGTTCAAGCCGGGTGAGTAGGTATATTTGAAAATGCAACCTTATCGGATGCGGACACTAGCGCGGAGGGTCAATGAGAAACTAAGATATCGTTACTATGGACCGTTTGAGGTGGTTGAGAGGATAGGGGCAGTGGCATACAGGTTAGCCATGCCTCAAGGGTGCAGGCTCCACCCAGTCTTTCACGTTAGCAAATTGAAAACCGTTCCTCCGCAACAGTAGGTATAGATGCTTCCACCGAGGCTGGTGGTTGAGGATAGTGAGCTGATGATGCTTCCATCTCAGATCGTGGCATCGCGAATCACAGAAGACGGGGCTTTGGAGTATTTGGTGCGCTGGGTGGGTCTCTCTCCTTGTGAGGACAGTTGGGAGCGAGTGGCGATATTGTGGGCCACCTTTCCAGAGTTCCACCTTGAGGACAAGGTGGTTGTCTAAGTGGGGAGTATTGATAGAGAGGCATCCATTATTAATAGGTTTGGGCTGTGTTACAAAAGGAGAAGTAGTTGGAGAGAATTTCTCTCTCTGAGTTGATAGTTCCAACTGTGTAGAACTTTTTAGGAAGAACTAATTGGTCATCCCTGTATATCAATAAAGCTTGATCATTTTGTTGTTGCTGGTCCTATCAGATATTGTAATGTTTATTTCACTCTATATTAAAATCAACTATCAAAACTAATCACTAATATAAAATACATGTTAGAATATAAATACATGATGATTAATTTTAGTTACTGATTTAATATAAATAAATTAACTATCAAAACTAATCACTAATATAAATAAATTAAATAATATATATACTTATATATAAATACATGGTGATTAATTTTAGTTACAGATTTAATATACAAATAATATTTTTTATATGAATACATCTCTGAGAGTTTAAAAACATGCATGCTTTTCTTAGTGATCCTCTTTATGTATTATTGAATCCGTAATTACAGATAAAATCCAATTCTAAAAGTACAGATAAGATATACATAAATAAATAATGAATAATTTCTATTTTAAATCATACAATTTGCATAACTAAAACTGAACAGTGTCTTTATTTTCACCCTTCAAGCATTGAAAAAATAGAAATAATTTCTAGTAAAATTAAACCAAAAAAGGTAAGAGTGGTATAAAAAATTTGAAGGTATGGATATGCAAGTGGGTAGAAATTAAAGGGGGAGGAAGGAGCAAACAATGATGCACATGGAAAAATAGGAAGAGGAAGTGATGAATTATAAAAGGGGGCGGGCCAATGGGGGATGTCGGATATTAAATATATGGATCGGAAAGTGATATATAGTAATTATTGTTAAGGGCCTCATAATGATTGAGCTGCCGCCAATTCAATATTAATCGATTCAATCCAATATTAAACCTTTCACTTCAGATGTCTATTCATTTCGCTCACTTTCTGTGTGTACTTTATTAATTGTATGTATGTATATGTATCTATGCATGTATATGTATCTAATAACGTACGTCTCTTATGACCTTATCCGAGCCAGGCCACTTCCATCAACATCAGCCCCTTCGCGGCACTTAGTCGGCAAGGCCACCCCTACTCCTCCACGCATTAACTTCACGTGTAGATCATGTAAAGGAATCGCAATTTATGTATCTAAACTAGGGGTGCACATGAGTCGGGTGAAGCCGGATTTGATGTGACCCAGACTCGACTCGAAATATACATCGGGTCTATTTATTAGACCCGAACCCGACTCTAGATCCGATGAAATCAATACACTTTCGGGCCACAATTATACCGGGTGAAAACCAAACCGTTAACATTACATTACGTTGATACCTTCTTGTAAGCTAGCATGTAAAAATATCCAAATTTCCAAGACTCCAACTATTATTTAACATGGTAAAATTCACTTAAAAAAATATAACAAGAACCAACCCTTCTTTAAAATTAAAGCATAACCACAATCAATACTAAAGCAAAACCACAATCAATACTAATATTGTCTAATAATACCAAATATTTAAATCAATACAAATAACACAATATTATGCATTAGTCTAAAGTCTTATGCATTCTAAACATAAAGCATTAACTTATAGTCTTATAATGACTAATAAAACAAAATATTAAGGTTTACAATACTTAAATTCCACATAAGAATAGTTATGATCCATCACTAATAACACAAAATATGAATTGTGTATGATGACCGGGTCACCGGGCCGATTTCGGGTGACTCGAGCTATGGTCCGGACCCGACCCGAAATAATGACCGGGTCTATTTTTGAGACCCTTATCCAGCCCTAAACCTGATGAAATCACACCAAATTAACCCCTAAAGTATTCGGGACCGGACCGGACCTTCGGACCGGACCGAGTCTGTGCACCCCTAATCTAAACTCATATATATAGTTCATCATTTACTTTGATTTGAAAATTATTAGTTCATCCCTCGACATCCAAAAGTGCCATATATAAGGATAACCACAAAATTATTAATTGAATTTTGTTAGTTAGACAATAATTTTTATAAATAATGTAATAGGTTATAGAATTAACCTAATAAAGTAAAAAAATACTCTATTTTAAATTATCTCATAAACTTTAATATTAGGATAATTATTTACATATTTAGTGAATTGAGAGCCATTGTAAATCAAATTAAAAGAAATAACTATTCAATTAAAAATAATGAACATAATTATCTACATACCTATTGAATTGAATATCTCACATATCTATTGTTCACATTGTTTAATATTCTCATTATCTACATATACTTCTCCTTATTAATTTTGTCGTCTCATATTATTGTTGATTGATAATTGCTCCAACAAGATTCAACACAAATCCACTAATCTCGAAACAAGTTTGTAATTAACGTAACCCACCAATGGCACGAGAGACTAAGCTAGTGCTGGAGAAGAAGCTAAGTGCATGTGGTGGCTATTTTTGCACCATCCCTTCTTCTTGTAACACGTTCAAACTAAAAAGATGGATAGTGGATAGCAGTGAAACCCAACCCTGAAGCTCTTATTGTCAACATCGGAGACTTATTCCAGGCATACAGCAATGGGCTATACAAGAGCGTGCAGCATCGGGTTGTGGCGAATCCCACATCGGAGAGATTCTCCACTGCGTATTTCTTTTGCCCTTCCAATGATACTGTTATAGACAGCTGCAGGAAGCCCTCTCTTTACCGCAAATTCAACTTTCGTGAGTACAGACAACAAGTTCGAGATGATGTTCGCACCCTTGGCTCCAAAATAGGCTTGCCAAGGTTTCTTGTCACTCATCATTATCATCAACCATAATTAATACATTTATTCATTTATTATATATTTCTGTGCCTGTGCCTGGATTGGAAGAATGAAGGACTTATATCGATTTATTGAACGAGCTAAGTTTTATCTAGCTGTGGTCTATAGAAATATATGTTATGTGAGTAGTTGATTCATATACTTAGACATAGCTGTTGGTTTCATCCTGCATGTTTTATGCTGTCTCATTTTGTCTGCTGTTATGCCATAATACAAGCTGCAAGGCCTAGTTTCTACTATATATTATTATAAAAGGAAACAGATCAGAGATAGAGAGGGGGCAGATAAATCAGAATATATATGACAGTCTCTTTTTGTTTACATGTCACTAGAAGAGAAGCAATTGTTAATCACATATTATTTCATATATGTCTCCTATCATCCTTCTTTTAGTTTATATATTAAATAAATTAAAGAAAAAATATAGGACCAACAATTATCTGTCAACTTATTACTAACAATAATTAATTATTATATTTTAGACACATATATAAAGAGAAACATCCAAAAAATATATTTATAAAGATACTTTTATGAAATACAGCCATAAAAAAGATATTTTTATTAGACACATTCACAAAGACACTTCCATTAAATACAATTATAAATAAGAGTAGGCAGAAGTTGGCAGAAATACTATTAGTAACGTAGCGGGATTGTAAATTAAAACAGTATGTATACAACTATACATAACCATTAATCAACGAGGATAAAATGCACTTAAGAGTTTTTAAGTAATAGTAATGGTAGGAAGTGAAATTTGTTTTAATAAATATCAATTAGAGATATAATTATTTATGTATTTATTTTTATTAGTTTAAATTTAAAAAAAAAATAATTTTATGATACAATTAACTTTTTAAGAATTATTTTATAATTTTAAATTTTATATCCTAAATCATACATTCCTAAATAAATTCTAAATTTAAATCCTAAAATAAAGTTAGATAATGCGGAGTAAAAGGGAGTGGGTTAGAAAGAAAATTCAAGGCCCAAGGGGAGTAAAAGAAGGAGAACAGGACTAAAAGAAAAGAAAAAAGATTAATGTAGCCCAATTGGAAATACTAAATTTCTTGAGAAAAGAAGTGCCGGCTCGAGTTATAACGATATGAATGTCTCACAACTGATTCGTCATTTTTTGCTTAGCGTGGATATGTGCTTGATAATAGCCCAGCATAAGGTTTTAAAATAATCAAAAATATTATTTATACACTAAAATCAATTATCAAATACATATTTTTTTTTTCCAAAAGTCACTGTTATTTATTAATTATAAAAAAAATAACAAGTGTCATCCAACTAAGGATTGAAAACAGAAATGGGAATCTCCCAAAAGCCACTAAACAGGCGAAGACTAGGAAATTAATAAGATAGAAAAGAATCATTCATTGCTCAAAACCATTCATCTGCTTGAACCACCTTGAAGTTGTTGAGTTAGTTTCACCGAGTCAGCCACCACAATTGATGCATGTACCATTTCTTTCTCAAAGATAAATCGGTTTCTTGCTTTTCAACAATTTCAACAGAGAATTGCTATTAAGGAAAGCTTTCTCCACTCTTCGACATCAGCCACTAAAGTGGAGCAAGCTCTCTCCCACCAGTTGAAGAAGGAACTCGGGTCATGTCTCCATATTTGGTTCTCGATGCCGCTATTTGTCCAAACTGCAGCTGAAAGTGGGCACCGAATCAAGCTATGGAGCATTGATTCTTCATCAGCGAAGCATCTCGGGCACACGCTTGACGTCACTGGGAAGCGGGAGTGTAGCAATTGCAAAACAGGAATCTTCTCATGCAAGCACTTTTAGAAAAAGATTTTGATTTTATGAGGTATCCTCATCTCCCATAACTTTCCCCAAATTCGGCGTTGATGCATGTAATGTGGCCCCTGAGAAATTGGAGCATGGTAGAAAGCATAAGCTATCTTGTAGTCCGAAGTTACTTCATAGCTACCATATTTGTTACACAGCCATATAATACTATCATCTTCATCTGTTGGTTCAATTGACAGGATGCGGGAGCTAACGCCATCTGGAAAAGCTTCTGTTATCAGTGCATGGTTCCAGCTTCGGTCAGCCTTCAATAAGTCCTTAACATAAAACAGGGTATGTGATAGAAGATTTGAGGCTGTAGACATAGGAACATTGAACGGGTGCGGCGGTGGAAGCCATGGATCCTGAAAAATTCGGATATTTCTGCCCGAACCAACTCTCCAAACTAGGCCTTTCTCGATCACTTTACGGCCTTCCAGAATACTTCTCCAACCCCAAGAAGGTACGTTGCCTATCTCAGCATTCATAATGTTACTATAGTGGAAATACTTGCCTCTGAGTATCTAGGATAGAGTAGAATTAGACTGTTTAACGATTCACCAACATTGTTTACCTAGCAATGCCAAGTTTTGAGCTCGTAGGTCCTTTATCCCTAATCCCCATTCCTTCTTAGCTCTTGTCATGGTATCCCATTTGATCCATGCCATTTTTCGTTTGTCACAGTGCTGTCCCCACCAAAACTGGGAGAGAATGATGTGAATTTCATTTAGTAGCGTGTCCGGTAGCCGAAAACATGATAGGGTGTATATAGGTATAGCTTCACCCACTGCTTTGATCAGAACCTGCCTGCCACCCGAGGAAAGCAAACTTTGTTTCCAGCTACGCACTTTCTTACGAACTTTATCTTTGATTGCTCCAAATGTCTCTTTTTTGGAACGCCGAACAACTGAAGGGAGCCCGAAGATACTTATCTTGGGCTCCGATGTGGTTGATACTGAGGGCTCCTGCAATTTTCAGTCTCATATGTTGATGTTTTGACTAAAGAATATAGCTGACTTCCTCAAATTAACCGTCTGACCACTAAAACTTTCATAATTTGCCAAAAGGTCCATAATGCTTTGACTAGTTTCAGTTGAGCCCCTGCAGAAAAGGATCAAGTCATCTGTGAATCAAGAGGTGATTAATAGCCAGACATTGTCGATTAACCTGAATCCCTTCAATGAGTCTGTTTTGCTCTGCCTTGTGTAGCATAAAGGATAAACCTTCAACACAGAATAAAAAAAGATAGGGAGATAGGGGATCACCTTGACGTATACCCCTATTTGGTCTAAAAAAACTAAACGGTTGACCTTCCACAATAACAGAGTAAGAAACAGTAGTCACCAATTCCTTGGTCCAGTTAATCCACTTGAACCGAAACCCAATTTCTCAATAATATACCACAGGAAGTGCCATTCAACTCTATCATACGCTTTACTCATGTCAAGCTTTATAGCCATTTCAAACTCAGAGCCTCTCTTCTTGCATTTCAAATAGTGCATACATTCATGAGCAATAAGAATGTTGTCAGAAATGAGGCGCCCTTTAAGGAAGGCACTTTGATTCGCACTAATAATCTTATTCATTATTCCTTGTAATCTATGCACCATAATTTTTGAAATTATCTTATAAATAACTGAAGACAGGCTAATAGGTCTTACTTGAGTCATGTTATTTGTGTCTGGGATCTTTTGTATGAGACAAATCTGGGTGTGATTGAAGTTCCTGAGCATGTGGCCACTATGAAAGAAACTCCGAATTGCTGTAAACACATCTCCATCAACAATTTCCCAAAAAAATTGAAAGAATTTTGCTGTGAATCCATCTTCCCGTAGGGCACTTTGAGCATGCACGCTGAATGTAACTCTCTTCACCTCTTCCACAGACACCGGTCTTTGCAGCCTTCGGTTCATGTTAGCTGTAACCTTAGGCTCCAGCTCCTCTAGGAATTGGTTGGGATTGGCATGACAAGTAGAGGAGAATATATCACAAAAGTACTTCTCAGCCACTTTAGCAATCTCTTTTGGACAAGAAGCTACCTCATTATTGCTACCCACTAGTCTCCAATTCTATTCTTTCTCACTCTAGACTGGAATTTTTATGGAAAAATTTTGTATTTTGATCCCCTTCTCTCAACCATTTACTCCTTGATTTTTTCCTCTAGTAACGCTCCTCTTTAAGATAGGCCCTTTCCAGTTTTTCCTCTAATCTAGTAATTTCTTCTCCTCCATGAACACCGGAAGCTCTCTTCTCGTCAAGGGCTGCTTGGAGCTCTTCAATCTCCTTCTTCGAGTTGGTTTTATTGTGAATTTGCCAATGAACCAGCCTATGTTGACATTCTTTAAGTTTCTGAGTCAATGAAAACATAGCTAATCCCACAACTTCCATCCTCCAAACCTCACTCACAATCCGCTTAACTTCCACTTCTTCACACCATTGTTCCTGAAATTTAAATCTCTTTTTAGTTCTCCATGTTTACGGATTAGTATCCAAGAGTATGGGTGCATGGTCTGATCCAGATTTCGAAAGCCTCAGAACCACTGTTGTCTCATAGAGTGTCTTCCAGTGTAATCCAACTAGGACTCGATCCAACCTCTCCTTAACCAAATCAGCCCCTTGTCTTTTATTCAACCAAGTGAAAGGCTAGCCAATCATTCCAATATCCACCAGTTCATTATCATCAAGAAAATTATTGAACTCTGAGATAGTTGTGACTGATTTTAACCCACCACCATCTTTTTCAGATTGAGACGTAATGGCAGTAAAATCTCCCATAACTGCCACTTTACTTTGAAACTGCTGGATTGTTGCTGAAATATCTGCGAACTAAGATGCTCTATTACTGTCTGAACAACTTAGATGCACACCCAGAACCCCCACACCTCCTTTCTACTCAGATCATTCAATGAGGCAGTAATGAAAAACTCATTAGCACTGAGAACACGAACATCAACGCAATCTGATGCGTAAGCATCTTTTCTGTCTTTTCCTAGTGAATTTGCATTTGAATTGCTAAGTTTAATCAATATTTAATATATTTTAGCCACTATGAATGCTACTTTGAGTTGTGTGCAATTCTGTTTATTTCAGATAGCGTTTTGGACGAATTTGCCAGAGTTAGTGTGAAGAAACGAAGCTATAGTAGAATAAAGACTTGAAGCCAAACTTGGACTCCCCAAGTTTGGCGCCAGGAAGCACCACAATGCCCATTGTCTTCGGTTTCACGTTTGGCGCCACACTCATTGCACTCAAGGGGGAGCACGCATAAAACTTGAACCCAAACTTGAGTTTACTCAAGTTTTGCGTTGGCAATGAATTTTCAAGGAATGCATGCGGGCTCTTTAATGCCAAACTTGAGATTACTCAAGTTTGGCGCCAACTCAAGGAACATCAAGGGAATCCACGCTGCCACCTCCACGCCAAACTTGAGTTCACTCAAGTTTGGCGCCAACACAACCAAGGAATGCTCGGCCCACTCCACGCCAAACTTGGATCCTTCCAAGTTTGGCGCCACATCTAGTAACAATGGTGGTCCCCAATTCGTTCTACACAAGGCTTGCACGAATTATTCAATTATTCAGATTAAATTTTATTCTATTTAAAATTAGAAAAAGATATTATTTTAGTTTTAGAAAATATATTTTACATTAATTAGGATTAGATATAAAAGGAAAAAGAATCAGCTCTTCGGGCTCTTCTCCTCTCTTCTACCTCATTCCGCAATTTATAGTTTTATAGAATCCTAGTTTTCTCTCTGGACCATGAGCAACTAAACCTCCACTGTTAAGGTTAGGAGCTCTGGCTATTGTATGGATTGATACTATTATTTTTCTATTTTAATTCATGAACTAATTTCTATTTCAAGAATTGTTTTCGTTCTTTATTTTATGAATTTGGGTGGAACGGAAGTATGAACCTTGTTCTAATTGAGTTCTTGTATAACTTGGAAAAGCTCTTTACTTGAACAATAGCTGGAAAAGCTCTTTACTTGAACAACAGCTTGAAAACAATTTCTCCTGAATTTCTAATTATCTGGACATAACATGATACGTGACATATAATCCTCTTATATTTGGATAATTAGGGTTTTTGTGGCATATAACTAGAATTGAACTTCACCCTCTAATAAGAATTAAGTGACAAAGGAATTGGCAGTTGATGAAGGTTAGAGGAGACTAAAAAGGTCTAAGGAATTAGGGTTTAGTCACATATAATTTGCCATGAATTGAATCTTGCATGATTAAAATAGTTAGTAAAAAAGTCAATCCAAAAGATAGATATCTCTGAAGGCTTAACTGTTTCTCCATATATATTTCACAATTTGTTTACTGCTTGCTTTTCTGATTCTTTGAATTACTGTTTAATGCAATTGAAACCCAAACACTACTTCCTGTTTGTCTGACTAAGTAAATCACTTGACCATTGTTGCTTGATCCATCAATCATCGTGGGATCGACCCTCATTCACCTGAGGTACTACTTGGTACGACCCGGTGCACTTGCCGGTTAGTTTTTGGGTTATAAATTCCGCACCAAATTTTTGGCGCCGTTGCCGGGGATTGACTGTGATTAACAACTATTAGTTATTTGATTACTTAGATTAGGCATTTTAGTTTTAATTTTATTTAATTTATGCTTTATTATTTTCGAAAATTAGTACTAGTATTTTTCCTTAATTTCTAAAATTAAGTTTGGTGTTACTTTGTTGATTTTATTTTAATTTTCTTGTTTAATCTACCTATTAATTTTCGAAATTTTCAGTCTAAATTCAGTCATCATTTTCGAATTTTTTTCTGCTTTAATTAGTAAGGATTTTATTTTATTTCTTCACATAGGTTACCTCACTGGGAATTCTCTACACTATGACGTAGAGAATCCTATTTGTTCTTGTCTTTTGTTTGTTTATGAGTAGGAACAAGGACAAGGAACCTCTTTTAGAGTTTGATCTTGAACCTGAAAAGACTTTGAGGTGGCGTCTGCAACAAGGAAGACTTTACAAGGCTACAGAGTCCACTATGGATCATAATCATGATGTGAATGCCAATATGGCAAATCTGAATGAGAATGAGCAGCCTAGAAAAGTTCTTGGCTCTTACACGGCTCCCAATGCAGATCTTTATGGAAAAAGTATTGTGGTACCTCCTATAGCTGCAAACAATTTTGAACTGAGGCCTCAGCTTGTCACTCTTGTGCAACAAAATTGCCAGTATCATGGACTTCCTTATGAAGACCTAAATCAATTTATCTTTGATTTCCTGCAGATTTGTGATACTGTGAAGAACAATGGAGTGAATCCTGAGGTATACAAACTCATGCTCTTTCCATTTTCTGTGAGGGATAGAGCAAAGCTTTGGTTAGATTTTCAACCCAAGCAGAGCCTGGATACTTGGGACAAGGTGGTCACTGGATTTCTAACTAGATTTTTCCCACCACAAAAGCTAACTAAGCTGAGGGTGGAGGTTCAGACTTTTAGACAGAAAGATGGTGAGACCCTTTATGAAGCTTGGGAGAGATTCAAGCTACTGACTAGGCAATGCCCTCCAGACATGTTCTCTAAGTGGACTTAGCTGGATATCTTTTATGAGGGCTTAGGTGAAATGTCTAAGATGTGTTTAGATAATTCTGCAGGTGGTTCATTGCACATGAAGAAGACACCAGAGGAGACTGCTGAGCTTATTGAGTTGGTTGCTAACAACCAATATTTGTACGCATCTAACAGGAATCCTATGAGCTCTGGGACTCCTCAGAAGAAAAGCGTTATAGAGGTGGAAGCTTTTGATGCTCTTCTTGCTCAGAACAAAATTTTGTCTCAGCAGACGAACCTGATTACCCAACAGTTTAATAGAATGCAAGTTTCGGCTGTCAACACTCAGAATGCACCTCAAGAGGTCCCTTATGACATGACAGGTAAATCTATGCAAAATGAGAATTATAATTATGCTCAATCTTCTTCTAAACAGGTCAATTACATGGGGAGTGCTCCTAAAAACCCCAATAATGATCCATACTCTAAGACCTATAATTAGGGGTGGAGGAATCACTCAAATTTTGGGTGGAGAGATCAACCTCAGAGACCACAAAATTTTCACAACAATTCTCAGGGCGGTTTCCAACAGAATAATCATAATATCTGGCAATTTCAGTCTCATCAACAACAACCATCTCAGCAGGCAACTTCTCAGCCTCAACAGAACACTAATTTGGAAACACTACTGAATAGTTTTATGCAGGAAACTAGAGCTTCTATCAGAAATTTGGAGGTACAAATGGGCCAATTGAGCAAGCAAATAGCTGAGAGGTCTTCAAGTACATTTCCTGGTGATACAGTAGTGAACCCAAGAGAAGAATGCAAGACTATTCAATTGAGAAGTGGTAAGGTAACTGGCTTTGAAACCAAGGTCAATGAGCAACTAGTTGAAAAAGAAGCTATAGAAGAGAAGAAGAAAGCAGTGGAGCACGCCCCTTGAAAGCGTGCAGACAACCCATTTCCAGACTCTCTTGACACTCATCCTACATTGCCAAAGGCTCCTGAGTATAAGTCTAAAATGTCATATCCTCAGAGGCTTTAGAAGGCTTCCAAGGACAAGCAATTTTCTTGATTTTTAGAAGTCTTCAAGAAGTTACAGATCAACATTCCTTTTGCAGAGGCTCTTGTGCAAATGCCTCTCTATGCTAAATTCATGAAAGAATTATTAACTAACAAGAGGAATTGGAAGGAACAAGAGACAATAATTTTAACTAAGGAATGCAGTACTATTATTCAATATAACCTTCCTGAGAAGATGCAAGATCCAGGGAGCTTTGTAACTCCTTGCACCATTAAAGATGTCACTATTTAGAGAGCTTTGTGTGATCTTGGAGCTAGCATCAATCTCATGCTACTTTCAATGATGAAAAAGCTCCAAATTGAGGAGGTAAAACCCACTCGTATTTCTCTTCAACTTGCTGATCTTTCTATTAAATTTCATGTGGGTGATATTGAGGATTTACTTGTGAAAGTAGGGCCATTTATTTTTCCTGCTGATTTTATTATATTGGATATGGAAGAGAATGCGAAGTCCTCTATTATTCTTAGTAGACCCTTTTTAGCTACAGGTAGAGCTTTGATTGATGTACAAAAGGGTGAATTAACCCTGAGGGTGAATGAAAAACAGGTGGTCCTTAATGTATTTGAGGCCCTCAAACACCCTAATGATTCTGAAGGGTGTATGAGAGTTGATGTTGTTGAACCACTTATTCAAGAGGTACTGGAAACTGAGGTACTTGATGATATTTTGGATCCTTTTTCTGAATATGAATTAGTTGAAATTGATGATTCACTATCCCAGAAAGAATTGGGGAGCACGCCTAAGGAAGAGAAGGAAATTCCCAAGCTTAAGCTAAAACCTTTGCCTCCTTCTCTGAAATATGTGTTCTTGGATGAAAATGATTCATATCCAGTGATTATCAGTTCTTCCTTGAAGCCTGGAGAGGAAGAGGCGCTTATTACAGTGCTCAGGAGCCATAAAATAGCTCTTGGGTAGACCATTAGTGATTTAAAGGGGATTAGTCCAACCAAGTGTATGCACAAGATCCTTCTTGAAGATGATGCTAAACTGGTTGTACAACCACAGAGGAGACTCAATCCAACTTTGAAAGAGGTGGTCCAAAAAGAGGTAATGAAACTATGGGAAATCGGCATTGTATACCCTATTTCTGACAGCCCTTGGGTAATATTTGTGCAGGTAGTTCCCAAGAAAGGAGGGATGACAGTGATCAAAAATGAAAAGAATAAGCTTATTCCTACAAGAACCGTCACAAGATGGAGAATATGCATAGACTACAGGAGGCTCAACACTGCTACAAGGAAGGATCACTTCCCCTTTTCTTTCATTGATCAGATGTTTGAGAGGTTAGCTGGTCATGCTTTTTATTGTTTTCTAGATGGATATTCTGGATATAATCAAATTACAGTGGATCCTCAAGATCAAGAGAAGACAGTATATTCACATGCCCTTTTGGAGTATTTTGCTTACAGGAGAAGGCCATTTGGACTTTGTAATGCTCCAACAACTTTTCAGAGGTGTATGCTCTCAATTTTTTCTGATATGGTTGAAAAGTTCATTGAGGTATTTATGGATGATTTTTCTGTCTTTGGTAATTCTTTTGACTCATGCCTTAAGCATTTATCTCTTGTCTTGAAACGGTGTCAAGAATCAAACCTTGTTTTAAATTGGGAAAAATGTCATTTTATGGTTACAGGAGGTATTGTTCTTGGACACCGGATTTTAAGCAAGAGAATTAAGGTTGATAGGGCCAAGCTGGAGGTAATTGAAAAATTACCACCACCATCTAATGTTAAGGCAGTCAGGAGTTTCTTGGGTCATGCAGGATTTTATAGAAGATTTATAAAGGATTTTTCAAAAATTGCTAAACCATTGAGCACCTATTAGTTGTTGATGTTCCTTTTGTATTCGATACTGAGTGCCTGCATGCTTTTGAAACTCTAAAAGCAAACCTTACCTCTGCTCCCATTATAGCTTCTCCTGACTGGGGTTTTCCATTTGAATTTATGTGTGATGCTAGTGATTATGCTATTGGAGCTGTTTTAGGACAGAGGCATGGAAAGCTTATACATGTCCTTTACTATGCTATCCGTATGCTAAATGATGCTCAAAAGAAGTACACAACTACAGAAAAAAAAATTATTAGCTATTGTGTATGCTGATGATAAATTTAGGTCCTATTTAATTGGTTCTAAGGTTATTGTTTATACTGATCATGCTGCTTTGAAGTACCTTCTAACCAAGTAGGACTCTAAACCAAGATTAATCAGATGGGTGCTACTCCTTCAGGAGTTTGATATTGAGATTAAAGACAGAAAAGGGTCAGAAAACCAAGTGGCTGACCACCTTTCCAGAATTGAGCCTGAAGCAGGAGTACAGTCACCCACAGCTGTGGCTGAGACATTTCCGGATGAGCAACTG